>NC_092286.1:10493235-10555735 GCF_036320965.1 Panulirus ornatus
GAGGAGGGGGATGGGGGAGGGAGGCGTAGTAAGGGGTATGTGCGTGTAGGGGGGGGGGGGGGTTGGCCTAACCTGATGTGATCTCAGGCAGCAAATTACCTTCCTTTACCGACGGGACAGCGAGGGCTGCTGTCTCGTATTGGCGAGCTGGAGATTGAGCAATATAAAAGTTTTTGAGCGCGACGGTATATACGACCCTTGAGCGCGACGGTATATACGACCCTTGAGTGCGACGGTATATACGACCCTTGAGCGCGACGGTATATACGACCCTTGAGCGCGACGGTATATACGACCCTTGAGCGCGACGGTATATACGACCCTTGAGCACGACGGTATATACGACCCTTGAGTGCGACGGTATATACGACCCTTGAGCGCGACGGTATATACGACCCTTGAGCGCGACGGTATATACGACCCTTGAGCGCGACGGTATATGCGACCCTTGAGCGCGACGGTATATACGACCCTTGAGCGCGACGGTATATACGACCCTTGAGCGCGACGGTATATACGACCCTTGAGCACGACGGTATATACGACCCTTGAGCGCGACGGTATATACGACCCTTGAGCACGACGGTATATACGACCCTTGAGCACGACGGTATATACGACCCTTGAGCACGACAGTACGACCCTTGAGAGCGACGGTATATACGACCCTTGAGCACGACAGTACGACCCTTGAGCACGACAGTACGACCCTTGAGCACGACGGCATACACCCCTTCAAAAGGGCGGTACGACCCTCGATCATAACGGCACAAGCCCTTGGATATACTGGCCTGACCTTTGACCTGACACACCCCCCTGCCTTTCGGGTCGTGACCTCACGCTCAAGAGGTTATCATACCCTTAACCCTTAAGCGAGGGATAACTATTATAAATCTAGCTCCCTTTTTTTTTTTTCCTCTTTTAATAAGACTCGTGTTTCTAAAGTGGTGTTTCCTTTCACAGGAATATTGAGTATTCTGGAGAGATCGTGTATACAGTAATGTATTGGCACAGGTTACCCCAAGGGATATGACTCAGTATACATCTATACATATCCGTGCATATATCTATGTATCAATAGAACTATGCCTAATTTCATATATCTGTACGTCTAAATGCATTATATATCTAAAAGTCTATCTATATACTTTTATCTATACATATATCTGTATCTATTTCTTACCAATGTACTGATCTATACCAATACATTGATATGTATAAGTTCGGTATAATGTATATATGTATGTATACAGATACAAATATGCCTTGTGGAGGCATCTGGCAACCCTAGTTTAGTAGACGTTTGATGAATGGAGCAGACGACATTGCCTTTTGTAACGAAGATGCTGATTGGCCGACGCTTCTGTCGTACGTTCTCCACGCTCACTCTCTCATAACCCAGTTCATTTCATTCATCTACAACTCTTATAACCATTAAAATAATTCTTTGCATATTTTCTAACAAGTTTCTTGCGTCATTTCATGTTATAGTCTATGGTTTTCTAAATCTTCTATCTCTCGAAGAACTATTCACTATAATTATCAAACTATTTTGAAATTTTGAAGGGTGTGATCGAGTCACTCCTTACTCTTCTTTCTTTCACAGTGGAGAAATTCTAGGCTTCTAACCTTTCCCTGTAACTCAGCCCTCTTGAATTTGGCACCATATTTGTCTTGTCCTCCTGTGGACCTTCTCTCTCAGCTCTTTGTGCATCTTGCATGTGCCAGGGTTGAGCCCAGCTGAGAATGGTATGTGTGTGTGTGTGTGTGTGTGTGTGTGTGTGTGTGTGTGTGTGTAGGATGTGAAGAGGAGCTTGTCTGAATATATTTCTCCTTAACCATATACTTGAAGGCTATTCTAATATTGGCCACCACACACTTGGCTCTCCTTAACTAATAATGTGCCACTCTGGCCTCCCACACACACCTTAGGCACCAGGTGTGTGTGTGTGTGTGTGTGTGTGTGTGTGAGAGAGAGAGAGAGAGAGAGAGAGAGAGAGAGAGAGAGAGAGAGAGAGAGAGAGAGAGAGAGAGAGAGAGTCAGATGCCCGGGGTTACCTGAAGCCTCGTGTCACCAAGACTTAATAACACATACAAACTGGGTGGTTGGTGGTGTGGGAGCGGACGACCGGGACGTAAAAAGTTCGCCTCACACACCACAAGCGGGTCGGGTGTCTTTTTCTCTTTCTCACTAAAGATGGAAACGTGGCGGGAGCGTGGTTGTGGCAGGTAATACAGAGGGGGAGCAGGGAAGGGAAGGAAGGGGATGGAAGACTAGAAAAGAAGGTGATGAGAGTTGTAGCCCCAGGGTGTTGTAACAACAGGGCACCAGGCCAGAGAGAGAGAGAGAGAGAGAGAGAGAGAGAGAGAGAGAGAGAGAGAGAGAGAGAGAGAGAGAGAGAGAGAGAGAGAGAGAGAGAGAGAGAGAGAAGAAAGAGAGAAGAGAGAGGCTTAGGCACTTTACCCGCTCCTAGCTCAAGGAGGAAAGAGTGGCCGCTAATGCCTTTGTTAAGGGTGCCTAGTTAAGGTGTGTTGGTGAGGGAGGAAAGGAAGGAGGAAGGAGGAAGGAGTAGGGAGGGAAAAACATTGAGAAAGTCGAGGATGCTGGAAGGGGGAATGTCTATCCAGCGAGATGGATAACTGGCGGGTGGCGGGGTGAGGGGTGTGTGGAGGGAGAATAAAAAAGATATCAGATGCTGATGGACAGACAGTGATAGATGGTAAACGGGAGAGAACTACTTAGTAAGGAAAGCTGGAGAAGGCAACGAATGCCGCGAGAAGGGTCATGAATGCCGGGAGAAAGCAGTGGACAGACGGGGAAACAAGGCGTAGGGAAAGTGGAGAGAAAGCTGGGCACAGGAGAAAGAACCAGGAGTCTCAGGTCAGGGAATGGTGATGGGAAACGCTGGGATAGCGAGGGAAGGCTGAGAAATGGGAATGAAAAGGAGAAGGAAGAGGAGGGAGGGAGGTAGGTCAGACAACGGCGCTCAGTAATGGGTCAGTGACTTCGAGAGTCTTAGCATAGGTTCCCACGTTAATAACTGGATGAGGAGGAACATGACAGTGGATGAGAGGTGGTGGAGACTGGATGAGGAGGAGGACGACAGTGGATGAGAAGTGGTGGAGACTGGATGAGGAGGAACATGACAGTGGATGAGAGGTGGTGGAGACTGGATGAGAAGGAGGACGACAGTGGATGAGAAGTGGTGGAGACTGGATGAGGAGGAGCAGCAGGACAGTGGATGAGAAGTGGTGGAGACTGGATAGACAGGGGTGTAGATGGATGACAAGAGGACAACAGGAGATCGATAAGGAAAGGAATGGGTAATGGAAGGATAACGGATGATAGATGGTATGAGGGAAATACCGGACAGACGGGAATGTAACAGGTGGGAAGAGGTAAACGATAGATAGACTAGAAATTAAGGAATAACAAAAGGAAACACTGAATAAATGGGAAGGTGATGCGTGGGTGACATGAAGAAAATAATGAATAAAAGCGAAGGAAGAAAATAATGGATGGAAAATGGACACAGTGAACCACTGGTAGTAATAATCGCAAGAATGAAGAGAAGAGGAAAGTATATGGTGACAAGAGGACAATAATGAATAACAGATGAAGTCATGAATGACAAGGGAGAGTAACAGAAGGGTAAGGGATGATGAATGAACTGGGAAAGTAAAGGGCACAGGTCGCTCCCTACCAATTATTCTTTCCTGCTTTCTTTCTTTCTTTCTCTCTTTTCAATCCTTTGTATATCATCATCATTGTTAACTCCTCCTCTACCCCCCCTCCCCAACCCCCACCCCTCTAAGTGGCTGCCCCCAGAGAGAGAGAGAGAGAGAGAGAGAGAGAGAGAGAGAGAGAGAGAGAGAGAGAGAGAAAGAGAGAGACGAAGCTTTCTCCTGGGGGAGTGAATCGACTTTCCCCTCTCCAACCATTTGTCTTCTCTTCCCCCCCTTCCTTCCTTCCTCCTCAACCACCTCAGAAGGCGCTAGATAAGATAACATTCTACACACAAATATAACTTTTAAAAAATGGGAAATTATTCTGTAACAATTTCCACCCAACCCCGCACCCACTTTTTCTTCTTCCTCTGGCGCATGATTGCCTTTTTATCGTCGCCATGGAATGGCATTATGACCCTAATGGTTTTCGCTATCAACCACATCTCCGTCTCCGACCTTCAGCAGAGAGAGATATGATCTGCCTCATGTGTAATGATATGGTTGCTCCTCCTCATTCTTGCCCCCCCCCCCTGCCCTCCTCATACAATTAGGGGGTCAATCTCTCCCTCCTGGTTGGCTGGTGGTTGCCCCCTCCCTTCCATTAACCAGTAACAGTAGCAGTAGAAGTAGCAGGAACCCCTCTTTCTCCCGGAGCCCTGGTTGCTATCGGTGCTACGTATCTGAGGGAGAGAGAGAGAGAGAGAGAGAGAGAGAGAGAGAGAGAGAGAGAGAGAGAGAGAGAGAGAGAGAGACGCCATTTTCTGACGTGAATATTTCGCTTTTGTGGGGAAAATGTAATGGTTTTACGTGTATCCCACCGTCCGCTTTATGTTCAGCTTTCATCGCTCGCGTCTGCTCTGCTTTAGCACATCGGCAGCACGTCGTCCCCGATATACCACCCTGATCCGTTTCATTCTATCCGATGCACATCTCTCGCCCTCTTAGAAAATATTCAGACCCCGATACCTCAAAGCCTCCTTCATGTCATATCTAAATCTTCCTCTTGGTTTTTCCACCCATCTGGAGCGAGTTTCTCTCTGGGTATCTCACCAGACCTGTATCATCTACAAACAGCAACTGACTCACTTTCCAAACCCCACTCCCTCCACACACACCACACACACACACACACACACACACACACACACACAGTCCTTAGTTACTCCCCTCGTATCTAATATCCTCTCTACCCCATCCATGAACTAGTCTAAACTAAACAGTCATATACCCTTGGCGCTGACCCACCTTCAATGGAAACCACTCCCCTTCTTCCCTTCCTACTCGCACGTACACATCATACTTTCCCAATCAAAACTTCTCACTGTGTACTTCATAGCTCTGCTGACGCACCACACATTCGCAATACATAGTTATTCATAAAACAAAGAGTGAAAAGCACGATATGTTTCCAACGTAACTGAATACGATTCGTAGCACTAATTCAGGCGAAATTTTACAGATTGTACTGAATACATTCTCAAATGTTAGGTTATATCAAATCACCGCGGCATTCATTTCTGCCGTGTGGGTATCGAATATCATAACGTTCTGTACGTTTTCCAATGCATCCATATTCACAGTGATGAGGACATCATTGGTGTAAAGTTAACAAGAGCTCTGTGTTTCTGCAGGAAAACTCGTTCAAAAGTGTTCAGTTCTTGAGCACGACGGTACGACCCCAGGACGGTACAGTTCTTGAGCACGACGGTACGACCCAACGACCCTTTGAGCAGGACGGTACAGTTCCTAAGCACGATGGTACGACCCATGGAGCAGGACGGTACAGTTCCTGGGCTCGACGGTACGACCCTTGAGCAGGATGGTACAATCCCTGAGGAGGATGGTACGACCCTTGAATAAGACGGTACAATTCCCGAGCTCGACGGTACGACCCTTAGACATGGCGATGTACCCCTTGAGGAAAATGGTACGATCCTTGAGCACGACAACACAGTCCTCGAATACGAAGATGCGACCTCTGAGCACGACGGTACGACCTTTATACCGTCGTGCTCAAGGGTCATAACGTCGTGCTGAAGGGTCGTACCGTCGTGCTGAAGGGTCGTGCAGTCAGGCTCAAGGGTCGTGCCGTCGTGCTCAAGGGTCGTGCCGTCGGGTCGTACAGCCGTACTCAAGAGTCGTACCGTCGTGCTCAAGGGTCGTACCGTCGTGCTCAAGGTTCGTACCGTCGTGCTCAAGGGTCGTACCGTCGTGCTCAAGGGTCGTACCGTCGTGCTCAAGGATTATTACAACCATTATCATAATATTTCTCATCCGTGTTAATAACTAGTCCAAGTATCGACTGTCTTAATGTAATCAATGTATTTTTTAAGTAGTTATTCTGTACGCATGCCAAAGACACAGGTATATTCACTGCTACACAAGAATAACTTGAGTATTCAACGTGTGAGCCTATGTGTGCGTGCGTACGCACCCGGCGAGAGAGAGAGAGAGAGAGAGAGAGAGAGAGAGAGAGAGAGAGAGAGAGAGAGAGAGAGAGAGAGAGAAACTAGATCGATAGATAGAAAAATAGATAGACAGATAGATAGATAGTTAGACAGAGATGGATAGATAGATAGATAGATAGATAGATAGAGAGAGAGAGAGAGAGAGAGAGAGAGAGAGAGAGAGAGAGAGAGAGAGAGAGAGAGAGAGAGAGAGAGAGAGAGAGAGAGAGAGAGAGACAGCACGACCATCTGAGAATATGCTAGCAACATTTTAGGTAGGGATATTATTTTTCTCTCCCCCCCAAGTCCCGCCGCTCTGTTGGGTCAAGGATATTAAAGGGAGACTTTCCGAAACGCCGATGTAATAGAAGGGTTACCCCTCCCCACAGACACACACACACACACACACACACACACACACACACACACCAAGGGAGGAGGAAACTCTACCTACCCAACCATATGTACATGGGAGGGAGGGTGGTGTGTGGTGGTGAGGGGTGGAGGGAAAAGACCTTCCAGTAACTGGAAAGAAGGGGAAGGAGGGGAAAGGGGAGGGAGGGAAGGGGGTGGGGGTTAATACATTCCCCTCCCACACTCAAAGGGATGGATGTCTACTACCCCTAGTCCCTCCATCTATCGGGGAAAGGGGTATAACTCTCTACTGTCTATTACCCACCTCCCTCCCATTTCCCTCAAAGGAATGGGGTAAGGGGCTGATGGGGGGCTTTCATTCAACACTCCCCTGATACTGGGGCGGTGGGAAAGGAAAGGATGTAACCACCTCCATCTTCCCCCCAGGATATATGGGGATGGGTTCCTTCACTCACCCAGATGGTGAGGACATGTTACCCCTCACACCCTCACTGTGGCGTAACCTCATTATACGGGAAGCAGTCTCCCTCCCTCTGTAAACCTGAGGTCGTGGCTCTCTCTCTCTCTCTCTCTCTCTCTCTACCTCACACACACACACACACTCACAATCACAAACGGGGTAAATCTCTCCCTTCCAACTGGCGGGCTGGAGGTGCCCCCCTGACTCAGGGGGGAACTCAGAGCAACAGCAACAGCAGCAGCAGCAGCAGCAGCAGCAGCAAGTAACACAGCAGCACTAGCCCTCGTCCTCTGGGTACCGCTGGCTCCCACAGCTGTTGTCTGACAAAGGCATTTTTCTCCTTTGGTGTGTGTGTGAATTTTCCGGTTTGGCAAAACTTTTCTACAAATTTGCATCTCTCTCTCTCTCCACACACACACACACACACACACACACACACACACACACACACACAGACGTACACACAAACCATATGTGTATGTATACACATGGGGGTATATATATATATATATATATATATATATATATATATATATATATATATCTTCCCCTCTTGTCTTTTGATTTTCCAAAAGACGGAACAGACAAGGGGGCCAAGTGAGGATTTCCCTTGAAGGCTCAGTCCTCTGTTCTTAACGCTACCTCGCTAACGCGGGAGAGGGCGAATAGTATGAAAAAAAAAAAAAAAAAAATATATATATATATATATATATATATATATATATATATATATATATATATATATATATATAATGAACTCTTATATGTTTATATGGCATTACATCAGCACAATGCTGTTGTATTTCATCTTTATATTTTCCCTATTCTGTCGACTAAGACACGTGTTGTGGGTTTCCGTAGATTAAGTGATCTCCAACATGCAAAATTATTCTAATTTGAGAAGCACCAGATTAATGAAACCAACAGAGGTTGACCAAGAACAATAAATGAGGACAGGAGGGACAGATTCATTTCGGTGTTTTTCAACTCTGCAACACGACGGTACGACCCTTGAGCACGACGGTACGAGCCTTGAGCACGACGGTACGAGCCTTGAGCACGACGGTACGAGCCTTGAGAACGACGGTACGACCCTTGAGCACGACGGTACGAACCTTGAGCACGACGGTACGAACCTTGAGCACGACGGTACGAGCCTTGAGCACGACGGTGTGACCCTGGAACACGACGGTACGACCCTTGAGCAGGACGGTGCGACCCTGGAACACGACGGTACGACCCTTGAGCACGACGGTGCGACCCTTGAGCACGACGGTACGACCCTTGAGCACGACAGTACGACCCTTAAGCACGACGGTACGATCCTTGAGCAAGACACAGAAGGGCATCACTCGACCTCATCGCAAGTAGCTGAAACACTTCACATTTCTACATTCTCTCCTTACAAACAAATATCTAATCCGAACTCTCTCTCTCTCTCTCTCTCTCTCTCTCTCTCTCTCTCTCTCTCTCTCTCTCTCTCTCTCTCATCCCTGCCTCCCTCCACGGCCCAAGCACTCCACATATTCCTCCACAATCAACAGTCCTTCAAAATATTTTATCTTCTCCTCACCTTTTCCTTACCTGTTAACCAATTTTTCATAACTGACATTTGTCCTGCTGTTCTTTTCATACTAATCAGTTCCTTCCAAAGTATTTTCTTAGTCTCCCTGGAGTCTGCCAGTTTTTTTTTCTCCATCTTATCTCTTCTTCTTTTTTTTCAGCCCCTGCACCTTCCTCTTGTACTCTTATGAAAGCGGAAGTGAGTCACAGGGTGGGGGAGGGGGCGAAGGTTCTGGGAGCATTGAAGAATGTGTGGAAGGCGAAACGTTATCTCGGAGAGCATATATATATATATATATATATATATATATATATATATATATATATATATATATATATATATATATATAAGGAAATAATATATCAGACAAAGAAAAAAATCCCGAACGTATAAGACGAGCAAAGACCCCATTCCTCTCATCCCTCTCCGCCAGCTCAGACAAACATGTAAACCAGGAGTGTAAACCACGAGTGTAAACCACGAGTGTAAACCTAGGAAGCTATGGCTTGACAGGTATACGACCCGAGTTTTACGAGCGACGTCTTGATCAATCTTACTCGGTGCCATTTTCGCCCTGACGTATTGTATTGTATTAAGCCATTAGCTAATGGTGTGTGTGTGTGTGTGTGTGTGTGTGTGTGTGTGTGTGTGTGTGTGTGTGGGGAGGAGGAGGGACGAAGTGTATTAGTGGTAGTGTTAGTGGGAGACTCAACGTCTCACTGTGGACAGTAGACAGAGGGAATTGTCGTACTGTTGATAGTAGACAGAAGGAAATTATCTTATTGTAGTCAGTAGACAGAGGGAAGTATCTCACTGTGGACAGCAAACAGAGGGAAGGGTCTCACTGTGGACAGTAGACTGAGGGAAGTGTCTTACTGTAGACATTAGACAGAGGGAAGTGTCTCACTGTGGACAGTAGACTGATGGAAGTCTTACTGTGGACAGTAGACAGAGGGAAGTGTCTCACTGTGGACAGTATACCGAGGGAAGTGTCTCACTGTGGACAGTAGACTGATGGAAGTGTCTCAATGTGGACAGTAGACAGAGGGAAGTGTCTCATTATGGACAGTAGACAGAGGGAAGTGTCTTATTATGGACAGTGTCTGGATCATGATCAAAAGCTTCAGGCCCAGTGTGGTAGTGAAGTGAATCTCCTGGAATAACGCGCTGGAATGTTGTACTGGAAGAGAATGCTGAGGTATAGATGGTTCTGGAATCTTGGCCCGGAAGAGCATGCTGGAATACAAGGCTGGAATGCGTATCGAGAGAAGGCGCTAAGGCAAAGTACCCGAAGATAAGGGTGCTGGAACAGAGGGGCCTTGAAGACCGCTGGAATAGGATCCTGGAACGTATTCTTGGGGGAAAACAGAACTCGGCCAGTGGAGCATCGAGATGGCGCGCAGCAAATGGACAGTCCAGCCCACAGGCTACTGGAACGGATTAGACAGAGTTTTAAAAGTCGAGGAATGGGCATCACCGAAGAGCCTTTTGAAGTCTCCTGAGCCTTCGACTACTCCTTCAGGGTCGTCGTAACGCCCTGGAAACGAGTTATTAAAGGCCACATCCCCGCTCTGGCGGGCGGCTTGTTGTGGGTCGGATATATCATAGGAGGCTCAGAGGATCGGGAATATAAATTTGTGCGAAGTTCTGGTGAAGTTTATGGCTTCGGGAAGTTACTTTACGAGAGTTTATGGAGAGGAGGTCGTGTTCCAGGAATGCTGGAAGAGTAAGATAAAGAAAATAGCTGGAGAAGTTGTTGTTAAAAAAAGAAAGGAGGAGGTTTGCTTTGTTGTATCTGAGGATGAAGCATGAGAGATGTTCAGTCTTAGGGAAAAACACATGAAAAATGGTACATCACTCCACATTCATGATCCAATGGGGGATAGGCATTTGCGACCTCAGGTTGTTAGGAAATCTTGAACACGACGCTACGATCCTTTGGGGCGAGACAGTACAACTCCTTGGGGTATCCAAATGGCCTTGTGTTAACCTCCCTTCCTCCCTCCCACTAAGGCCATGTCATGATACGCAAGGCTGCGTATCGTCATACGCAAGAGGGTAAATTCTACGGGGGTTCATCACCGTTCCAGTGTGTGGCATTCGTCTCTTCTCCTCACTACCTGCTGGTCCTCCACTTGTCCTTTTCCAGCATCACCACTCTTACTCTTTCCGTGGCCTGGGTTCATGCCTTTTCCAGTACCCAAAAAAAACCAAGTGGACATAAAGATGTTCACTATAGACAAGTGTACGAGGTCATTAGATGGCACGATCGTAAATGAAATAAAAATATTCTTTATAACAGTTTAGGCCAAAAAAAAAGGAGAAGAAGAATAAATGCAAATTGTCATTCGGTAATGCAATTACATAAAAAAACGTTACCAGTAAGAAATGACAGAAGCAGGAACTGATAAAGACAACAGTAGAACGCAAAGATAAACCGATATAAGTGAAATGCAAAGAGAAGACGATTTATATGACATGCAAAGAGAAACCGATTTAGATATAGTGCAAAGATAAACCGATTTGAATAGAATAACAAAAATAAAAGTATTCAAGAGATGAATGAAATCTTGGATAACACGAAGTCTCTGGATGTGAAAACAATTTCCCATAATAATAATAATAATAATAATAATAATAGTAATAATAATAACAATAATGATAATAACAGAAAATAATAGTATGCATGTACGTATGTTAATACATGTAATGACTGCGGGCCAAACGTAAAGACACACAAATTACATTTGTTTTTTCCCCCAGTGACCCACACAAAATCATGGCAGATATGGAAATGGAGGAGGAATAAAGTAATTTCCCCCATCAGTCAAAAGGCTCTTTGACCCAATACGATTCCATTTTATGACGCGAATAAATTCCACTCGGAAAAGAATTAAATCCTTTCTTTTTCTTTTTTTTTTTCGGACGAATGATTGTCTTTCACTTTTAGGCCGCTGAGGTAAAATATACCGAGTCAGTCAACAGAGATGGATCCCGTGTTGTGGATTGATACGGTCATTTACCTTAGAGATTTTTAGTCAAAAATTTACATTTCTCCAGAGACGAATGGCCCGGTATGGTAAATCAGCGTAAATCGCCAAATATCGTAAATCATAACACGTTTATGTAAAAAAGGATGGACGCATTTACACTTGTTTTATGGGAGACCCGTGTAAAGAAGCGTTATAAATGGTGGAAATTATGGTTTAGGGTTTTAGAGAAACATTTGCTTTTGGAGTAAAACGTAAGAGACATGTGTTGATGATCCAGCTACCGCTTGTACGGATGAGAAGGCGATCATTCCTATGCACCATAATGATATTTACCTCCTGCCGAAGGAGAGAAGAAGGAGGAAGGTTGACTGTGGACAGACAGACTGTGCCGAAGATCGAACTATGTACCTGGCAGTTTCACTGACGATAATCACTGCTCTCTCTCTCTCTCTCTCTCTCTCTCTCTCTCTCTCTCTCTCTCTCTCTCTCTCTCTCACTGGCAGTGACGGTGGAGAGACTGTGAATTAGGAGAGTGGATGAGATTAAAAAAACACGGAGGTGTGATCACTGAGCACGGCGGTGTACGATCCTTGAGCACGGAGCTGCGATCCTTGAGCACGACGGTACCATCCTAGAGCACGGTCTCAAGGGTCGTACCTTCGTGCTCAAGGGTAGTGCCGCCGTGCTCAAAAGTCGTACCGTCGTGCTCAAAAGTCGTACCGTCGTGCCCAAGGATCGTACCGTCGTGCTCAAAGATCGTACCGTTGTACCCAAGGATCGTACCGTCGTGCTCAAGGATCGTACCGTTGTGCTCAAAAGTCGTACCGTCGTGCTCAAGGATCGTACCGTCGTGCTCAAGGATCGTACCGTCGTGCTCAAGGATCGTACATTCGTGCCCAAGGGTCGTACCGTCGTGCTCAAGGATCGTACCGTCGTGCTCAATACGTTCGTATACCGTCAACTCTCACGCGTTACAATTTACAAACATATAACTTTCACAATGACGAAGTAATAATAAAAGATTACAGTCTCTGAAAAATAGTGTAAAAAAATACTGTCCATTGACACATGCCATTGCACTTGTGCAAACAACGTGCGTAAATAATTTACGCTTTTACAACCATTGTAGTAAAAGAAACACACATTTTAGAGACTTAACAGATGAAAGAAAAATGATATACAATGGAAGAAACGATTTGAATATACATCACTACCAACACTGGCTTATGTGTGGGTTAAAGGAAGACTGAGAAATGAGGTTGGTTTTGTCAGCAAAGTCTCTCTCTCTCTCTCTCTCTCTCTCTCTCTCTCTCTCTCTCTCTCTCTCTCTCTCTCAAAACCTTTTAGAAAAAAGAAATAAAAGCTTTGCACTACACCATCGAACATTCCCTCTCTCCTACGCTGACTGCACCACTCCCACTTAAACCTCCATTTGACTTTTGTCACAGACCACACACTTTTTTTTTCTCTCCACGTCCAAAAGAAAAAGAAAAAAAAGAAAAAAGAAAATGAAATAGAAATATTTTTGGTCACACAGATGGTCAACCTCCTCTACACTTATCTACCATTTCAAGAATTTCTTTCTCCTTCGCTGTACACACCCCTCAACCCACGTCACAGTTAGCTGATTGCCTTCCCAATCTATATTACACACTTTCCCCTTTGATGAGGAGGATATATAATATATATATATATATATATATATATATATATATATATATATATATATATATATATATACATCGAGGCATTCCCAGGGACATTTCCAAGTCGATTAATTCTGCGGTTGCCTCCCCACACATGGGGAGGCAGGCCATGAAGGCTTGCTTGCTCCAGGAGCTGGTTGTTGTGAGCAAGAGAGAGAGAGAGAGAGAGAGAGAGAGAGAGAGAGAGAGAGAGAGAGAGAGAGAGGGGCGGGCGTTGGGTTGAAAACCAACTTTACACTCCCGCATTATGACGGAGGCAACGCGCCAACTATATCAACAGAGATAGAACGAACCCATCATCGCCTCCACTCCGGCACTGTACAGTGTCAGTACAACGAATATACTCCCACCGATTACACTGTTCACCGTCCATGATGGGGGGTGGGGGCGGATGTGCAGCCATGGCTATCAGCAGAAGGTCATGGAAGAGAGTGTGGGTATGAGCAACACGAAGTAGCAACGATTCACTAGCAGTGAAATCTTAACCTTAATGAGA
Source organism: Panulirus ornatus (assembly GCF_036320965.1). Classification (NCBI taxonomy): domain Eukaryota; kingdom Metazoa; phylum Arthropoda; class Malacostraca; order Decapoda; family Palinuridae; genus Panulirus; species Panulirus ornatus. Next base: position 10,507,006 of record NC_092286.1, read on the forward strand.
CAAGAAGTCTTTGAAAAAGACTTGAGCAATAGCAGGGCTATAACATTTCCTGCTTTCGTCATAGAAACGAATGTTGTTCATACACTGGTACCAGAGAAAAACTTTTGAACATGATGAATCATGAAGTTATATTTTTCATCATTCATGAGACTAATAAAATGCTCCTCTTTTTTTTTTTTTTTTCATTAATCCAGATATCATTTATGTACTGACCCCTGACCTCGATCCCCCTATCCTATTTTGAAATCATTCATCACCTCTGATTAATGATCCAGCATGAAAGAGAATGAATCAAAATAACATTCATTTTTTCATCATTTTCTTTTCCCCCAGGAAACAAACAACAACCATGCAACACTGCCGGATTTACCTTCCATCTATGCCTTTGTTTGTAACATTTTCCTCCCGTTCTGTCTCCGAGGTCAAGCACTGTCGTGTATCTTCAGAAAAACAAACATACGCCGGGAAGAAAACAGGAGGAATGAGTTGGAGTCTAAGAAATGAGACATAAAACCTTGCCTTCTTTTCTCTTGATGGTTCTATGATATATCACAGTCGCTACTCATGAGGTAGTATAGGGTGAGGTATATGAGCTTGTCCATGGTCCATGTAAGCTTATCTGTGATCCAGGCATAGGAAACATATGATGGGGTATATCAACTTGTCCATGATCCAGGCATAGGAAACATATGATGGGTTATATCAGCTTGCCCATGATCCATGTCAGCTTGTCCATGATCCAGGCATAAGAATCCAACACCACAAATGATCCAGGTTCCAGCACCCCCTTCCCCTCCCAACAAGAATATTCCAGGGATCTATACCCTAAGCACATATCTTCCAGGCACTTGCCTACCACCTTTTATGAATCCAGGCACCTGGCATTCTCAACCTCTATAAATCCAGTCATCTGTCTTCTACTGGAGGCTTCAGCATCTGCAGCATAAAACGTTCTTGAGCAACAGTAAACTACTATTGTTCTCGGTGTAAACATCGGCAGCAATATCCTTCTTCGATCCATCATTGCCCGCTGGAGTTTTCCATGCCCCAGCGTCCACTGCACAAGCCCAGCAGGCGCCTGCATCTCTAATATCAGGCCAACGATGTTCCAGGCGAAAGAATACCAACAATGTTCCAGGCGTCAGCTGGGATCGGCATCAGCAGCTGAAGTCTTGTTGTATCCATTGTCTTCTCCCACCTTTTCCCGTGCTCCGGCATCCTCAAGAGTGTTTTGGGGTGTAGCACATCCTGCAGCAGTATTCCCATGGTCCAGCATTCCAGGCCATCAATGCTCCATCCACTAGTATTCTTTCCGCTGGTGTTTCAGTGTCCTCCATCCTCGGTAGCATTGTTCCAGCACAAGTGATACTGGCTCTATCATCTCCAGCACTTGTGTCCCAGGCACTAACACCCGAAGCGCCTGTATTCCAGGCATCAACATACCACACTCCCCCAACACCAGCGTTCCAGGCACTAGCAGCCCCTAACATCAGCGTTCCAGGCGCTCGTCTTCACCCGCACTGTAGTATGTTCCAGGCATGTTCCAGCACTCGCAACCACCTGTATATCTTGAAATGGCGTTCCAGTCACCGACAAATAAAGAAAAAAAAAATTCTTCCACGTCTTTCCTGAGTCTGGGACCTCCTGGAGCGGTGGTGCGTTTTCAAATTCAGCTTCGCTTCTGTATGCCCATCAGGGGATCTGCACATTTTCTTAATGCTTTTTCAGGGAAAGGTGGCGAGTGCGGAGCTGCTTCGTCCAGGAGGTGCACCCGATACAAGGAAATAAGAGGACAAAGGCAGTGGTCTCCGAGGCTTGTTGCCGTCCTGCAAGATTGCCTGGGGTTGAAGACACGCTGGATCACTTGAACGAAGGAACTTCACAACAATGCACTAGGTTAATGTATGGTCTTGGATACAGAAAACCTGACGAGAAATCAATGTGTGCGCATATATATATATATATATATATATATATATATATATATATATATATATATATATATATATATATATATATATATATATATATAAAGTTGTATGATAGTAGGGAATGTTTTAGAGAGGGAGGAGCCCCACGAATGTAGAATACCCTCCTCCCCGTATAATTTAAGTAGATGATTACACACACACACACACACACACACACACACACACACACACACAGAGGACCACTGACCTGACCCTCGAAGGTCAGCAACAAGAGGTGGGGACGTGAATAGGCTTATATATCAACGTCGTGGTTCCGCAAAACCAGCTGGTGATAACCTCACTGGTGTCGCCGCTGTGGTCAGCAGCTGCGGTATGAGCGTCCCAGCACACACAACTTACGATGGGTGGAAAAAAAAAACCCCCACACAGCCTCTCTCTCTCTCTCTCTCTCTCTCTCTCTCTCTCTCTCTCTCTCTCTCTCTCTCTCAACATTTCGGCGTAAGTGCTACTTGAACAGTAAGTAAGTACTCACTTTATACTTAAAACGCGCTTCAAAAAAAAAAAAAAAATGTCCAATTTGAGTTCTCTTTTACCCTTTAATGGATTCATATTGGTTATCTGATTAACCCAAAGTGCCGAGAGCTGTTTGATAAGGTTATTAGCCAAATGAGATGGTTTACCGGGCCACGCCTAGCCCAGGGGAATGAGAGAGAGAAAGAGAGAGAGAGAGAGAGCGGAGACCACGCCCTAACGCGCGGTCGAGAGAGAGAGAGAGAGAGAGAGAGAGAGAGAGAGAGAGAGAGAGAGAGAGAGAGAGAGAAAGAGAGAGAGAGAGTACTTCCAGGTACTTACGACGAGGTTTTTTGGCTGAGCGACATAGGACTAGCGGTGCGCAGAGAGAGAGAGAGAGAGAGAGAGAGAGAGAGAGAGAGAGAGAGAGAGAGAGAGAGAGGGGTGGAGCGCCGGTTAGGGATGGCGCGTAGTGTTCACCACACGGAAATCTAGAGTTGCGAAGAACGAAAGGTGTGTGAGTTAAGTTGCTGTCGTGTGCTAACGTGTACACAACTCTGGCCTCGGGGTTAAGTAACTAACCATCGGTAAACAAGGCAAGGGGTTAAGTAACTATCATATCGGTAAACAAGGCAATTTGATCGAACGATCACTTTTTTTCTTTTTTCACAAAAAAAAATTGACTGACGAACAGTCTATATAAATCATAGCACTTTTAATGTTTATACATCAACATTACCAAGTTTATATCCACATTATCAAGACATGATGACATGAACTGCTACTCAGTTAATGACGTGTCTCAAGACTTTAAAACAAGGATAAAAAAAAAAGAAATATGAAATAATTACTTCAATTGATATAGAAAAAACCAATCTATCTCACAAGAGTGTTTATGAACAGTATAGCTTTCAGACAAGCACAGCTTTTAAACTAGTAAAGCTTTTGAGTTAGTACAGTTGGTGTGTGTGTGTGTGTGTGTGTGTGTGTGTGTGTGTGTGTATGTGTGTGTGTGTGTGTGTGTGTGTGTGTGTGTGTGTGTGCAAATACACCAACAAATCAAACAAAATCATGAAACCAAATAATGAAATTCCTGGCTCTAGCATCACCGGACCTTCTCCTCACACTATGAGAAACATACACGACACATATAAAAAAAAAAGATAAACAAAACCCCAATAATTAAATCGGGTAAAGCCGTTATCGGAGCAAACGATTGAGATCGGCTAAAAGAAACTTGAGGAGTGAGGATCTAATTAACAAAACTAATCGTCGGGGCCCGGAACTTATTGCCTTTCCTTAGAATAGCTGCTCCTCCCTTCCCCCACGATTGCTCGCTGCACTCCAAAACTGGAATGGATTCCACTGCAATGGATTCCCTTCATCCCTGGCATTCCCAACTGCTGCTGGGTGATTACGAGGATGAAAAGAGTAGGTGTAACGCTTGTATGTTGAGGGAGGGAGGGTGGGTTGGTGTGGGTGGGTGAGGCGAGGCCAAGACCTGTGTCCTGAGGGAGTGTTAGCTTAATGTGTTTATATCTGAGGGTTGTAAGCGTCTATACATGATGGCTTTAAGGTCTGGAACCCTTTGATAAGACGGATTTTAAGGGATTTTAAAGGATCATGATAAGGTAAGAGTGTTTCCGAAGACACTGAGGGATATGTCATCACATGTTTGATAGTTTGTTTACTATTTTGGCCCGTTCCAGGAGGCAGGTAGCTACAGTATGTTCCAGGAGGCAGGTAGCTACAGTATGTTCCAGGAGGCAGGTAGCTACAATATGTTCCAGGAGGCAGGTAGCTACAGTATGTTCCAGGAAGCAGGTAGCTACAATATGTTCCAGGAGGCAGGTAGCTACAGTATGTTTCAGGAGGCAGGTAGCTACAGTATGTTCCAGGAGGCAGGTAGCTACAATATGTTCCAGGAAGCAGGTAGCTATGTCTATACTTATTCTTGCCTGCCTGTCATCATCCACCTGCTGTTAATTCCCAATTGGTCTCTACCTGCTGTTGATTGACTATTGGTTTCTACCTGCTGATGATTGACCATTGGTTTCTACATGCTGATGATGGACCATTGTTTTCTACCTGCTGACGACCGACTATTGTTCTCTAATTTCTGCTAATTGCCCATTGGTAACTGCTGTCATCTGCTCAATGGTCTCTACCTGCCGTTCATTGCCTATTGGTCTTTACCTGCTGTCACCAGCTCAATGGTCTCTGCTTACCATTCCCTACGGTCTCTCAAAAAACACAGAGGGAAGACCCATCTCTTCACCTATTTCCGCTCGGTGTCCCGTTCCCATCATATTGGCCGTGGAAAGCTAAAAAAAAATGAAGAAATAAACCGACATTGCATTCGGATATTTCACGATTCTCTTCGGATACGGATGAGATTATTTCATCAGAAGCCGGATACTCAGTCGTATCCGAATTGGTTGGCAAATCTGGGAGGATGTCAGTTCTGTAATTTCGGTCTACGTTTTCTTTTTAACATTAAGTTTTCTGCCCGTTTGTATCTACTCACTGGTTTCAACCTGTTGGTATATACCAACAGTTTTCTATTGGTAGGAAGGTAGGTAGGTAGGTAGGTGGGTAGGTAGGAGAGTGGGAAGGTAAGTAGGTAGGTAGGGAGGTAAATAGGCAGGCTGGTAGGTAGGTAAGTAGGTAAGTATTCAGGTAGGTAGGTATGCAGGTGAATGGGTAGATAGATTGGTAGGTAGGTAGGTAGGTATGCAGGTAAGTAGGTATGTAGGTAGGGAGGTAGGGAGGTAGGTAGTTAGGTAAGCAGGTTAATGGGTAGATAGATTGGTAGGTAGGTAGGTAGGTAGGTAGGTATGTAGGTAGGTAGGTAGGTATGTAGGTAGGTAGGTAGGTAGGTAAGTAGGTAAGTGGGTAGTACGTGCTCCATGTATCTTTAACCGTGACTCCTCCGTCTCCCAGCAATACACAAATAGCCAGGTATTCTCCTCTTCTCTCTGGGATATTCGGTTCAGTGGCAAATATCGTTCACGACAGAGAGAGAATATCACACGTTTCCCGCACAGGGATTTCCTCTCTCTCTCTCTCTCTCTCTCTCTCTCTCTCTCTCTCTCTCTCTCTCTCTCCTCTCTCACACACCATCGGCGTCAGCGTATTTAAGCTATATTAACGAAGACTCGCTACCCTCAGTACGTCCCGCCAGCGAATTCAACATGGACCTCTCCAGGATCACAAGAATTCCCCACTGAATCCTTGTGATATCCTACGTCTTTAAGAGGCAGTAGGAATGTCTATACCCCTTCACTTAATCCTCCTACCTACCCCCCCGCGAAACCCTTTTGCCTTGTGAAGCCGTAATTAATCCTATAAAGGACTTGGGATAAGGGATCAGGCACTGAAGGCTATTATAACCACGCGTCCCTCATACGAGACGGGGCAGGTTGGGTAATTCTTGAGAAATCTCTCTATAAATGCAAGAGATAATGTGATCTCTCTACTACTACTACTCTCCAGTGCATATGAGAGAGGTCGTGCAAGAGATAAGACAGAAATGAATTCGTAGTGATGTATTTGCATGGCACGAATGCCGGTCGTGTATTGTGGGCGACAGCGAATGATATGAAGCTGGATCAAAGTCTGTGGAACCCATTCTGTTTGGCTTCGCAATTGTCCTCTGAAAGTCTTTATCTCTTATCTATCCTATCGGGAAACGTAGATAAGCAAAATGTCTATCATCTACGAGACTCAATAGACTGAAAAACACAAACAAACATGAATGATCCGGATTAAATAGACTGAAGAAAAAAAGAAAAAGAAATACATGGATCCGGATGCCTGGCAGAGTTCTTGGTCATTTCTCATCGCTAACAATGGTTTCTTCTGCTCGCCCCCCCACCCCCAAAGCCTCTCACAAGGTGTACGTAATGACTAATTGGCTAATTAGACAATAGAGCCGAGGGGAGCTAATGATGGAATATAAGGTTTTTTTTCAGCCTCGAAAGCGCATGGGGGTTTTTGTTCATCAGCTGTCAAGTCTGTGTTGAAAAGGTAATTAACTCAGGTTATATTATATCGTATATGATTCGATATTCTGCTGGTTTCAACAGTTTTGATACCCTCGGTTTCTACTGGTTTCATATCTTGGGTTTCTGTCGGTTTCCTGCCTTAGGGTCCTCCAGTTTTCTCCTCTGGGTTTCTACTGGTTTCATTTCTTGGCGTCCTATAGGCTACCTATCTTGGGATCACTGAATTTATAGAAAAGGTTGATAAGACTTCTTTTCACCTACCTTGCGCGTACATCTTCCATACAGTGGTGAACTGACTTACCATAATGCAGTAGAGAAGAAGGGGAAAACACCATCTCACATCTAATGTTTTTTATTTTTCTTTTTAAGTCGTTTGATAAGTTTTGAGATATGATATTGTCGTTTTCCTCTCCTTCTCTCAGCTCTCAGTAATTCCCAATCACTTCGTTGTGCCTTAGGTCACGGTCGTCCAGTGGTGGTGGTTGGTGTGGTGGTTGGAATGGTGGTTGGTGTGGTGGTTGGTGGTGTGGTGGGTGGTGTGGTGGGTGGTGGTTGATGGTTGGTGGTGTGGTGGGTGGTGTGGTGGGTGGTGGTGGTGGTAGTTGGTATGGTAGTTGGTGGTGGTTGGTGTGGTTGTTGGTGTGGTGGTGGGTGGTGGTGGTGGTGGTTGGTGTGGTTGTTGGTGTGGTGGTGGGTGGTGGTGGTGGTGGTTGGTGTGGTTGTTGGTGTGGTGGTGGGTGGTGGTGGTGGTGGTTGGTGTGGTTGTTGGTGTGGTGGTGGGTGGTGGTGGTGGTGGTTGGTGTGGTTGTTGGTGTGGTGGTGGGTGGTGGTGGTGGTTGGTGTGGTGGTTGGTGTGGTGGTTGGTGGTGTGGTGGGTGGTGGTGTGGTGGGTGGTGTGGTGGGTGGTGGTGGTGGTAGTTGGTATGGTAGTTGGTGGTGGTTGGTGTGGTTGTTGGTGTGGTGGTGGGTGGTGGTGGTGGTGGTTGGTGTGGTTGTTGGTGTGGTGGTGGGTGGTGGGGGTGGTGGTTGGTGTGGTTGTTGGTGTGGTGGTGGGTGGTGGTGGTGGTGGTTGGTGTGGTTGTTGGTGTGGTGGTGGGTGGTGGTGGTGGTGGTTGGTGTGGTTGTTGGTGTGGTGGTGGGTGGTGGTGTGGTGGGTGGTGGTGGTGGTTGGTGTGGTTGTTGGTGTGGTGGTGGGTGGTGGTGGTGGTGGTTGGTGTGGTTGTTGGTGTGGTGGTGGGTGGTGGTGGTGGTGGTTGGTGTGGTTGTTGGTGTGGTGGAGGGTGGTGGTGGTGGTGGTTGGTGTGGTTGTTGGTGTGGTGGTGGGTGGTGGTGTGGTGGGTGGTGGTGGTGGTTGGTGTGGTTGTTGGTGTGGTGGTGGGTGGTGGTGGTGGTGGTTGGTGTGGTTGTTGGTGTGGTGGTGGTGGTGGTGGTGGTGGTTGGTGTGGTTGTTGGTGTGGTGGTGGGTGGTGGTGGCGGTTGGTGTGGTGGTTGGTGTGGTGGTGGTGGTGGTGGTGGTTGGTGTGGTTGTTGGTGTGGTGGTGGTGGTGGTGGTGGTGGTGGTTGGTGTGGTTGTTGGTGTGGTGGTGGGTGGTGGTGGTGGTTGGTGTGGTTGTTGGTGTGGTGGTGGGTGGTGGTGGTGGTTGGTGTGGTGGTTGGTGTGGTGGTGGGTGGTGGTGGTTGGTGTGGTGGTGGGTGGTGGTGGTTGGTGATGGTGGTTGTTGTGGTGGTGGTGGTGGGTGTGGTGGTTGTTGTGGTGGGTGGTGGGTGGTGGTTGGTGGTTGGTGTGGTGGTGGTGGTTGGTGTGGTGGTTGGTGTGGTGGTTGGTGGTGGTGGTGGTGGTTGGTGGTGGTTGGTGGTGGCTGGTGGTGGTGGGTGGTGTGGTGGGTGGTGATAGTGGTTGGTGGTGGTTGGTGTGGTGGTGGCTGGTGGTGGTGGTGGTTGGTGTGGTGGTTGGTGTGGTGGTGGTTGGTGTGGTGGGTGGTGTGGTGGTGTCGTGGTGGTGTGGTGGGTGGTGGTGGTGGTGGGTGGTGGTGGTGGGTGGTGGTGGTGGTTGGTGTGGTGGTTGGTGAGGTGGTGGTGGTGGTGGTTGGTGTGGTGGTTGGTGTGGTGGTGGTGAGGTGCGACGCTTGAATGACCACTCTCTCTCCTCCCTTCCTTCTTTCCCTTCTCCTGGAATATCCTGGAGCTTAGTGCCTCTTTGCAAGGATCTCCTGTGGTTGAGTGGGGTTCCAGGTTTGCCTTCAGGTTCGCCCCCTCCCCACCTCGTGAATGGGGTTCCAGGTTCGTACCCCCCCTCGTGAGTGAGGCCCCCACTCGTGAGTGGGGTTCCAGGTTCGCCCCCCCTCGTGAATGGGGTTCCAAATTCGCCCCCCTCCGTCGTGAGTGGGGTTCCAGGCTGCCCTCCCCCCCTGGTGAGTGGGGTTCTAGGTTCGCCCCCCTCGTGAGTGGGACCCCAGGTTCGTCCCCCCTCTTGAGCGAGGTCCCCAGGTTCGGCCCCCCGGTCGTGAGTGGGGGGTTTCCAGGTTCGACTCCTCGTACACCTGGTCTTCATGGAACCGTCGCACTCTTCATGATGACTCGTATTTCCTTCGTGAGCCGACCATCAACCTGGGGCGAGCCTGGTCGCTATACTCGACCATAACCCCTTTACAAATAGATCTTTTCCCTTCCCTTCCTCTCCTCCCTCCTTTTCCTTCTTTCCCTCACTGATAATTTCCTTTTGTACATCCTGTTCCTGTGGTACACTCCTGGATCTTGGCCTGCCGACCGTACACAACCCATTGTCATCCACTTATACCCAGTTCCTTCTATGAATAAACTATACCTTATACTTATACTGGAAAACCTGCGTGAATGCCTTTGACCCTGGCTGCTCAGAGTCTATCAGAATGATAATTCCTAAAGTCTATCTGTTTGTGACGGAAGTGTTCCCTGTTAACAGTACGTTACCATCTCTGTAAAGTTCTCATGTAACGGCCTCATGTGAGTGAGTGAGTATGAATGTGTGTGAGTATGAGTGTGTGTGTGTGTGTGTGTGTGTGTGTGTGTGTGTGTGTGTGTGTGTGTGTGTGAGTGAGTGAGTGAGTGAGTGAGTGAGTGAGTGAGTGAGTGTGTGTGTGTGTGTGTGTGTGTGTGTGTGTGTGTGTGTGTGTGTGTGTGTGTGTGTGAGTGAGTGAGTGAGTGAGTGAGTGAGTGAGTGTGTGTGTGTGTGTGTGTGTGTGTGTGTGTGTGTGTGTGTGTGTGTGGAATCATTAAAAAAATATTTTTCTCTACTTCTTTTTTTCTATGACACATATTTTCTTTTAAACTACAATGCATGAAAACAAAAAAATCTGCAGTCAAGTTTCCACTTGACTTTTTTAATCACGAAGGAAAAAAATGTAATGCTTTCAGAGGAACGTGAATAGAAATCTATTTTTAATGCCTTTTTCTTTTTTTAGTAGATTTCAATGTGATACACACACACACACACACACACACACACACTCACCAATATATATATATATATATATATATATATATATATATATATATATATATATATATATATATATATATATATGAAGTATCGTTATTGTCGTCACATGGAACCTCTGGACACCTAAGCCGATTACCGATATCAAGTGAGAAATCGGAAAATAAATGAAATGGTAATATAACCTCCCTCCCAGGCGCAGGGAGAGGGGAAGTTACAGACGTATATGTGTGTGTGTATATCGTCCTCTCTCTCTCTCTCTCTCTCTCTCTCTCTCTCTCTCTCTCTCTCTCTCTCTCTTTCCCCTCCCCGTTTCAGGCAGTATATATCAAAGCCCGCTACCACCAAGGCTCATTGCCAAGTCTATCCGACGCAGTTCAAAGGAAATTAAAAAGAGGATGATCCTTACAGAGCGATGGTCTGGTTCCATGATACGCTGGGACCCTCCTCCTCTTTTTGTCTTTCCGGCCCCTCTGGATCGGGTCTGTCCCAGAGACTGAGGCCCGAGACTATGGATGGCCAGAGACAAAGGGCCAGAGACTTCAGGCATGACACTAAGGCAGCATCGGTTCTTATATATATATATATTCCGGCCAACAGGTGGATCAGTCTGGACGGAAACCAATTCAGTTATGCCAACAAAAGAACTGTCTACAATCATCCTTATCATAGACTTATTTTTTATATCTCAAAAAAGAAAAAAGAAATAGAGGCATCTTGATTCGTAGGGCCAACCCGAACCTCCTGTGGGGAGGAGACGCCTCACTTGGTAATTACGAGATGGTGTTATGTCGTGATTAATGACAGACACGTGATTGAATAACGTCGTTGAGGTGTTGTGTAATGTGGTGTTATTGGCTCGTTCTTTCACTCTTGCCCAACCTCAACAGACTTGGGGTGGTTCGGCTGGGCTCGATCCATCCTCCTCCGTCATGATGTTCCTCTCCTTGATTGAACGCCCTTCCGACTCACAGTCATATACGAGACAGAACATCGAGTTTGTTCTTCCTCATCGTCACATAACGTCCATGAACTCTCTCTCTCTCTCTCTCTCTCTCTCTCTCTCTCTCTCTCTCTCTCTCTCTATATCACCACGGGGGTCTGTGTAACCCGCTGCCTCTTTGGAGGATCTCTGAACCACTCCTTGTCTTTCTAATGTGCCCATCTGTACCTTCCTGAGGTGAATGAGGGACGATAGAGTCCTTCAAGTGGAGAGGGAATTTATGCCCGTAAGAGGCAAAAAAAGGATGGATCTGTGTTGTGGAGGAGGTAGGGAATGAACCATAGAACTTGCCTCCCGCACGAGAGGTCACGGCTTCTGTGAGGATGGAGGATGGAGGGTGTTCCTTCCCAAGCTACTGATTGGAGGGCCCAACGTAATACCTGTGTGTGTCCCCCCGCACCCCGGCCGCGACCCAGCGTCGTAAAAGATGGGCCTTCTTCACGCCGTTCCTCTCTCCTTACGCTCCTCCTCCTCCTCCTCGCTAGGCTCTCTCTCACAGAACGAAACCTGGAGGTGGATACAACTTCTCAAAAATTCTAATCCGCTGGACTCTCTCTGGGGAGCAAAACTTTTGAGATCTATTTCATTCTCTCTCCCTTTCGCAGAGACTTTCAATATTCTCGTGCCAGTCAACGTATCATTTCATCTCATTTCTCCCAGTCTGGCTCCACTCCCGGCTGAGCCATTCAGGTCTGAGGGAGAGACATAGACATTGGACGTTAATTTATCTCATGGCTTCGTTCCTGATCCCTCATCAGCCATTATTCAGGTCAGAGGTGAATGGGGTCCAGGGTAGCCTCTCGCTTCGACGCCCTTTACAATCATCTTTTCCCTGTCTACAACCAATTCCTTCTCGTCCTCGAGTCGACTGGTCGTTGAATGCCTTGTCCTTCGCCTTGGTGAAGTCCCTTCCTCCATCCGTTTTCTATTTCCCTTACCAACCCTCAATCCGTTTTCCATTTCCCTTACCAACCCTGTGATTCTGAAGTTCCCACCGTCTCCTTCCACTCCTGAAACTCCCTCGATACGCTAAACTTATTCTAACTAACCATCGCTTCGAATTGTGATTCATCGTGCATCTCATTCTCAATAGACATCCATATAAATCTATCACTTCATTCTTCCTTCTTTTTTCCTATGTTCGTCATCACGTCTCTACAGTCAAAGAATTGTTCCTAATTGGGAAAGAAACGTGATACTGGAAACTTGAAACTTGAAGCTGTTACCCTTCCTCTAGCATCCACATTGTGTGTTTCAACCTCCTTCTTCTCTTTACCATTCCTTCCCCACAAATCACACCCATTCTCAAGCCTAGCCTCTCCTTCCTAGATCCTTTCTTAGCCTGAAATATCCCTTTTCTTCAGTAAGTTTTATGCCTCCTGGCCATCTCATGATACATCAGCCAAGATGAGTATACTAGGATGGGATTTCTTAAACCAGGACCCTGATGGGTTAATACTACCCTTTAAACATCCTAGGGTATACTTCCTTCTCTCCTATTATTCTTCATGATTATCTCATGATCTTATTTTCTATCTGTCACGTTTATGTTCTACCTGTATCGTCCATGGCCCGGTGCTAGACATAGCTATCTTCACCCACTCTTGAGTAAACTTGATTTCGTTTCTACGATCCCAATTCTCAATGTGTAACAAAGGTAGTTAGTACGTCGTTGTCTGCATATAATTATCTTCTGTTCTTCATTACCGTGATGAGCGTGTAAGAAGTTCGTGTTACATTGTGACGATAGCTGCTCTAAGCTGCAGCTGTGTCATGGTAAACATAGCGTACTGTAGACTGGAATTTTTACAAAAGTTACTGGTGAAATTGTGGACAACACTACGTTTTCTTTTAAGCAGTTGTTTACTCACGCCTCAGTGAAGTGTACCTATCTTACGAACTGTATGTGATATCAACTATGATGTTATGCAATGCCAAGAGCATTCTTAAGTCGCAAACATTCCTCTACGTGCAAAGGAAATGAAGTTTTATCAATAATAATGATAATGATAATAATAACAATAATAATAATAATAATAATGATGATAATAATAATGGTAATGATAATGATAATAGCAATAATGATAATAGTAATGATAATAATGATGACAATAATAATGGTAATAGTTATCATAGTAATAATAACAATAATAATAACAATTATAATAACCTCGCGAACGCGGGAGACAGCGACAAAGCAAAAAAAAAAAAAAGAAAAATAATAATAATGATAATAATAACAATAACAACAACAACAATGACAGATATGATAATAATGATAATAATGATAATAATAATAATAATAATAATAATAATAATAATAATAATAATAATATTAATGATAATAATAATAATAATGATAATAATAATAATAATAATGATAATAATAATAATAATGATAATAATAATAATAATAATGATAATAATAATAATAATAATGATAATAATAATAATAATAATAATAATAATAATAATAATAATAATGATAATAATAATAATAATGATAATAATGATAATAATAATAATAATAATAATAATAATGATAATAATAATAATAATGATAATAATAATAATAATGATAATAATAATAATAATCATCATCTGGAGGTCAGACCAGCTGACAGCACCAAGGTCAATTAACACTCACAGATCCTTGAAGAACTTCTTCTCTACTAAACACATAATGACTTTCCTAATGAGCTCAGTCTCATCTTTGGATAATTAGGCTGAATTATTAGCAATTAGTCGCACGTATCGTCGATAAATGTGAGAAGATAGAAAATCTAGAAGCGGTCTTAATTTCTTTCATTTTCTTTTCTTTTTTCTTTTCAAGTTTTTCTTCCATTTTCTATAACACTTTTCAAGAGACAACAAGAATATCTTCGTTTCGAACACCAGACCATCGCTCAAACGTAACGTGTGCATAGCAAACGCCCCATTTTTCGTCCCAAGAGGTACGATTCACTGAGCCCCTCCCCCCAACACCCCATTTTCTCTCCATAACTCCGTAAACCATAAAAAACGAAAGCCAAGATCAATTATAACCCTACTTTCCAAACACCCCATTTTCTCCCCCTATCTCTGTAAACCATTAAAAAAAAAAGAAAACCGAGATTAATCATAACCCGATGTCAGAGGTCAAAAGGTCATCTAAAAAAAAAGAAAAAAAAATATTACCAATAAGAAAACGGGAATGATTTTTATCAAAAGGAGGGAAAACTAATATATAACCCTTTTTCCCTTTATGGAAGCCCTTGCCAACCATGTATTTCATCGAGAAACAACAACAAATATGGCTGACCCCACGCTAAAGTAGGGAGGAAGATATTTCCAAGTCTTAATGGAGCTACTTCTCCTTTACGTCACCCGGAAACACCGACTTTGGGGTGTAGATGGGAATCACAACTTTTACGTAACCCGGAGAACATGATGGGGTCCTGGTTATATATATATCTACTCGTTCAAAGGCGAAGTGATATGTTCGTAATGAAATTCTCCACTCTCCCTCCCCCTCCCGGAGATTTTGAGAACGAAGCGAAGGAAGGAGAGAGAGAGAGAGAGAGAGAGAGAGAGAGAGAGAGAGAGAGAGAGAGAGAGAGAGAGAGAGAGAGAGAGAGAGAGAGAGAGCGAGAGAGAGAACGCGAGCAAGATTAAGATGGTGAGGTGCAGCAAGAGAGAGAGAGAGAGAGAGAGAGAGAGAGAGAGAGAGAGAGAGAGAGAGAGAGAGAGAGAGAGAGAGAGAGAGCGAGAGAGAGAGAGAGAACGCGAGCAAGATTAAGATGGTGAGGTGCAGCAAGAGAGAGAGAGAGAGAGAGAGAGAGAGAGAGAGAGAGAGAGAGAGAGAGAGAGAGAGAGAGAGAGAGAGAGGTGGGAGCGAACGCGAGCAAGATTAAGATGGTGAGGTGCAGCAAGAGAGAGAGAGAGAGAGAGAGAGAGAGAGAGAGAGAGAGAGAGAGAGAGAGAGAGAGAGAGAGAGAGAGGTAGGGCGGGGGGGGGGGGGGAAATGAGAAAGGAGGAAATGAGGAAGGTAAACGAGGAAGGCAAATGAGAATGGATGGTTTAACTTCGACTCGGGCGGATCGTTAGGAAAGAGACGGAGTGGTCGATGAAATTAGGGTAGGCAGCAGAGGTGGTGATGATAAGCGCAGTGTGACTGTGGGCGCTGAACAGAATGCGATGGTATGGCTCAAGCACAATAGAGAGGATCAGCGAGGAAAGATGGATTGACTGAGAGGATATAAGTGAGGATTAGCGAGGGAAGATGGATTGAATGAGAGGATATAAGTGAGGATTAGCGAGGAAAGATGGATTGACTGAGAGGATATAAGTGAGGATCAGCGAGGAAAGATGGATTGACTGAGAGGATATAAGTGAGGATTAGCGAAGAAAGATGGATGACTGAGAGGACCTGAGTGAGGATTAGCGAAGACAGATGGATGACTGAGAGGATCTAAGTGTCAGATTTAGGGGGGGGGGGTTGGTCAAAGGGGAAAACGGGAAACTGAAAGGGAGATGGAAGAATAGAGTGAAAGAAGCTTTGGGGAAACGTGGGTCGGAACATTCAGTAGGGTGAGAGGCATGCGTGGGATAGAATGAAATGGATGGAGGTGTCATATGGGGAGCGACGTGTTGTCTTTATTGTATAGCATGACAGATAGAAAGTGGATGTGTGCAAATGAAGCCGTTCTTCGTTTGTTTCCCGAAGCTACCTCGCAAAGGTGGGGAAATTGAATATCATATATATATATATATATATATATATATATATATATATATATATATATATATGGAAGGAGAGTACACAGCAGCACCTCTGGACTGTGGACCTCGGGCACCTGCTGGGGAAGTGAGTAGGTTCGGCAGTCACCACCCAGGAGGTTCCTCACCCCCAAGGGGCGTTTTACCCTCCCACAGGGTGAAGGTACTTCCCTGCCTCAGGCCAGGATGGGAAGGCACTCTCGGAAGGGGCACTGTCGTCACTGTGTTGATCATGAGTCTCGTAAAATCAAATAGTTTTCTTTGTAAACTTTCCCCAGGTACTTTCCCGCGTCACACCCCAGGGGAAAGTACCTTCACTTTCCCACGGGACATTAAGTCGAAGTAAGGGGTCACTGCCACCCTGAGGGAAAGTTTGCTAAACGCAGGAGGGGAAAGCATTTGAGCTTCGCTGGGGACTGTCACCTACTATGCCATGAGAAAGTTTTGTTATTTTCTTATTAAAGACGAGTCCTTTCGCCCTTCTATGGGAAGGAGAGGTTCTATCTTTTTTTCATCCTCTTAGCAATACTGATAAAAAAATAATGTCTTTTCTGACACTAGAGTAAAATGCCCATACGCTATGACGAGTCGTCTGCTAAAAACGCCCCTCCACCCTCCTACGTAAATGCCTGAGCCTTTTTTTTTTTTACCATAAGCAGAAAATAATGTCCTCACTTCCCCCCCCCCCCCCCCCCACACACACACAGACGAGGAGAAAGTGACTTCAGACTTACCCAATTTAGAAGATCTGTCTCTCCCCTTTCCCTTCACTCTCTCTCTCTCTCTCTCTCTCTCTCTCTCTCTCTCTCTCTCTCTCTCTCTCTCTCCAGTGTGTGTGTGTGTGTGTGTGTGTGTGTGTGTGTGTCCTCGACCACCTTCCCAAAACAGCTGCTGGCCATAGTGTGTCGTCCACCCACTTCCCCCTTCTAGTGAGCCGTAACGTCTCTTGTTAACACGGTCGCTGCCACGACGTGATCTGAAAGCCTTCAGGGACGGTTCTTTCAGGGAGCTATGGAGGGGACAACCCCCCTCCTAAGGCACGTGTGTGTGTGTGTGTGTGTGTGTGTGTGTGTGTGTGTGTGTGTAGAAGCGTATCGAGCAAGAAATCTTGTCTTGAGGATGGCAATGCCCATCTTTGCACAGTGTCCTCCTTACACTCTCGTCCTCAGTGGTATATAAACACCTGATGATGACCAGAAAAAGCTCCAAGAAAATTAGACACACACACACACACACACACACACAGACACACGAACGTTGCAACAACGTGGCAAAGAAACAGAGGCGTATCAACACACCAGACACGCACTCCCCCCCAGACCCACAAACATAACTCGTCATTAACAAGAAACAAAAAATATATCTTTTACTTAGTCGCAGCATATGTTCCTTTCCCTTAAATGATGACAAATACCTTTCTAAGTCGGGAGTATGCACACCCCTGGTCTACAGCTGGGCATTCACGAAAATCGGAAGAAAGATAAAGTAAATTTTTTTTTTCACAAACACATGTTATTTACAAACACCTTTATGTTTCTTGCAGCTACCTTTGGCTATTGACAGACACCCTTTAATCTTTTACGAACCACTCCTAACCCCCTGGCTATTTACGAAAACCTTCTAATCACCCTCGATGACCCAACTGCCATTTAAAAAGGCACTTCGAATCATTTTTTTTTTTTTTTACAAACACCTTCCATCATTTACAAACACACCCACTCTCCATCTTCTACGAACATCCTTGGCCATCTACAACCACCATTCACAAAGCACCAACTGCGCATTGAAAGAATGTCCTCAATTTCTCATTCATTAGCGCTTTTTTCAAACGACAACAAAAGAGACCCCAGACAAATTCGAGCTTCGTTTCCCGTGTTTCCCAGACGCCGTCGACCTTGGCTTTAGGTGGCGTCTTATTGGATGCTTTTCATCGTCAATTGATCTTATTACAAGTATTTCCTGACTATGAAAACAACCAGCGAACCCTGGTTCTTTTTTTTTTTTTTTGCTGCTGATTGAACTGGTGTGTGAAGAGCGTCGGGGGAGGCTGGGGAGCAAACAGGCAAGCAGGGAGGGCGGTCGGAGAGACGGTGTTGTGTGAGACCTGGAGGAGGAGGAGGAGGAGGTATTCCTACCTGGAGAAGAACCCAAGGAGGTATATATATATATATATATATATATATATATATATATATACACTCTCACTACTTTTCTAACTTTCCTCCCTGCTCACCGTAGACTAACACTTTCTCCAGTACTTTTCTTGCGGTAACCACGTCTCGCTCAGCTTATGAACCCAAGTCACTAACTCTCCTCCCCTTCAGGTCACCACACTTGGCCTCTGTTTCTATGACGACTAAAGACTAATTCTCATATCCAAGGCGTTGCTCATCTCCCGCTAACAGGGCGTCCCTCAAGCTGAGACAGCGGGTTATCCTTAACTACGCAGCGATAGTTCACTTTCACTCAACTCTATGATAGAAAAAAAAAGAAGAAATAAATAATGCACTTACATGACTTAAGGCGGAGAGCATCCTCAAATGCTCCCTCCTTTTTTTTTTTTCCCTCCCTCCCTCCGTTATAAAGTGAGGTCAAAGATAAGATATCTGAATCCACTTTTAAGAGTTTGTGATGTACGTTAAGACCCAGGCTGCTGCTTCCTCCTTCTCCTCCTCCTGTCAAGTCTACGAGTGTGTGTGTGTGTGTGTGTGTGTGTGTGTGTGTGTGTGTGTGTGATGAGACATATCTCTCCAGCATTATGATCTCCAACATCCTTGGTCCCTCCAGCCCTCCACTAACAGACGACCCGCCTTCATACTGTGCAGATTCCATTCCCTACATACCAGTCTGCATTTTGGCGAGTATTGACGGCGTCTTCGCGCGATATTGCACGTAGGCCAGACCTCTGCAAAATACTCTACATTACAGAGGGAAGATCCCGGGTGCCAGCGCCTCCCACAGAGAGAGAGACGATGGACAGTGATGGGGGATTAGATCCGTGCCGTCGTGTGAGATAAAGTACTTGATTAAGATATTCTAAACTCCACATTTTCTTTTTCTTTCATAAACGTGAAGACGTGTATGGCTAGATTCATTTTGCCCTTATGGTTGTCCAAGGATGATCTACGAAGACTCTCGTGGGCCTTCCGAGGGTCAAGAGAGTATAGGTTCGAATCCTGGTTCGGCAGTCGGTCCACAGTCAATCCAGCTGTTCATCCCCTTAGGCATTTGGTCGATAAATTGGGTACCTGTCTTAGGCATATATATATATATATATATATATATATATATATATATATATATATATATATATATATATATATATTTATATCACCGACTCACAATTGATTCCTCTCTGTTGTAAAAAAAGTGATTTATAGAGGGAAAGATACGTCTCCATATATCTCTCTGTTCCAATCATGCTCAGGAGAAAAAAAAAAAAATATATATATGTGGGCCTCGATTTATTTCTGGGGAGTCCATTTCTATCTTTCTTTTTTGGGTTAATCATAGTAATGTAGACCCGTGAAGGCCTTCTCCTCCACGATTTCTCTATCAATTCTCTACAACCACCTCGGCTAACTGAGTTATAACAAGTGTTATATACAGAATCCACTGTCAGCTGGTCGATGGCAAAATAAAAGAAAAAAATGACAATATTCATGCAGATGCTCCCATGCGGATAACAACATTATCTCTGGGACTCACTTCGATGTATGAAATTGGACTGATGGAATAATGCTTATCTTCAGTCATGGCATGAAAGAAGAAAGCTGCTCATTCTGGTTCTTGAAATGAAATCTACGAATGATAATTCCGATCGACTGGATCTCAGTGGCTCCTCCTTCGGGGTCTAACATCTTATCTGCGAGATGGCAATCTATCTTCATCTACAGTCTCTCCTGTGGCAAAGACATCCCTGAACACATACAGACGTCTGGTGTCGAAGGATTGGATCCTCCCTAGGGTCGTCCCTCCTTTTAAGCGCCAAGAACCCAAGCCTCCCTTCCACCCCACATACCTGATGCTCATCTCGACCCATCAGGTACATTGAGGGAATCTCGTCATGGCATCGGATTCTCCCTTGTGAGTGGCGTTGATCCAATCTCTTACCAGAGTATATCTTCGCGTTGGGTGTATGGAGATACGGGGATTTTGGCTAACGTCGAGATGAATATTGTCGAACAAGTACAAGGATACGGGACTTACATCATATATATATATATATATATATATATATATATATATATATATATATATATATATATATATATATATATATATATATATATCTTCTGTCATCACGCAAAGTGACAAGACACTGAGCTACGCCTCTTCGTTGTATATCAACTGACTGTTATATGTCTCTCTTGTATCTTCCCCCGTGATGATGTGATTATTACACGAAAGTGCACTTGGGAACTCATCGTGTTTCACTTCCCAGTGGAATCACAGGAATCATATATATATATATATATATATATATATATATATATATATATATATATATATATATATATATATACCAGGAACACAGACACCACCTAACCCAGTTCACTGAGTGTGTGTGTGTGTGTGTGTGTGTGTGTGTGTGTGTGTGTGTGTGTGTGTGTGTTCCACGTATTATATATATATATATATATATATCTTGGCTGCTCTACTCACCTTTTTGTACCTTTAGTTGTTAGTTCCACATCACGAAAGACCTCACAGATGTCTTTCTCAAATTCCCCTCGATACGCGACACAAGGCACACACGGTCTGTGTGATCATCCCCGCCTTGATCTCGGTCAGCTAGAAAGGGGGGAACAGGCGACCGGCATAAATGGGAGGGAGGAGAGAATAGCACAAGAGAGTGGGATAAAACAGGAAGAGAGAGAGAGAGAGAGAGAGAGAGAGAGAGAGAGAGAGAGAGAGAGAGAGAGAGAGAGAGAGAGAGAGAGAGAGGATGAGGATATCTAACTCGTTACCTCTGTGTCTGAAGAGAGGGATATAGAGGTTACCAGCGAAGCATAAAAGGGGAAGGGAGGAGGAGGAGGAGGAGGAGGAGACAATGATTCTGGCATGAATTCAGTGGAGCTGTGTCCAAAGCAGGACTGAGCCTTTTTCAATCGTTCGCTCACTAATACGCATCACAACAAACCTGTGTTGCATTGTTCAGGTAACATGCCACGGGAGGGAGTGAGGGAGGGAAGGGTTAGGTGCGTCAAACCAAATATTGGTGTTCTCAATTTTGTGTAAGGGACTTGCAAATGGGAGGCAGGAAATGGCGAAGAGATGAATGATTCGATTCAGAGCGATTTTCTTATTTTTTTTTTTTTTTGGCAGAGCTTTGTGTGTTCTGGGGGAGGGACCGACCTCGACGTCAGGTCGAACTGATGTCGGATAAATTCACCTCCTCAATGTTTCCTTATATGAAAAGGATTGTATGGACGGATGATAGAAGACCTGATGGTCTGTGACGAGGTTATCTGCTGGAGGACAGTACATGGGAAGGACAGATAACACAAGACCTGATGGTCTATGACCAGGTTATCTGCTGGAGGACAGTACATGGGAAGGACAGATAACACAAGACCTGATGGTCTATGACCAGGTTATCTGCTGGAGGACAGTACATGGGAAGGACAGATAACACAAGACCTGATGGTCTATGACAAGGTTACGTGCTGGAGGACAGTACATGGGAAGGACAGATAACACAAGACCTGATGGTCTATGACCAGGTTATCTGCTGGAGGACAGTGAACAGAGGTAGGTGTCAGTAGGTCCCGATCTTAACATATGAACACCTTGAAGTTCCATACGTAGAACTTTGGGTCGAACTTGACATCTGAACACACAAGAGGGGAGGGAGGGAGGAGGGTGTCAGTCAACTGAAAGGAGGACCTGGGCTTCAAAAAAAGATCCTAAGACACAAATGACATCTTCAGTGTCTAGGTAAAGGGACGCGGATCACAATGTACAGTAATCCTGATTTTGAAGATTAACGTCAGAGTCGTGGTGTGCTGTTCAACGAAGTCATCGAATTCAGACCCGAAAAAACCGATGAGGGTAAAACAAAAAAGAAAAGAAAAAGGCTAAAAGTTACGGAACCTTCT
Organism: Panulirus ornatus; assembly: GCF_036320965.1. Taxonomy (NCBI): domain Eukaryota; kingdom Metazoa; phylum Arthropoda; class Malacostraca; order Decapoda; family Palinuridae; genus Panulirus; species Panulirus ornatus. The sequence continues at coordinate 10,528,791 of NC_092286.1, forward strand.
CCCCAACCCCTTAGATTTTCAACGATGAAACGTTCTTATATATTTTTCATTTTTCGTTCCTAGGATACCGAGAGACTGCGAAGGTTAATGGAAGAGTGAATAAGACGATGATAGGATGGACGCAGCGTCGGGGCGGGCAACACGCCCTCATGATTATAAGCAGCGAAGGAGGGGTTTGGGGGGGGGCAAGAGACGAGTCTCATAATCAGGTCATTTCGACCTTGATTGCCCCTTCCCTTCCTCTCTAATTACAGAGCGACAATGCCCTCGGGGATGATGATATCATCCTTTCAGACAACGTTATGATATTCTTCTTCTTCTTCTTCTTCCTCGTATCGATGATGAAAACGTTCGGCGAGGCATTGAAACTAAGCAGATGAGAAGCTTTTAAAAAAAGGGGAGAGAGGAACGGAAGCTTAGAAAAAAAAAAGGAGGAGGGGGGACAGGAGGGTGTACGGAATGATTTGATATGCAAATTAGACGGGTGATATGTACCTTAGACGGGGGGATATGCAAATTAGACGGGTGATATGTACCTTAGACGGGGGATATGCAAATTAGACGGGTGATATGACCTTAGACGGGGGGATATGCAAATCAAAGGGTGATATGTACCTTAGACGGGGGGATATGCAAATTTGACGGGTGATATGTACCTTAGACGGGGGTGGATATGTGTGAGAGCAGATGGGTGATATGTAGCTCTGTACATCTTGCCCTTCTCTCGAGCACTTACAGATGGATGTCAGTCATTCGTGTCTTCGGGTCTTATGGAGACTGAGCTTGGGAGGGGGGGGAGAGAGAGAGAGAGAGAGAGAGAGAGAGAGAGAGAGAGAGAGAGTGCTAAAGCTTGGGGTAAAGCTTGATCCATCCCTGTATGCTGAAGCTTAGCGGTGGAGGGATGAGGGATAAGGCGCTCCTGTCGTTTGGAGAGACATCAGATGAGAATGAGTTTTTCCAGCCTTCCTTCAAAGTGCTTTCTTGATCTGAAGGAAGGCTGGAGACTTTTGAAAATCGCAGCTGTATTTGTATCTATAGATTACTTGTCGATATATCTACATTTATACCTTCCTATATATATTTTCATCACACACACACACACACACACACACACACATATACATATATATATATATATATATATATATATATATATATATATATATATATATATATATATACTATTTATTTATTATACTTAGTTGCCGTCTCCCGAGTTAGCGAGGTAGCGCAAGGAAACAGACGAAAGAATGGCCCAACCCACCCACATACCCATATATATACATAAACGCCCACACACGCACATATGCGTACCAATAACTTTCAACGTATAGATACATATACATACACAGATATATACGTATATACACATGTACACATCCACACTTGCTGCCTTCATACATTCCCGTCGCCACCCCGTCACACATGAAATGGCACCCCCTCCCCCGCGCAAGCTAGCGCTACGAAAAGACAACAAAGGACACATTCGTTCACACTCAGTGTCTAGCTGTCATGTGTAATGCACCGAAACCACAGCTCCCTTTATACTTCCAGCCTCACAAAGCTTTCCATGGTTTACCCCAGACGCTTCACATGCCCTGGTTCAATATCCATTGATAGCACGTCGACCCCGGTATACCACATCGTTCCAATTCACTCTATTCCTTGCACGCCTTTCACCCTCCTGTATGTTCAGGCCCCAATCGCTCAAAATCTTTTTCACTCCATCTTTCCACCTCCAATTTGGTCCCCCACTTTCTCCTCGTTCCCCTCCACCTCTGACACACATATATCCTCTTGGTCAATCTTTCCTCACTCTAAGGCTCAGTCCTCTGTTCTTAACGCTTCCACCTGACATCCCATGACCTACCATGGAGATCGCGATCATGGAAATACATCTTCCACCACCGTCTTAGAAACTTTTACCTGTTAGAAAAAAAAAGAAAATCTGTCCACGTGTGATCAATGCCGTGGCAACTCCCTCCAAGGAAGGCTGCCGAGGGAGGGAAGGGAGTGTGTGTGTGTGTGTGTGTGTGTGTGTGTGTGTGTGTGTGTGTGTGTGTGTGTGACTCCCACCACCTCACCCGACCCCGACCCTCCCATTAACTATCTTTTTTTTTACGCTAATAATTATTCCGCTAATTAAGACGATGCTGTTGTTGTTGATGGCGGTGGTTCGCTCTTGTGGGTCACTGACTCGCCTCCTTCCGGTCGTAAAGGGTTTTTAAAGGTTAAGGAGAAAGAAATAGAATGATGAAGTTAGTGTTCGTTAAGGTGTGTGTGTGTGTGTGTGTGTGTGTGTGTGTGGTAGACGGGCACACACACTACCCTCCTCCCCCCTTCTGGTGTTCGCTGGTACAGATGCTCGCTGGTTCTGCCATGGCCGGGGCTGGTTCGAGATCGAGTGAGGGACGACCCCAGCCCAAGCCAGTCTGTTTCCAGACCCCGAGGGAGAAAACTCCGAACTCTTAAGCAGTGATGCATCTACCTCTCGCCTCCCATTATCCGTCAGCAGGTTCGAATCCCTTTCGTAATCGCGTGCGTGAAGGTCAAACCTCATTATATGGATTATCTTTCGTGCTGAATACGAATCTTGGACTCAAATATATATTGTGGGAGGGCCAGCAGAGCCTGCCTAATTGGATCATTCCAATTCACTGATCCTTCGCTTCGTATTTACTGGATATCTGTCGATTCAGAGATCCATTATGATATGTTTTCCAGGATTATTTCAAGGTCAGAAGCGTTTCATTACGTCATATTTCAATCTTGTTTTCGTTACGTTATATTTCGATCTCGTTTTCGTTAGGTTATGTTTCGATCTCGTTTTCGTTACGTTATATTTCGATCTCGTTTTCGTTACGTTCTATTTCGATCTCGTTTTCGCTACTTTATATTTTAATCTCGTTTTCATTACGTCATAGTTCAATCTTGTTTTCGTTACGTTATATTTCAATCTCGTTTTCGTTACGTTCTATTTCAATCTCGTTTTCATTACTTTATATTCTAATCTCGTTTTCGTTACGTTCTATTTCGATCTCGTTTTCATTACTTTATATTCTAATCTCGTTTTCGTTACGTTATGTCTCAACTTTAAAACAAAAACTGTTTTGGATGAAGGCAATACCCTGAGATGTTATTACCTGACGTTCGTTTTTTTTTTCTTTTTTGTTTCGCTCTTTCTCCTTGGGGGTTTAACAGGTTTCTTGAAAACCTCAGCCTAAAGACTGAGTCTCATGCGGGAGGGGGAAGAAATAAATGAATTATGTTCATTACTTCATCCCAGCTCCCGTTCGTTGTTTATCGGGGAGCTGATGTTTATCGGGGGAGCTGTTGTTTATCGGGGAGCTGTTGTTTATCGGGAGCTGTTGTTTATCGGGGAGCTGTTGTTTATCGGGGAGCTGTTGTTTATCGGGAACTGTTGTTTATCGGGAGCTGTTGTTTATCGGGAGCTGTTGTTTATCGGGGAGCTGTTGTTTATCGGGAGCTGTTGTTTATCGGGAGCTGTTTTTGTTATCGGGGGGCGCGGCGCAGTCAACATGGCCGCCGCCCCGTGGGGAAAAAACGAAACACTTTATATTTTCCTTCAATACGGTCGACCTCCTCCTGCCTCCTCGCTTGACCCACCACCTGCCTGGGGTGCTAAGCCTCCTCTCCCCCTTCTCCCCACAACTCCTCACCCCCCCACAGCCCAAGATGGCCGGCCTCCCTCCCTCCCTGGGGAGTTAACCCCCCCTCCTTTCCCAGCCCTCCACTTCCCTCCCTCCCTCCCTTCCTTAGCTCCCTCCACCCATCTTCATTTTTCAGACGTTGATCATTAAACTGGTAATGAGGGAGACGATGATGATGACGATGAGGAGGGGGGGGGGGTTGGTGGAGTGGTGGGGGGTTGGTGGGGGGGGGGCGAGACTGACCTGACACACCCCCTAACCCCCACCACCTTTCCTTCCTCTTCCTACTCCTCCTCCTCCTCCTCCCTTCTCCTCCTCTTCCTCCCTCCTCCTCCTCCTCCTCCTCCTCCCTCCTTCTCCTTCTCCTCCTCCTCCTCCTCCTCCTTCTCCTTCTCCCAGGGTGTTTGTGCTCGTGTTGTTCTTCATCTTCCGATAAACAACCAGGAATCTATTCATTTCTTTTTTTCTTGCCGGTGCGTTCAACTCCTGACCACGTCGGTACGACACGTTGAGCACGACGGAACTAACCCTTGAGCACGTCGTTATGAACCCTTGAGCAAGTCAGTTACGAACCCCTGAGCACGTCGGTACGAACCCTTGAGCACGTCGGTACGAACCCTTGAGCACGTCGGTACGAACCACTGACCACGTCGGTACGACACTTTGAGCACGTCGGTACGAACCACTGACCACGTCGGTACGACACTTTGAGCACGTCGGTACAACACTTTGAGCACGTCGGTACGACCCTTGATCACGACGACATGACCCCTTGAGCACGTCGGTGCGATCCATGAACAAGTAAGTATGACCTATGAGCACGTCGGTACGACCCTTCAGCATGTCGACACGAACCCTTGAGCACGTCGGTAGGATGCATGAACACGCAAGTACGATTCCTTGAGCACGACGGTACGACCCTTGAACGTAGGGATACAAGCCATAAGCACGACTTTACGACCCTTTTCGTACGATGGTTTGACCCTTACATTCAACCTATGCGCGTCAGGTCAGAGGTTAGGTCGTCATAATTAAGGATCCTGTAGTTGTCTTCGAAGGCCACACCGTTACGTCGTGCTCAAGGGTCGTGCTCAAGGGTCGTGCTCAAGGGTCGTGCTCAAGATTTCGTCCCGTCGTACTGAAGCCAAGTCGTTGCTGTTCGATGGCGGATTCATCCTCTGGCGTCCGTCAACGCCAGCAATGATGAACGCCAGGAGAATGTCCTCTGGTATGGACACGCCGTTCGCCAAACCCACTTAACCTCGAGGCCTACGAACATATGATGAAGTCTTATTGCCCTGCAGGTGTTGCTATGTCGTATTGCCCTGCAGGTGTTGCTATGTCCCAATGCTCTGCAAGGTGTTGCTATGTCCCAATGCTCTGAAGGTGTGGCTATGTCTCAATGCTCCACAGGTGTTGCTATGCCCCAATACTCTGCAAGGTGTTGCTATGCCCCAATGCTCCACAGGTGTCACTATGTTCCAATGCTCTGCAAGGTGTTGCTATGCCCCCAATGCTCCACAGGTGTCACTATGTTCCAATGCTCTGCGAGGTGTTGCTATGCCCCCAATGCTCCACAGGTGTCACTATGTTCCAATGCTCTGCGAGGTGTTGCTATGCCCCCAATGCTCCACAGGTGTCACTATGTTCCAATGCTCTGCAAGGTGTTGCTATGCCCCCAATGCTCCACAGGTGTCACTATGTTCCAATGCTCTGCGAGGTGTTGCTATGCCCCAGTGCTCTGCAATGGTGTTGGCGGGTCGCCTCGGAGCGGCATTGTGTCCTCTCTGACAAACGCATCAATTAATTTGCAAGATCCACCGGCAATGTAGACTTAAGCAATAACTCACCTTGGCCAAAGCTCATGAGTCGTCTGAGGTGTGCGCGCGCGCATGTGTGTGTGTGTGTGTGTGTGTGTGTGTGTGTGTGTGTGTGTGTTTAGCAGTGAGGTCGCTCGAACGCTCTCCATTGCCGCGAATTGGACATGGTCGGTCCTGACCCAACGTATTATTATAAACTAGGCGGGCACAGCACAGTCCACTACCTGGACTATAAGAGATCAACGCGATCGAGAACCATTATTTCGGTTTCCAATGGATTATATCTATTTGGGATCCAGTCCCCTTATCACAGGGGGATCAGCTTCGCATTTGTGTTGTGTGTTTGTAGAATCTATATCGTCCATTTACTCTTCGCTGATGGCGGGACGCTGATCTGCACTTGCATCAAATTACCTCTCGTTTATATATATATATATATATATATATATATATATATATATATATATATATATATATATATATATATATAATGCAATATAATATCAAAAGTGACCCCGTATCAAAGGGCTGACGTCAGAAAGTCAGAGGAGCATCGGCACGACGTATGAAGAACCATATCGTGCTGCCAGAGCGATTCCAGGACCAGATATAAAAGGTTCTAACTCCACAAAAAAAAAAAACCCCAACAAAAAACTCAGATTAGTAGAAGAGGACACACTCTTTTTATAGGTGGGTAGGGGAAGAGAGGGGGTTGTTTGCTTGGTCTCTTTTAAATCGCTCAGTTCGCTGGAGCCATCTGTTCGAGCCGGGACCCCGAAACTGGACGGAGAGAGAGAGAGAGAGAGAGAGAGAGAGAGAGAGAGAGAGAGAGAGAGAGAGAGAGAGAGAGAGAGAGAGCCTTCTCTGTCAATGTCTCATCACCAGTCGGAACGACACCGCTTCGTTCGGAACAGAGAGGTGTCGAAACTTGTCTGATGATGATGTAAAACAGGTTCGTAAAAATTAATGAAAAAAAGACATTAATTCATTGTACGTGGTTTTATTACGGGGGTGGGGGGAAGGTGGGGGAAATGTGTTTCATTATTCATCAGACTTTTTTCTCTTTTTTTGGTTTATTCTCGTTTCATTTGCGTGGTTTCGAACCTTGCTTGCTTCAACTCGTGGGCGTCGAACGAGACACACTCGCAGGTGAAACTTACATTTACCGACTCTTTTTTTTTTCGGATACGCCAGACTCAGGTGTTGAGGGGAGGGGGGGAGGGGTAAAGAGGGAGGGGGAGGTGGGGGGTCAGGGGGAATTGCCTGCATGATTAAAAAAAAAAAAAAACACAAGCGTTATCTCCTTATCGCAAAGAACCAATCACGTGACCTCTTGCGATATCGCAAGCAACCACGGCTTACGACGTGTCGCAAGGCGCTAGGATGAATGCATGGATGGATGGAGGCCAAGTGTAAATAGCAACGATACGAAAAGAAAGAAGAAAATAAGAGACGAATTGACCGTTTAAAACAACGCTTTCCGAAGTGAGGTAAAGCCCTGGTGATTATTATTATTATCATTCCGATGAAGTAATGGCAGTAATGGCTCATTCAGGGTTGTTATATACATACAACCACACAGAGCAATTCTTTTATGTATTAAATACTACAGTAAGTTGTCTCTATAGTCCCATTTTCCTGGACCCGATTACCCTATTACGTAATGTGGTAGTTAGCCAATTGTTACACATGCTTTTCATTCTATTTCTATCTTTTTTTTTTTTTAGCTGTATATTTATCGTGTACGTTATAGAAAACGTAGGGTAATCGTTGTATATTAATCGTATCCATTACAGAAAACGTTGGATAATCGTCGCATATTAATCATATCCGTTAAAGAAAACGTGAGATAATTGTTGTGTATTATTAATCGAATCCGTTATAGAAAACGTGAGGTAATCGTTGTATATTAATCGTATCCATTACAGAAAACGGAGGATAATCGTTGCATATTAATCATATCCGTTAAAGAAAACGTGAGATAATCGTTGTGTACTATTCATCGTATCCATTACAGAAAACGTGAGATAATCGTTGTGCATTAATTGTATCCATTACAGAAAACGTAGAATGGTCTCTCCGTTTTCGCTCGCGTACCATTTTCCCTTCTCGTTGCAGAAAACGCAGGATGGTCTCTCACCGTTTTCGCTCGCGTACCATTTTTCCTCCCTCGTTGCTGGCTGGACCCGAGTCATTAGCGCAATGTGTCTGGCACAGGGGGTTTCCCTTCTTTCTCTCCCTATGGCAGCAGCCAGCGCCGGCGAGGAAGTGACAAATGGAGCATCTGTGATCCTACTTAAGGGAATTAGGTCTCCCTTGCCAGCCACCAGCCAATGCCAAGTCTGCGAGGTGGGAAGGTGGGGTTGGGAAGCGAACCCTGTGGGTTCTGCAAGGTCTCACCTCCTGAAGAAGGTGGTGGGGGGGTGTTGAGGTGGTGGTTGTTCATGCACTTAATGGAAGGTGGTTGTGGGGTCCAGTCTGAGGGCCGTAGCATAGGTCAGGTCAGGTCAGGTCGGGTTGGGTCAGAGGGACGGGTGTGGGTGGTGGGGGTGTTACAGTTGAGGTGGTAGGCCTAGTTAGGTCAAGAGGGGTCATAGGTCGTGGGCCTAGTTAGGTCAAGAGGGGTTAGGTCGTAGGCCTAGTTAGGTCAGGAGGGGTCATAGTTAGGTCGTAGGCCTAGTTAGGTCAGGAGGGGGTCACAGTTAGGTCGTAGGCCTAGTAAGGTCAGGAGGGGGTTATAGTTAGGTCGTAAGCCTAGTTAGTTCAGGAGGGGGTCATAGTTAGGTCGTAGGCCTAGTCAGTAGAGTTACAGTTAGGTCATAGGCCTAGTCAGGAGGGGGCAAGAAGGGTCATAGCTGATTCGTATGCCTAGTCAGGGGGGGGGGTCACCGATGATCCGCAAGCCTAGTCAGGAGTGAGTGGAGAGGGGTAGGTAAGGTAGGGTCAGGTCACAGATGATGGTAATTGGTAGGCCTATCACTGTAGAGGCCTCCTCCTCCTACTTATACCACAGCTTGGCCTGGGTGACGAAGATAAGGAGAGACGTTCTAAAGATAAATCGGGGGGGGGGGGGGGGGGAGGGGGAGATTCTCTCTCTCTCTCTCTCTCTCTCTCTCTCTCTCTCTCTCTCTGTAAACAGTGACGGAGATGAATGTGTGGGGTTGGCTGATAAGACGCTCAGGGGTTCCGGCCAGTCTTCAATAGGTAGGTGGGTGTGTGGGTGGGTGAGGTGTGGGGGAAGGTGGATATTTGTTTTGATATATCGCTTATCATTTCTCTCTCTCTTTCTCTCTTCCTCTGTCTCTGTCCGTATCTCTGTTTCTATCACTCTTCTATTCATCTATGTACCTATCTATCTATCCATCTCTCTCTCTCTCTCTCTCTCTCTCTCTCTCTCTCTCTGGCTCTCTCTCTCTTCCTCTGTCTCTGTCCGTATCTCTGTGTTTCTATCACTCTTCTATTCATCTATCTACCTATCTATCTATCCATCTCTCTCTCTCTCTCTCTCTCTCTCTCTCTCTCTCTCTCTCTCTATATATATATATATATATATATATATATATATATATATATATTTATTATATATATATATATAAACTTTCCTACCTATCTACCTACATCCCCATCTACCAACCTGTCTTTCTGTCTGCCTGTCTATCTGTCAGTCTGTCTCTCCATCTTTCTACAAACACTCAAATCAAGAAGGAAGGAAGGAGGGAAGGAAGAAAGGAAGGAAGGAAGGAAGGAAGGAAGGAAGGAAGGAAGGACTACAGCACCATATCCCTATTCTTGCCACCAATAAAATCCTTTCGCAAAAATTACGACTTCCTTCTTCCCCGCGGGTCACACCACACCACACACACACAAAAAAAAAAAGAATAGAAAACGAATTCGTTTTCATGCACCACCGTCACCAGGATCTCTGTCTCTCTCTCTCTCTCTCTCTCTCTCTCTCTCGCCTGGGTAGTATTATTAGGAGGTTTGCCTACGGCCAGCACTTCAGCGGCTGTTCAGTTTCACTCCCCTGCTACAGGGTACTGTCTTCTCCTTTCCCCCCCCCCCCCCCCCACACACACACACGCGCGCGCGCGCTTTCGGCAAAACGCAACTCACACGACTCTCCATTGGCTCATAAATCCTCGTGCGGTGAGCGCTACGCGATCACCACTTTCCCTTTACTTCTTTGGCAAAGAAAAAAAAAAAGAAATAATAGAATTCCCGTCTTTAATCGCAACAGAAGTTGAAACAGACAGAACATGGGGGGGGGGAAGAGGGTGTCACACAACGACGAGACAGACACACAAGGGGGGGGGGACGAACGGGTCGACGTACGACGTAATTCTATATCCGGGTCGTCGGTCAGGGGCGGGGGGGGGGGGGGGGGGGAGTTAGCTCCTTCCCTTCGGATTCACAGAAAACGTGGTGAGGGTGGGGGGGGGGAGGGAGGGGGGGGGGGAGACAGACTCCTGAAGGACAGGGCGGACATCACACGACGTAACGATGTTATCCACGCCTTCCCTTGTCGGGGGATGGGATGGGGGGTGGGTTGGCGGTGGGGGTTGGGATGGGGGGATGGGGTTGGGGGTTGGCGGTGGGGGTAGGTGGGGGTGGGAGTGGGTGGGGGAGGCGGCCGGGACGCCACACTATCCTGAAGTTGACACAACATGAAAACTTTTGAAAGATGTAAAAAAAATGAAAAAGAAAAGAAAAAGGAAAAAAGAATGAGAAGAGACTATTGTAAAAAAAAAAGAAGCAAAAAACAAAAAAAATAATGAGAGGAGATTATTCATATCTGGTTCCTTGAGTGAGAGTTCAAGTCTTCGGAGTACGATGAAAAAAACTCAAAAAACCAACATCTTTTTCACAATCTTACATTTCACAATGATCGGTTCATTGATGAAATTCTTTTGCGTTGCTGAAGCGGTCGACGTGAAAGCACTGAAACATCATCTCTACTTCAGTGCTTCGAGTTCTGTATTGGCCTTCGTGTGGACACCTATGGCCACAACTCACTACCACGAGTGAATTCCAAACGATGAATATTGCAAGCTGGTGAGAAACTGAGACTTTGCGTGTGAGTGAGTTACGTTCGTGAGATGGACAGGGACTTTGCATGTGAGTTACGTTCGTGTACGTTCGTGAGAGGGACTCGAAGCAGGTTCGCAAGACGCACGAACCCGGACTGCGATTCGAAGCAGTAACGCCAGACATAACGAAACGAGGAGGAATTCGAAGAGAAAAATAATAATAAGATGGGGCGAATTACGAATGACGAATGCGTTCGTAGTCTCTCCAGGTCTCCCTGTATGTTGGTGTCTGTCTGTGAGTGTGTTCGTATGCATGTGCTTCAAGATTCGAAAACGGATTCACTGACGTGAACACGTCAGAAATAAAGGGAAAGAAGTGAACAAAAAATGAGATGCATTTGTTTCCTGTGAACTAATGTACCATTCCCTAACGACTAAAGAATTGGGAAAACCAGAAACTTTCCTCAAAATTTGATCTTTACCTTTTTTATCAGAGTAAAGAGAAAACGGAGACTGGATACACATTCTGAGCAGAAAACGGACACTTAAATGGGTGGGGACTCTTAATGGGTGAGGCAATGGGGGCTGGGACGGTGGGTGGTGTGTGAGCGAGTAGAAGCAGGGAATACGAGACGATAGATAGGGCAGCGAGTAGATAGATACGAAAGATAGGGGAGAGAACAAAAGGGAGAAACGAGGGATAAGCGCGCCCGCGCGCGTATGTATGTGTGCATGTATGTGTGTGTGTGTGTGTGTGTGTGTGTGTGTGTGTGTGTGTGTGTGTGTGTGTGTGGAGGGAGAGGGAAGGGGGGTTGGGCTGGTGTGGTGGGTGGAACCGTGTGTATGTCAACACTCACGCCTGAGAAGAGAAACAAGGCCAGACTGTGGCTAAATCAGGAGGTTATGCCATGCATCTGTAGGCCAACAATGAACCTTGCAGGAGACTTTTGGCATGGATGACCTCTCTCTCTCTCTCTCTCTCTCTCTCTCTCTCTCTCTCTCATCCTACACGCCTGACATTCCACCCTCACAGCTGCCCCGTGGGGAATATCCTACATGGTAACTTCTCGTCTCATATATATATATATATATATATATATATATATATATATATATGTCACAATACTATGATGCCTTGATATACTCACTACGACAGCGTATATTTGCACTTAGTATAATGTCTTGATATATTCCTTACGATAGCTTATATGTACACTTCCGTCGACAGTTTTCTACTCACATTGCTATGTCTATCAATTCATAGCGTCCCATGTGATATATACTCACAGCTAACCACCTCTGCCCAAATCCAATTTTCAATTTTCGATACTTTTTCCTTCACAAATTCACAGACAAAGATATCGAATGAAATCGAGACAGATTTTTACAAATATGTTTCTTATTTAACTTTTGAGCAAGACTAGTACTACCACCCGTGGGTACGACGGCACGACCCTTGAGTACGACGGTACGACCCTTGAGTACGACGGTACGACCCTTGGACACGACAGTACGACCCTTGAGTACGTAGGTACGACCCTTGAGTACGATGGTACGACCCTTGGACACGACAGTACGACCCTTGAGTACGACGGTGCGACCCTTGAGTACGATGGTACGACCCTTGGACACGACAGTACGACCCTTGAGTACGACGGTGCGACCCTTGAGTACGGCGGTGCCACCCGTGGGTACGACGGTACGACCCTTGAGCACAACGGTACGACCCTTGAGCACGACGGTACGACCCTTAAGCACGACGGTACGACCCTTGAGCACGACGATACAAAGACAGTACCTTCTCGTTTAAAATAGGTAACAACTTAAAAGCCGTCGCGTTTAACGAGCTCTCTCCAACGACGCTCAACGATCAACAACAAAATGGAATAATTATCATAACAATCATACCACATCTCGATCATCCTTGGGCCAGTACTAAATCACACGTCCACAAAAAAGACCACAGGCGCATTAAACCCACACCATTCATGGCGAACCGAACCATTAAACCATCCGACACCAGCGCACCTTCTCGCCAGCGACCAACGGGAAGGTTAAATAGGAAAGAATGGAAGAAAACGGAAGGTGTTTATTGGTTAGGAAAAGGGGTCGCTTCTCCTCCAAGCGAAAAAAAAGGGAAAATGGATTGTGGTACTAAAACTGAAAAGGGGTTAAGTTTTGTGGGCTTTCGGCGACTTGTGGACCTAGATGACATGCCGTGTGGCGTAAGGTGACGGGTCATGCAGGGAGTGAGGTCAACAGGTCGTTGACTTACACGACATGCCGCTCTGGAAGGTCACACAGATAAAGGACGTGAGGGAAGGGGTGGGGAGGGGTGAGGTGGGGGGTTGAGAACGTGTCGTTGACCGAGGCGACAGGTCGCAGGTTTTGTCATAGCTGAGGTGAAAACCTGTCGTCGCCTCACACAAATAAACGACAGGCCAGTGACTGGTGAAGACCTAGGTTGGTTCAACGATGAAGATAAACTTCGTTGATTTTGAACACACTCTTTGTTTCTATTACGAAAGAAGGAACAGAGAAGGAGGCCAGGTGAGGATATTCCCTCAGAGGCCGAGTCCTCTGTTCTTAACGCTACCTTGCTAACGCGGGAAATGGCGAATAGTTTGAAAGAAAGATATATATATATATATATATATATATATATATATATATATATATATATATATATATATATATATATATATGATGAGACTGATATATGAGAGAGAGAGAGAGAGAGAGAGAGAGAGAGAGAGAGAGAGAGAGAGAGAGAGAGAGAGAGAGAGAGAGAGAGAGAGAGGCTTGTTGAAACATCAGTGGGGAGAGAAAACACGAAGCTGCGGGTCAGACCCAAAATAAAACCTTGTCTCTTTTTTTTTCTTTCTATCTTTCTTTCCTACCCCCTCCTCCTCCACCCTCTCCTCCCGCCGCCTCTCAAAAAAGAAGAGAAAAAAAAAAATAACTTGGACGTAAATAGCAATGGGATTTCTAGAGAGTGGGATTCCAATAATAGTTCCTAGCTGACGGGTGGGAGGGAGGGATGAGGGTGGGATTGTGAAGATCAAATGGGTCTGCTTAACGTAGGGACGTGAAAGAGGGAAAAATATTCTGTTGTGTCTCCCGGTGAGACTCGTCGATGAATATTCATTGACCAGAATATCAAGAGAAGATTCATTCTCATGTAGGAAATTAAACGTTAGTCTTACTGCATTACAATTGTGTCGACGTAGCCTTTACGTCACCTATCAAGTGGAAGGCAGTCTGGTCAAGATTATGTGGACGGGGATAGAAAAAATGAGTTAGGTGCGGGTGATATATGGGGGGCGGAGGGGGTCATTGTTGCAGTCCTCGCGAAGGTTTCCAATTGCGTATGTTAAGCTGACGTCATCGTCAAAAGCTAATGCATGACGCGGGTCAACAGCGACTCTCAAACTGGAAGTCGTAAAAGACAAGTACGTGTGTGTATCAGGCTAGCACAATATATGATTATCATCTTGAATACCTTTTCTTCTTACGTTCCCTTATGGATTACGTTCGGCTGAGTCGTTTCAACCCTCTACGTTCCGATATGGATTACGATCGGCCGAGTCGTTTCAACCCTCTACGTTCCCTTATGGATTACGTTCGGTCGATTCCTCCTTAAAACCCTTTGACGACCTTACGTTAGGGAAATACGACGACGTCGTGAAGACGTGGTGGAGTCGGGATTTTTTTACGACCGCTCAACGCCACGTATCCAGCAACGTAAACGCGCCAGGTCCGTGAACGCAAAATTCCATTCGACGTCGCGAAGGAAGACAGAGGAGGAGGGAAAGAAGAAAAACACCATCATTAGGTGAAGGACGACCTACGCCAACCCTCCTCCTTCATGAGGGAAGTGACTCACAACACTCAGGAGGAGGAAGACGGCAACGTAATGAGGCAATGTCCTTACAGGAGGGGCAGACATATTGACCCCCTACCCCAGCCCACATCTTCGCCACCTGGCCCCTACACCTCGCTCTCTCTCGTCCCTACCCTCCCCTCACACGCCCGTCTTCTGTAGGCATTTTCATCCCAAAATAACATTTCTCGCCACGGGGAACAAATCCAGAAATTCCCAGAGTAAACAAAATTGTGGTCTGTTTTTTATTTTTTTTTATTTTTCTGTCGCCGCTGGAATCAAATTGTAGATTTTCGTTTCTTGTTGAGGTGAGGATGTAAGGTAAGGGGAAGGGGGGACGAGTTTTTTGTGTGTAAGAGGATATGGGACGATATAGAGTGAGAAGTTTAAGTTCTTGGTGACTGTGAGGTTGTGAGGACAGTGGCAGGTGTGAGGGAAGTGGCATGTGTGAGGATAGCGGCAGGTGTGAGTACAGTGGCAGGTGTGTGGATAGTGGCAGGTGTGAGGATAGTGGCAGGTGTGTAGATAGTGGCAGCCGTGAGGACAGTGAAAGGTGTGAGGACAGTGACAAATATGAGGATAGCAGCAGGTATGTAGATAGTGGCAGGTGTGAAGACAGTGGAAGGTGTGAGGGGAAGTGGAAAGTGTGAGGCTAAGCCATACTAGCTTAAACTGCTTTACGATCATTAAGCCAAACAATGTTCTAATCATCTTCACAAGAAATAAACTCTTTTTTCCTCCCTATCACTTCCAGAAACTTTCTCAATGTTCATGTTCTCAAATATGTTATCACAACACGCGATGAGAAATGTTCACCAATGCTACGGATCATGTCAACTCAGTGCTCCCTTTTCTTCTTTTCATCATCAGTTCTCTTCAGAAATTCTTTCTTGTATGCACCTAGTAAGCACTCATATCGACCAGCTCCGTGGGCAATACGAAAACCTGGGTTGGGTGTGGACCGACTGCCGCGCCCAGGATTCGAACCCATCCCATGCTGGCTCATGGTCAAAACGCTAACCGCTACACCACGGAGGTCCTATTTGTACGGTATGGGGAGGGAGTTTTACTATCGTGGGGCGCCCCATCCCTTGAACATTCTCTACTATCATACAACTTCTTAAATTACGCGTGTGTGCGTGCGTGCGTGTGTGTGTGTGTGTGTGTGTATGTGTGTGTGCGTGCGTGCATGCGTGTGCGTGCGTGTGTGTGTGTGTGCGTGTGTGTGTGTGTGTGTGTGTGTGTGTAAACTGCGATGTTGTTGCTAAGATCTTCAGGTGAGAGGCAGCTTCGAACCCGTCCTTTCCTGTCATGGAAGCAGGCAATGTACAGAGAACGACCACAAACCCTCGCGTGTTAGACTCGCATCACGAACGCCACACACACACACACACACACACACACACACACACACACACACACACACACACACACACACACACACACACACACACGCACACTGTGGGCTGGCTGGCTAGGGAGGCGACCCCGTGCTCCGCCAATCTCCCGCGTCTATGTAAAAACTTTGAAAAAAAGAAGAAAGAAAATTTCCCTACGTAGTTTCTTATATTTGTTTACCCCCGGAGGATTCCCTGGGGTAATCAGGGGATTTTTCTTCGGGGCGATGGAGTCCTAAGCCCCCCCCACCCCCCCCCCCCCCCCCCCCCCGATCCTGCCGCCGCCACCACCCCGTGTGTGTGTGTGTGTGTGTGTGTGTGTGTGTGTGTGTGATGGTCCTGAACGAAGAAGGTTTAGGAGGACTTAATTTTCCCGAGGAGGGAGACGTGGTGGGCGGTGGCGCTGGTGGTGGTGGTGGTGGCGCTGCTGGTGGTGGAGGTGGTGGCGCTGCTGGTGGTGGTGGTGGTGGCGGCGGAGGAGGGAGTGAGGAACACAGCGACGATTACTATATTCATGTTCGGGGTGTTCATCTCCGTCTTCCAGGGTTACACATACTGGCTCCGGAGTCTCGAGATAGATCACACGGTCGATGTTATCTTCCGGACTGCAGACGCCTCGCTGGATGTCGCTCTGTCCTGGAGTCTCCAGGTGGAGGATGTATCCGGAGTGGAGTATTCAGGGCGGATATTGTATTGGACAGGAATATCCCCTGTTGGATCTTATCGTGTACTGGGGAGGGGTCTTCAGGTGGTTCTTATCTTGTACTGGGGGGGTCTTCTGCTGGATCTTATCATGTACTGAGGGGGTCTTCAGGTGGCTCTTTATCTTGGACTGGGGTCTTCCTAGTGGACACTATATCATACTGTGGTCCTCCTGGTGGAGTTCAACTTCCACCACTTGAATCTCCTTGGCGGCCGATCTTAGAAGCGTCGCCCGCACACCCAAACCCTCTCGTCAAAACACGATCCTCCACAACCACCTACGCCACGAGCGAGGTATATAACACCCGAGAGAGATGAAATATACCCTATAAAGTATACCATAAGGTACAAAACAGTGGACGGCCATACCAGCAGATATAGGAGATGATAAATCATAAAACCTTTTTTTTTTTGTGTGTGTGTGTCTTTAATCTTCCCCGTCGTACGTACGAGAAAGTAAACGCAAGAATGCACGCAGCGGAAGGTCCCACATTTCATCTCAGCATATCACAAGAGTCTGAAATTCTTCGGGACGCTGAGTTGAAATTCTCGAGGTGTGTATTGAGTCCATGACTCTGTGTGTGTGTGTGTGTGTGTGTGTGTGTGTGTGTGTGTTGGGGGAGCAACTTCCTCAGGGCGTGGGAGGGTTAGTGAAGGTGGCCACCCTCCCCCTTGTGGAGACTGGTTCTAAACCACAGAGAAGGAGGAGGAGGAGGAGGAGGAGGGTGAGTGTCTCTTAGTTCTTGTACTCCTTGCCGTCCACGTCATCATGTTTATCCTTTTCCAGTCTGTGGTTTGTGTTTACTCTTGACCTCCGGTGTCTAAGGTGTATTTACACTTCGGTCCTATGTCTAGAGTGTGTTTACACTGCAGTTCTGGTGTTGAACCTGTATATACACTTCAGTACTGGTCTCTTAACTTCTATTTACACTTCAGGACTGGAGTCTAACCCACGTTTACACTTCAGTCCTGCGTGTAGCATGTATTTACACTTCAGTACTGGTCTCTTAACTTGTATTTACACTTCAGGACTGGAGTCTAACCCACGTTTACACTTCAGTCCTGCGTATAGCATGTGTTTACAGTTCAGTACTGGTGTCTCAACTTGTATTTACACTTGAGGACTGGAGTCTAAAGTTTCATTTACACTTCAGCACTGGTGTTTCCTGGTGTTTACTACACAGTATTGGGTCGTCCTTGATCTCTCTGCCCAGGCATGTATTTTTCCAACTTGTTTAACAACGGTGGCGTCCAGAACAGATGAATGCGCCTGGAAGGGGATGGGGAGGGGGATGGGGGAAATCCTCACTTGGCGTTATCTACTGTTCCTTCTCTTGCAAAGCGATACAGGAGGGGAAGGGATTTCCACAACACACACACCCCCACTTACACACACCCACCCACACACACACACACACACACACACACAAACAGACACACACATACAGAAGAGAGAGAGAGAGAGAGAGAGAGAGAGAGAGAGAGAGAGAGAGAGAGAGAGAGAGAGAGAGAGAGAGAGAGAGTGGTACACGGGGGAGGGGTCGTGTGGGGTCTCGGACATCCTTGGCATTTCACTCCAACATTCCCCCTCCAGCTCCCACAGGCGGCGGCCTTGAGGACGAGCGTCTCCCTCCTCCATCATGCCAGTGATACCCTCCTCCTCCTCCTCCCCACATTCCCCACTCCTCCCCCACCACTCCCAACTCCTGCATGTCCCCTTAAAGGGAAGATTAAAAAGAAAAAAATAAAGATGAAAAATGCCCACCCACACTCCTGCCTTACAGGGAAGATTAAAACAAAAAAACCATGAGAAATGCTGAAGAAAATATTCGATATTCATCAAAAGCGAAAATATGATGACTTTTAATCCCCCCCCCCCCAAAAAAAAAAAAAAAACGGAAGAAAAAAATAGAAAAGGAAAAATTACGGTCGTTTGGTTTGAATCATCAGAGAAAACGATTGAGAAATTCGTATTCACCAGTCATGAATTGGTGGAAAATGCGTTAAAGAAATGATATACCTCAGCTCTGAATTAGTAGAGAAAATAAAGCAAGCAAGTATGAATATGTACATGTGTATGATTGTAATGTCTACGTATGTGTATGTATATGTGCGTATGTGGGCGTTTATGTATGTATGTATATATTTATGTATGTATATATTTATGTATGTATATATTATATATGTATATATTTATGTATGTATATATATATATATATATATATATATATATATATATATGTGTGTGTGTGTGTGTGTGTGTGTGTGTGTGTGTGTGTGTGTACGTATAGATCAGTGGATGGGCCATTCTTCGTCTGTTCCCTAGCGCTACCTCGCTGACGCGAGAGACAACAATTATGTATTATAGATAAATAAATAAATGAATGACTATATAAGCCAGGTACCCAATTTATCAACTAGCACCTACGAGATGGATGAACAGCTAGGGCGACTACATATACGCAAATGATTGAGGCAAATCTCTGGGGGCAGCGAAAGGCAGCTAACCCAAAGACACAACGTATAGGAAAAAAAAAGTAATGAGATTCGAACGAGGAGTGAAATGAGGAGAAAAGTCCATGAAATGAGGCGTGTCAGGGAGATGACGTCTCTTCTAATATATATATATATATATATATATATATATATATATATATATATATATATATATATATATATATATATATATACCGAATGACGTGTATGTGACGTAATTTCGGATGTGGTACTTCTACATCTACTTTTTTTTTCTTTTTCGTCTGTGACGAAGATGGGTGAGAGAGAGAGAGAGAGAGAGAGAGAGAGAGAGAGAGAGAGAGGAGAGAGAGAGAGAGAGAGAGAGAGAGAGCAGTAGAACCACCTTACAACAACAGCAGCAACAACAGGGGCAACCTACAACTACTAACAACAGGAGCAGCAGAAACTACCTACAACAACAACAACAACGACAACCACAACAACAACAACAACAAACAACAACAGCAAACAACAACAGCAAACAACAACAGCAAACAACAACAGCAAACAACAACCTTCAACAGCAGTAGGCCCACGATACAACCTTCCCCTCCACACGACTCCTTTGGCTCAGTCTTACCTCCTTCCTCCTCTACCTCCTCCTCCTCCTCCTCCACATCCTTCCCTCCTCCTCCCGCCGTGTTACACGCCGGGCCTCCTCCTCCTCCACCTCCTCCTCCTCCTCCCGCAGTGCTACATGCCATGCCTCCTCCTCCTCCTCCTTCTCCTCCTCCACCTCCTGCTGCCGTGTTACACGCCGGGCCTCCTCCTCCTCCTCCTCCTCCTCCCGCCGTGCACCATGCCGGGCCTCCTCCTCCTCCTCTTCCTCCTCATCATGAGAGACAAGTCGCCACCAGCTCAACTAACTTCTTAATGTAACATCAAGGATCCGGTCTGGCCTATGTGTGTGGAGATGCCCACTCCGGTCAGACCTCCCTCCCCACCCACACTTTACAGGCAAGTCTAATGTGTTACTCTAACTTTCGTGCCAGTTGTGTGTGTGTGTGTGTGTGTGTGTGTGTGTGTGTGTTGTGTGTGTGTGTGTGTGTGTGTGTGGTGAGGTGGTGGGGACGATTGTGGCGGGTGTTGGTGGTGGGACAAAAAAAAAAAAAAATCTTTAAATTAACTTCACTTAAGAGCTGAATTAAACGTCATGAAGTCGGCTAAACGTCATTTTAACACCAGTTTTATATTTAACATGAACAATACGTCTTATAATGAGTTTCTAAAGGAAATCAATTTTTCTGAGAAAAATACCAAAAATTGAAGGGTAAATTTTAATGTAAAGACTTTTTGTTTCAAAAATTGAAGGTTATAGTTCATGGTAATTTTTAGCTCCAAAAACTTTTTGTTTCACAATTGAAAGATAAGATATTCAAACACTTCTTCTATACTTGAAATAAACATGGAAAGTATTTACCGATTCATACACAGTAAATACGATGCAAAGGAAGATAAATATTTTCAAATTGACTTCATTTAACAACTTAATTAGGTGTCATTAAGAGGACTAAACGTAATTTTAACACCAAATTTGTTTTCAGCATAAAAAATATAACGAGTTTTCTTTAAAGGAAATCTTATTTTCTGAGAAAAATACTACAATTTGGAGGCATTAGTTACAGTGTCGTATCTAGGGTATGGAAGGTAGGGCAGGTGCCCTGGGCGCCACTTGAAGGGGGCGCCCCTCAACAGGTTCGGTTTTTCAACATATGTTACACGACTGACATTTTGAACGGTTTGGTTTCGTGAGATAATAAAAAAAAGAAACTCGCTTACTTTTCATCTATAGCAATATTTTGCTACTATCAGTTGCATTATCGCTTCTACCTTTTTATTTGGATCAAATAAGTCTTTAAGTCTTTAAGATTTTATATAAATTTACGCTTGGCCCAACTCTACAACGGTTTATAATTACATTGTACATACTTTTATATACATCCACTGTATGTACATTTATAATCAAACCAGGGGCGCAATTTCAGTGCTTGCCATGGGCGAAATTTTGCCCTACATAAGCCCCTGTCCTAGACACGTATCGGGTAGCACGCACAACCACATAGGTTCTATGTGTTATTACGTGTTGTGATTATGAGTAGATGTCGCTGGAGGGCCTCCTATGAGTCAATTGTGAGTCAAACCTTCCTAGTAAGTGGGTTTACCATTCTAGGTCCTCACCAAGTCCGTCAGGCAGAAAACGACACATCTCAAATAGATCACAGAGAAAACGTCGTCGAAGAAATGGATGGGTGACTTTTGATTTTATTCATGGCGTAAAGGTTTTCAGTTGCTGGGTTCGATCCCCTATGCCCATTTTGGTGAAGCTGTTTACACACACACACACACACCCACACACACACACAAATACACATGTAAATATATATATATATATATATATATATATATATATATATATATATATATATATATATATATATATTTTTTTTTTTTTTTTTTTTCATACATATTCGCCATTTCCCGCATTAGCGAGGGAGCGTTGAGAACAGAGGACTGAGCCTTAGAGGGAACACATCCTCACTTGGCCCCCCCTCTTCTCTGTTCCTTCTTTTGGAAAATCAAAAATGAGCTGGGGTTGGATTCCCAGTCCACCCCCCGACACCCGCTCCCTCCCCTTTTAGTCGCCTTCTACGACACGTCATTCTACCCTTCATGTAAATATGCACCTCCCTCCTCTTTTTTTTTTTTCCTACATCCCCGCCATATCAATGTCTCGTAGGATACATCCCCGCCATAGTCACTCTCTTCCTTGCTATTACCCCTCATCATATTTACCTCCTCTTACGTAATATACTGGACATATTTACTCTCCCTCTGCCCTTCCGGGCCATTACCCTGGGCTCCTACCACCAGGAGGCGAGAGTCAACCCCTTACCAGCCTTCATAGGAAATTACGGCCCGTATTTCTCCACGGTAAAAGTTCCTGGTGAGGTTAAGAACGCTGCGCCTTCCCGTCTTGGGAAAGTTACGCTGTGACTGGAACCCCCCTTCCCCACCAACCCCTGCCGCAAGGACGAGAGGGAGGTTGAGGGAGAAGGGGGGTAAAAGAGAGGAGGAGGAGGAGGAGAGGGATGGAGGATATATATGCACTTTTATTTTTTTTTTTAAACGTTAGTTTCAGGAGGACGAATACTTGACCTGTGTTTATAGATTGGTTTTATGTTCATCCTGCTGGTCTATGTTTATAGAATGGTTTTATGTTCATCCTGCTGGTCTATATTTATAGAATGGTTTCTGTTCATCCTTTTGGTTTATGTTTATAGGATGGTCTTACGTTGATCCAGCTGGTCTATGTTTATAGAATGGTTTCTGTTCATCCTTTTGGTCTTTGTTTATAGAATGGTTTATGTTGATCCAGCTGGTCTATGTTTATAGGATGGTTTTACGTTGATCCTGTTGGTCTTTGTTTATAGAATGGCTTCATGCTTATTCTAGCTTTCTTTTTTTTAAATCAGTTGTTTGTAAGAAAGGGTGTGTGTGTGTGTGTGTGTGCGTGTGTGTGTGTGTGTCTTTTTGCTTCACTATCAGCGAGCGCCTATGGCAAACACCTCGGCTTCTTGCTTCACCATCAGGAAACACCTGCAGACCACCTCAGCCTCTAGCTTCATAATCAGAAAACACCTGCACAACACCTAAGCCTCTGGCTTCACCATCAGAAAACACCTGCAGACCACCTCAGCCTCTGGCTTCACCATCAGGAAACACCTTAGCCTCTTGCTTCACAATCAGAAGGCATCTCTGTATAAAACACCTCAGCCCCTTGCTTCACCATCAGAGAACACCTGTAGAAGACACCAACCTCTTGGCCTCACCTTCGCAAAACACCTGCAGGAGACCTCAGCTTCTTGCTTCACCACCATCGGCTCACTTGTCCCAAACACTAGTTTCTTGTCTCAACCATCGCCTACCCTCACTAGATTCCTCCCTGGTCCAAAAACTCTCCTCAGTCCTCCCTCACCAGTTCCCTGTCTTCAAGCACTCCCATCTTCTCATCTTTTTCTCCCTACTTCCTCTCCCTCTTGCGGAGACAATATACTTCTTCTCCGAACTCGAACCTCACGTCAAGGAGGAGCCATCTGGGTTGAAGTAGCTCTCACAAGAACACTCTTGGTGTACATTCACGTTAGCTCTCACAACAACATTCTTAGTGTATATTCACGTTAGGTATGCAAAGAAAATAAGAAAAAAAAAAAATAATACCTCAGCTTGTAAATACAGTGGCATGATTTACACATTTTGTCCTCGTGTTCCACCCATGGGAGACTGTAAATCACTGGTCCTGATGCATATGGTTAATAATGCCCAACCACTGAGCTGACCTGGAGGAGGCAGTTCTACTGAGCTGACCTGGAGGAGGCAGTTCTACTGAGCTGACCTGATGAGGTAACTCGAATGAGTTGACCTGAAGGGGTTACATCCACTGAGCTGACCTGAAGAGGCAAGTCTAATGAGTTGACCTGAAGGGGGTAAAGCCACTGAGCTGACCTGAAGAGGCAAGTCCAATGAGTTGACCTGAAGAAGCAAATCAATTGAGCTGACCTGAAGAGGAAACCACCAATAAAGAAGCAATCAACTTTCCTTACGATCGTTCAAGAAAAATATACAATAATTAGTCAAAATCTTTCCCTACACCTTCGTGGTCTGCTCCCTACAATTCGTGGTCTGTTCCTTACACGTTCGTAGTCTGTTCCCCACACGTTCGTGGTCTGTTCCCTACACATTCGTGGTCTGTTCCTTACACGTTCGTGGTCTGTTCCCTACACGTTCGTGGTCTGTTCCCTACACGTTCGTGGTCTGTTCCCTATACGTTCGTGGTCTGTTCCCTACACGTTCGTGGTCTGTTCCCTATACGTTCGTGGTCTGTTCCCTACACGTTCGTGGTCTGCTGGAGGAGGGTGTGTTGGAGGAGACTGTGTCGAATACAGTGCACGTAACTTCCACTGTCCTCGATTGACCTGACCTCTGACCCCGTCTGGAATACGCACACTCATGACATCATCGGCAAGTGGTGATAACAGTCACTGCGAGAGTCTGGTAGCGGTAGTAAAAAAAAAGACAAAAGAAATGGTGAGGAGGAGAGGCGAAGGGTGATGACGAGGTTGTTGTGGTTGGTCTAGGGATGTTGTGGTCTGTTGTGGTCTGTTGTTGGGAGTTGTAGTGGTCTGGTGAGGGAGGGGGGGGGGCGGCGGTGGTGGGAGGGTTCTTGTGGTCTGGGCCTGTTGTGTGTGGGGGGGTTGTTGTGGTCTGATGGTGTTGGAAGGATGTGGTGGTCTGGGCCTGTTGTGGTCTGGCCATGTTTGGGGTCTGCGGGGAAGGGTCTGGCCATGCTGTGGGAACTATTATTGTGGTCTTGCGTGGAGGGTTACTGTGGTCTTGAGCGTGTTGTGGTCTGTTGTTACTGTGGCCTGTTGTGAGAGCGGGGGCCAGAGACACGACCAACACATGCGGTGAAGTACGCGAGTTTTAACCTACCGTCGGGGTTACATTGGGGCGAATATTTCACACCAGCAGCGGAGTACATGAAGAAAGTGCTCATCAATCAATACAGAGAGGTTTCCCCACATCTACTTTTAAAGGGGATAATCCCATATACAATAACCGTGATCGTAGGTCTTGGGTACGTACGTCAAACGGTCCCCACGACCCCGTGAGGAGGAGTGAAGCAGGCTATGGGAGGGCGCCTTATACATCAGCTGGCCGGGAGGCGATCAGCTGACTGGGAGGCGATCAGCTGACCGGGAGGCGATCAGCTGATAGGCTGGGGCAATCAGCTGATCAGGTGACAACACGTTTAATGGATCACGTCGGTGCAATGACAGACACACGCAGAGGTGAGGGGAGATAAGATATGCAAGGGAGGGTGAGGGGAGGGGAGTTGATGCTAGAGAGTATGACGATAAGGGCTAGGATGATAAGGGGGCTATGATCATAGCGGCTAGGATGATAAGGGGGCTATGATCATAGCGGCTAGGATGATAAGGGGGCTATGATCATAGCGGCTAGGATGATAAGGGGGCTATGATCATAGCGGCTAGGATGATAAGGGGGGCTATGATCATAGCGGCTAGGATGATAAGGGGGCTATGATCATAGCGGCTAGGATGATAAGGGGGCCTATGATCATAGCGGCTATGATGATAAGGGGGCTATGATCATAGCGGCTAGGATGGTAAGGGGGCTATGATCATAGCGGCTAGGATGATAAGGGGGCTATGATCATAGCGGCTAGGATGATAAGGGGGCTATGATCATAGCGGCTAGGATGATAAGGGGGCCTATGATCATAGCGGCTAGGATGATAAGGGGGCTATGATCATAGCGGCTAGGATGATAAGGGGGCTATGATCATAGCGGCTAGGATGATAAGGGGGCTATGATCATAGCGGCTAGGATGGTAAGGGGGCCTATGATCATAGCGGCTAGGATGATAAGGGGGCCTATGATCATAGCGGCTATGATGATAAGGGGGCTATGATCATAGCGGCTAGGATGGTAAGGGGGCTATGATCATAGCGGCTAGGATGATAAGGGGGCTATGATCATAGCGGCTAGGATGATAAGGGGGCTATGATCATAGCGGCTAGGATGGTAAGGGGGCCTATGATCATAGCGGCTAGGATGATAAGGGGGCCTATGATCATAGCGGCTATGATGATAAGGGGGCTATGATCATAGCGGCTAGGATGGTAAGGGGGCTATGATCATAGCGGCTAGGATGATAAGGGGGCTATGATCATAGCGGCTAGGATGATAAGGGGGCTATGATCATAGCGGCTAGGATGGTAAGGGGGGCCTATGATCATAGCGGCTATGATGATAAGGGGGCCTATGATCATAGCGGCTATGATGATAAGGGGGCTATGATCATAGCGGCTAGGATGGTAAGGGGGCTATGATCATAGCGGCTAGGATGATAAGGGGGCTATGATCATAGCGGCTAGGATGATAAGGGGGCTATGATCATAGCGGCTAGGATGGTAAGGGGGCTATGATCATAGCGGCTAGGATGGTAAGGGGGCTATGATCATAGCGGCTAGGATGATAAGGGGGCTATGATCATAGCGGCTAGGATGATAAGGGGGCCTATGATCATAGCGGCTAGGATGATAAGGGGGCCTATGATCATAGCGGCTAGGATGATAAGGGGAGCTATGATCATAGCGGCTAGGATGATAAGGGGGCTATGATCATAGAGGCTAGGATGATAAGGGGGCTATGATCATAGCGGCTAGGATGATAAGGGGGGCTATGATCATAGCGGCTAGGATGATAAGGGGGCTATGATCATAGCGGCTAGGATGATAAGGGGGCTATGATCATAGCGGCTAGGATGATAAGGGGGCTATGATCATAGCGGCTAGGATGACAAAGATAGAAATGACAATATTTTGCTCAACGCACAGAGTCTACGAACGTTTATCAGGTGGTCCAATGCTATTGGTGTAGCATAGAATGCCACTAGCCTCTTTAGCTCAGTCGGCCATACGTAAGTTTATAAAATACGGGTACCGGGGTTCGATTCTCACATGGTATATATCTTATCTACGTTCGTAAGAGATGGGTGAAGACAAAGGGGGGGGGGGGGGTTCGATCCTCACACGGGAACCACAAAATAAATCTCATTCGCTGGCTAAGTTAAGAGTCTTCGTGAAGTTCAACAAGGAATAGGGTTATAAAAAGTTCAAGGCATTAAGTTCTTGCTAAAAGTTCTCGTGAAGTTCAACAAGAAACAGGATTATAAAAAGTTCAAGGCATTAAGTTCTTGCTAAAAGTTCTCGTGAAGTTCAACGAGAAACAGGGTTATTAAAAGTTCAAGGCGTCAAGTTCTCGCTTCGTTAGCTGTCGTCCAGTGTCAGCTGATGGTCAAAGCCAATCAGAGTGGAGGAGCGGGTTTCGCATCCCCTCCCTTC
>NC_092286.1:10565735-10580735 GCF_036320965.1 Panulirus ornatus
ACGAATGAAGTTATACATGAGAGGTTCAGTTAGAGAGATTTCTTTTATCACAGACGCTGTTCGGTGATAGTCATGGGTCTATCACCACAGGGGCGTCTCTATCACCACCACAGGGGCGTCTTCTATCACCCAGAGGGAATGTCACCATCGCTGTCATCATGATCACAAGGCATGGCATCCCTACGCCCACCTCATCATACATCACCATCACAGGCAAACATGGCTCATGTCATCACTCTCAACCACCACACATAGGCTGTGTCCTACACACACACACACACACACACACACCACCACCACCACACCACTACCACATACCTGATACTTCATCACTATCACCACAACCACAGTCACAGCACCATTACACCACTTCCACCACCACCACCACACACCATCATCACTATCACCACCACCACCACCACAGCCACAATACCATTACACCACCACCACTACGGGCAGGAGTGGCGCCACACATCACCTTCTCAACCCAAATGCGAAACTCATGTACAAGGAAGGTTGCTGAGCGACACCGCTAGTGGGTTCCCGTTATGTGCCAACGTTACAGTCGACCACACCATCAGCCCGAGACCCCCTCCAACCGTCCTGGATATTTTCTTTTTCCTTACCCTATTGTCAGCCGTACACAAAAAAAGAAAAACCCCTCAGTATATCCACTGTTTCTGACGCTGAACAGACCGTGAATGAGAGAATAAAGTCTGGGGGGAAACATTAGACTCGAGGAGGGAGAGTATTACGGGCAAAGACCGAATGAGACTCGTGAGGTGTAGACTAAGTGTGTGAGGGAACGTAACCTGAGAGTAATCAGGTCGATGAATCTATTCATTCTCAACTTTAATTTCATTTCCAAAAAATGAAAAAAGGTTTCGGACCCTCGGATCGACGTGGGGGCAGATCTCCAAACCTTCCGTCTCCGACCATCGATGGGCTACGAGCTCGCAGACGCTTACAACGTACGAGCTCGCAGACGCCTACAACGTACGAGCTCGCAGACGCTTACAACGTACGAGCTCGCAGACGCTTACGACGTACGAGCTCGCAGACGCTTACAACGTACGAACGCATATCTTTTCCTCTCGCATTCTCACCGACGATTCTGATGTGGAGGAGGAGGAGACGGGGGGAGGAGGAAGACAAGAAAACATCCATATTTCAAACCTGGTCTCCCAGTCGTGCTTTCGCAAGCGGAGGAGCAACATTATCCTTACCTCCTCCTGCCTGCCCTCCCTCCCTCCTCCTCTTCCTCCTCCTCCTCCTCCCACCCTCACCCTCAATTCCCCCTCCACCATCCGCCACGACTCTATCGTGTCCCCCCGTCCTTTGCTCGCTTGCTTTCGCCCTTCCTTCGTTCTCTTATTTGCATAATGAATCCTAGCCCTGCCAGCCCCAGGCACGCGACGCAGCCTAAGCGGAGGTGGGGGGGAGGAGGGATTTAATCGCCAGAGAGAGAGAGAGAGAGAGAGAGAGAGAGAGAGAGAGAGAGAGAGAGAGAGAGAGAGAGAGAGAGGTGCATTTTTGCTCGAGGGTTCTTCGTCAACATTTCCTCGATTCCCTTGTGCTGAGAGAGAGTTTGGTGGGGGGGAGGGGGAACGTGGGAACGCATACAATGAGGAGGGAACAACAACAAGGAATAAGAAAGGGGGGATGAACGGAATGGAGGGAATGAAGTGGGAAGACGAAGAAAAGAGAGAGAGAAAAACAAGATACACGAACCGGAAAAGATGTGGGAAAAGGAAAAATAACAATATATATATATATATATATATATATATATATATATATATATATATATATACAGAGAGAGAGAGAGAGAGAGAGAGAGAGAGAGAGAGAGAGAGAGAGAGAGAGAGAGAGAGAGAGAGAAAACAAAAGAGGATCGAGGTGAGGATATAAGAAATGAAGATGAAAGAAAACGATTGATAAAGAATAGAAGAAACAACGGAGAACAGACGAAATGATGATCAACACAGAGAAAACGGATTGACATTCGCCAATAAAACAAGGTCAGAGATGAAAGAAAACGAGCCGCAGACTTTGAGAAACTAAATAATATTGAGACGCATGGCAAAGATACGACAAATAATGAGACAAATCAGATGAAACATGATAAGGCAACACAATGAGTCCATAAATATTGTATTCCTGAAGTATCTAACTGTCTGTCTGTCTGCCTGTCTGTCTGTCTGTCTGCCTGTCTGTCTGTCTGTCTCTGTCTCTCTTATAAACGCGTGTCAGTATACATCACATATACATCTGTATCTTTTATGTACATATAAGCATATACCTATTTTTCCCCCGTGTCCGTGTGTATGTGTGTGCGTGTGTGTGTGTGTGTGTGTGTGTTTGTGTGTGTGTGTCTATGCCTATACACACACATACACACACACACACACACACACACACACACACACACACACACACAAGGCTCCCCTCCCACCAACACTGCAACACCCGCTCACTTCGCTAGACGAAAAAAAATGACTTACTCACTCTGAAGATGCAGAGGGGCTACAAGCTCTCTCTCTCTCTCTCTCTCTCTCTCTCTCTCTCTCTCTCTCTCTCTCTCTCTCTCTCGATAACAGGACGGCCGCGTGACAGATTATGATAACAGGTGGCGCGAGTGTGATCACTTTACTAATAACATGTTTCCTGACCCGGGTCTATCCGAGCGAGATGCTCTTCCTCCTCGTCTTCTCTCTCTCAATTTTACCCGCTTGATTTTCTTATCTTATCTCTAGTATCAAGTTATAAATCTCCGAAAGAGGTGATATTTTTTTTTTCTTACATTAGTTACCTTAAAAGACACCAATGTGCGTTCGGTGTATAGTAATCTTTCGTATCATTCGACCAGACCTGACCAGTGGGTCAATGATACAAAACATCTGTTTGTTTACATCGGAAGAGACACCTGGCGGCCGGGGATGGAAACGTCGTGGTAAACGTTGAGGTTGCCCACTGTTCATCAGGGAGTGCTAGAACACCCCCATCTATGTACTTGCAAACAACTACAAGATTCTACTGAAACATCCCAATCTACCAACAGGTAACTACAAGACTTTGATAGGAGGCTTGGGCAACGCGTAGTGCTCACTGCAGACCTTGTGTGATGAATGGCATTGTTTCTTTATCTACACACGAACATCATATTACTAATCAATCCTCGCTATATACACGAACATTATATTACTAATCAATTCTCTCTGTATACACGAACATTATATTACTAATCAATCCTCGCTATATACACGAACATTATATTACTAATCAATTCTCTCTGTATACACGAACATTATATTACTAATCAATTCTCGCTATATACACGAACATTATATTACTAATCAATTCTCGCTATATACTTTTTTTTTTTAATACTTTGTCGCTGTCTCCCGCGTTTGCGAGGTAGCGCAAGGAAACAGACGAAAGAAATGGCCCCCCCCCCCCCCATACACATGTACATACACACGTCCACACACGCAAATATACATACCTACACAGCTTTCCATGGTTTACCCCAGACGCTTCACATGCCTTGATTCAATCCACTGACAGCACGTCAACCCCTGTATACCACATCGCTCCAATTCACTCTATTCCTTGCCCTCCTTTCACCCTCCTGCATGTTCAGGCCCCGATCACACAAAATCTTTTTCACTCCATCTTTCCACCTCCAATTTGGTCTCCCTCTTCTCCTCGTTCCCTCCACCTCCGACACATATATCCTCTTGGTCAATCTTTCCTCACTCATTCTCTCCATGTGCCCAAACCATTTCAAAACACCCTCTTCTGCTCTCTCAACCACGCTCTTTTTATTTCCACACATCTCTCTTACCCTTACGTTACTTACTCGATCAAACCACCTCACATCACACATTGTCCTCAAACATCTCATTTCCAGCACATCCATCCTCCTGCGCACATCTCTATCCATAGCCCACGCCTCGCAACCATACAACATTGTTGGAACCACTATTCCTTCAAACATACCCATTTTTGCTTTCCGAGATAATGTTCTCGACTTCCACACATTTTTCAAGGCTCCCAAAATTTTCGCCCCCTCCCCCACCCTATGATCCACTTCCGCTTCCATGGTTCCATCCGCTGACAGATCCACTCCCAGATATCTAAAACACTTCACTTCCTCCAGTTTTTCTCCATTCAAACTCACCTCCCAATTGACTTGACCCTCACCCCTACTGTACCTAATAACCTTGCTCTTATTCACATTTACTCTTAACTTTCTTCTTCCACACACTTTACCAAACTCAGTCACCAGCTTCTGCAGTTTCTCACATGAATCAGCCACCAGCGCTGTATCATCAGCGAACAACAACTGACTCACTTCCCAAGCTCTCTCATCCCCAACAGACTTCATACTTGCCCCTCTTTCCAGGACTCTTGCATTTACCTCCCTAACAACCCCATCCATAAACAAATTAAACAACCATGGAGACATCACACACCCCTGCCGCAAACCTACATTCACTGAGAACCAATCACTTTCCTCTCTTCCTACACGTACACATGCCTTACATCCTCGATAAAAACTTTTCACTGCTTCTAACAACTTGCCTCCCACACCATATATACACGAACATTATATTACTAATCAATTCTCGCTATATACACGAACATTATATTACTAATCAATTCTCTCTGTATACACGAACATTATATGACTATCAATTCTCCCTATATACACGAACATTATATTACTATCAAATCCTTTTTCATCTGGAACTGTTTTCGACCATCCGTCAAAGTTTTCTTTTAAATTCTTTCTGTAGTCGTTCCATGGCGGCGCGTCTCTCATCCATCCTGATACGACACGGGATAGTCTTTCCCTTCCTTCTCTTCTCCTCTGTCTCAGGGTTTCGTTTCCCTTTCATTTCCTCTCATGTCTCTTTAACCATATGCCACAGTATTACTACAGAAGGTAACTCTCTGTCTTCCTTAATACGACGCTGCTAGAATTCGGGATACATTATTCTTAATGTCCACAGTTCATTGGCACACGTTATCATTTATCTCTCTCTCTCTCTCTCTCTCTCTCCGAGATCCAGAGTTCAGGTTTATAGATGTTCATACATGGTAGTTTTCGTGTTCCATTCCGACGATTTTTTAAGAGGATATTCAGTATGTGGTAGTTTTCGTGTTCCATTCCAACGATTTTCCACGAAGCTATTTAGTATGTGGCAGTTTTCGTGTTCCATTCCAACGATATTTCTATGAGGCTATTTATGAGATTCTCTGTAACTTGCTTGCTTCTGTTTATGTCTGTGTACTCAGCATGTGACTCAAAAAAAAAAAAAAAAATATCTACTTTTGCGTCCTGTGCGTCAAATATTTTTTTATCCTTAGTTTCTGCTTTTCGTTTAAGAAACTTCTCATGATCATATCGCTCATTTATCTACCATGATGGTTCCGTCTTGTCAATGCGCTCCTTGAATCAAACTCTCTCAATCAGATAATATTTCTTATCATAGATCTTTCTCATTGGCTTCATTTTCTCTGTCTTTCCCCATTGGGTGTTTAAAAAAGGGCGTTACAGACATACAGTTCATCAAACCATGATCTATTTACTCAAAAGATTTCCTTTTCATTAACCTTCATCAGGTATTTTCCAGTCCATGTGTAAACCAGATTAATGTTTAATGTTTTTTGATATCTTTTTTCCTATCTTATAATGCCATCATTCGATCCTTCACCTTCAGATGCACTTCCATTTACAACCATTTTGAATTTTCTGCTATCTCCTTCAAAATGTCTTTAATCCACCTTTTTTTTTAAGTTCAACCTTTTTCAGACATTGTTTCGCTACTTTCTCCAATTAAAACTCCTGTGGTTGAAATCGTCCAAAGCTTTGGCAAAGTGTCGAGGGAAAAGAATCGCGTCCCGTTCTCTTCTCTTGCAATGCTGTTCCGTGTTTGTTATATCTGCGGTGAACCCAGTGGTCGAGCTTGTGTGCCTGTGTGTCCAACAGAAATCCATGGTGGCCTTCGCGAACATATCGGTTCCTTGATTCAGTGATCCATGAACGTGTTCTCCACCATCGCTCTCTCATAGATCTCAATACTCTATAACGTGGGGCCAATTCGTCTATAGCACTGGATTGGTATCCACTTCGATCCTCTTTATATTGTGTTGGTGTTGGGGCAAATGTGTGTACATCTGCTCGACTGTTTTCATCAGTGGCCTTTGTGTCATTCAACGGCATCATCATCAAATAATTACCAGCTGTCGTCTTCGTCCTTGTTGTAACCCAGAGGGAAAGCTGGCATTTAGTCTCGTCCTCCTCCTTCGACACTGGGTTCACTCCAACGTACGTAATCTGTCGCTTCAAATGATCGCGTTGCTCTTCAGGATCTGCAATGGCACGGAGAGATCGAGAGAGAGAGATTGAGAGAGAGATCGAGAGAGAGAGATCGAGAGAGAGAGATCGAGAGAGAGAGAGAGAGAGAGAGAGAGAGAGAGAGAGAGAGAGAAGAGAGGGAGAAGAGAGAGAGAGAGAGAGAGAGAGAGAGAGAGAGAGAGAGAGAGAGAGAGAGAACCAAGACGACATCACAGGACACACACACACAGAGGCAACGGATTTTCCACCAGGGACGTTTGAGAATTTCCATCACACACAACACAGGGATAGTCGTCCAGCCCAGCCAGACCTCCATTGCATGCAGTCCTCTCCTCCTCCTCCTCCTCCTCCTCCCCTCCTCCTCCTCCTCCTCCAATTCTCTCCTCATTTCCCCTTGTCTTTCCAATGCCTTCCGCCCACTTCCCTGTGAAAGCGCCACAGCTCTCAGACCCAGACAACAACCTGTTATGAGATTATCCACGAGAGAAACTTGGTTGGGTAAGTTAATATCTTTGTTACGGAATGTGTGTGTGTGTGTGGTGTGTGTGTGTGTGTGTGTGTGTGTGTGTGTCTATGTGATTTCTAGGTTGGGTAGGGTCTCTAACAGCCATTTCTGACCTCCCGCGCCCCTAGATGGACCGATAACGTTTACACCCACGACATCTCTAAGGGGCTTCAGAAGATAAGATAACCTTATCTCTGGTGGATCTAAGGGCCAGTGAGGGTCACAGACGTGTGTCCTGGCTCTGTCTACAACTGGTCAATTACGACATTAATGACCTCGACCTTGTAAAGCCTTCTTCAATAGGGATGAGGGAATGGGTACCAATACCCTATGCCTGGTCAGCTGCCTATAAAGCTATATACGATGGTTGTCACAAGATGGGGTTTATCACCTGGTCCCTGACCCAACTGAGTCACCTTTCCTGGATGTCTTAAGACTCATCCCTTATCCTAAATCTGGTCCCTGACCCGACTAAGTGACCTTTCCTAGATGTCTTAAGACTCATCCCTTATCCTAAATCTGGTCCCTGACCCGACTAAGTCACCTTTCCTAGAATCTGATGAGAACTACCCCTCATCCTAAGTCTGGTCCGTGCCCAAGAAACTGTATGTACACCAAGAACACGGGACGAACTTGGCGTCGTAAGTTTGGTTCCTGACCTAACTTAAGTCACCCCCTAGAAGTTAGGTTTGTACGTGCGAAATCGCGTCTCCTCGCCCTATTTCTTCGCCTCAGCTCCTGGCTACCTGAAGACACGACCCAGGTCCGCAATGCCCTACAAAGATGGCGCCTTCAAAATGATATTGGCGTTAGAGAAAACGGGAGACGCGGACTGTGGACATATTATTATATATATATATATATTATATATATTATATATATTATATTATTATATATAATTTTTTTTTTTTTTTTTTTTCCCATACAAATCGCATTCCCGCGATGCGATTAAAGCGTTAAGAACAGAGGACTGGGGCCTTGAGGGAAAAAATCCTCCCCTGGACCCTTCTCTGTTCCTTTTTTTTGGAAAAAATTAAAAAAAAAAAAAAAAAAACGAAGGGGAGGTTTTCCAGCCCCCCGCTCCCCTTCCCTTTTAGTCGCCTTCTACGACACGCGAATACGTTTGGGGAAATATTCTTTCTCCCCTATCCCCCAGGGATATATATATATATAAAAAAAATATATAAATTATATATATTTTATATATTATATATAAAATATAAAATATTGTGGGAGATATAAAAAAAAAACTTCTATTAGTCTCTTTCTCTCAGTGTCTCTCCTGCGGTGAGTTCGGCCAGCGAGATGAGACAAGAGACAGCAGTGGGTGTAGGGTTTGGTTTTTATATGAGGGGCGAGACGAATATTTAGAAAAGATAGTGAATGGAAGGCAGCAGGAGACAGAGAATGAGCCCCCAGGTTTCGAAGAAAACTGGGGATTTGATGAGATGGTCGAGGAAAATTGTGGTCGAGAAGAGAGAGAGAGAGAGAGAAAAGAGAGAGAAGGAGGAGGAGAGAGAGACGTAGCAGAGTGATAAGAAAGTAAACACGTTTAACGAACGAATAACAGTTTTTAGGACAGAAAATGACAATAAATTTCCCTGAAAAGGATTTGAAGATTCGAAGGATATCTGAAGGATTCTGAAGGATATCTGAAGGATTCTGAAGGATATCTGATATCAGGATTCCGCGGGAGACTGAAGGATACGTAATATAAGGAATCCCAAGGATTAAATGAAGCCCGACCCCTTTTCCCCCGGTAGGGTTGGAGTCTCGTCTCACAAAAAAAGTAAAATTTCCCACGACGCAAAAATTAATATACCCCCCTCAGACCCCCAACCCCCCTCTTCCCCTCTTCTCCCCTCTTCCCCTCCCCTTCTCCGCCTCTCTCTCTCTCTCCTCTCTTCCCTCTCTCTTCCCCCCCCCTCCTCGCTCTCCTTCCCCTCCTCTTCTCCTCTCTCTCTCTCTCTCTCTTCCCTTCCTCCCCCTCCCCTCCTCCCTACCCCCCCTCTCCTGGGCCCCCCCTCTCTCCCCTCCCCTCTTTTTCTCCCTCTCTCTCTCTTCTCTCTCTCTCTCTCTCTCTCTCTCTCTCTCTCTCTCTCTCGCAAAGAAGAAAAGAGTTGAGTTGAGTTGAGTTGGGAGGGGGTCCACTATGCGACGCACCCCTCTGGAAAATATCCACTCTTGGCCCTTGAAGAGGGCGATGAGTGGGTTGTGGAGAGGGGGGGCCATTACAAACGTGTTAAAGGCGAACCAGTGGTGGCACCAGTGGTGGTAGTGATGTTGGCAGGGATGGTGGTAGTTGTCATGCTGTCAGGAATGGTTGTGGTAGTGATGGTAGCTGGCACGGTGGTGGATGTCATGTTGGTAGGCACTGGTGGTGGATGCAAATGTTGTCAGCGATCCTGGTGGAAGTAGTGATGGTAGGAACGGTGGTGGAAATAATGTTGGAAGAGATGATGGGGGGAAAGTCATATGATACTGTCATCACATGGGCATGATATCATCCTCTGGCGGGCGATACGACAAACCATCGCCTTCCCCCTTCACTCCTGAGTTGGCCTAAGAAGGCGGAGGCCTCCCTGGGAAAAAAAAAGAAGAAAAAGTTAAGAGCCCTTATGCTCACTACTACGTTGGCGTGCTAATAATTCCTAGAACAGTGGACGTATAGCCGGGCTGGCCAGGCAAGGCGGAGGCTTCCCTGGGTAAAAAAAAAAAAAAAAACAACAAAAAATACTTAGCTCTCTTATGTTTACTGGGAAAAAAAGAAATACTCAGATCTCTCATGTTCATTGGTAACTCGATGGCTTGGATTCCAAGTTGTTCCTGGACGTATACAAACGTCTATACATATATACACGTCGTCGTTCACACACACACACACACACACACACACAGACACACACACACACAGACACACACATACACACACACACACACACATAGTGAGGTGTTTCTGAATAATAATATGTATATTTATGCGAAGAACGCAATTCCAATTCAGCCCAGTAGTGGAAACCCCCCCCCCCTTCCTCTCGTCAGCCATCATCCAGGGGCTAATGACCTGAGACCCAGCTAACCTAACCGTCTCGTAAGGCTTCCGAGGGCAATAAGACAGTCGGGTCACGTTCACATCAGAGATGGAGAGGGAGGAAGACTTTCACTCAGACTTGATTTCTGAGACGGAGCTGCCTCCAAGTTTGAGACTTCAAAATATTTGGAGGGCGAGTTTTTTCTTCATGTGACTATTTACATGGGAGAGTGGGGAACACACAGCTGGCGTGGGGACCAGATGTTGTTAAATCCTTCTGGTTAAGTGAATTTTTATTGGATTTTTATTCAGATTTTTTTTTTTTTGATTTTTACGTAAACTTAAGTTCCGTGGTTTGGATTTTTACTCAGATTATTATTTCTTTTTTTTGGTTGTCTGTTTTTCATTATTACGTAAACTTAAATTCGGTATGTATTCTAATAAACACTTGATTATTCTGGTAAACGGGACGATAAATTCATCCCACATTTCTTCGATTCATTACCTTATTTCCTTATTTTGTTTGACCTCGGAAACTGGAGTCGCATTTTAGACCCCTCTCGCATGATCCCCATCTTTACGTCAGCCCTTCAGCTGCACACTGCGACAGCTGTCGCAATGTGCTGCTGCTGAACTGCTGCAATTTTGTGGCGGATTGCCCCTTCCTCCTCCTCTTCGTCCTCTTCCTCCTCCTCCTTCTCATCCTCCTCCTCTCTCGTCCAGCAATTACCGTCGCCGATGTCAAGGGGGGGAAAAAATATCAAACATAAATAACTAAAGCTCCACGGGGCATTAGCACAGCGGGGGTGGCTGTGTTAGCTATGTTGGCCATGCTAAGACCATACCTTTCCTTCCTTCCTCGCTAACTTTAGCAATGTTGGCCATGCTAAGACCATACCTTTCCTTCCTTCCTCGCTAACTTTAGCAATGTTGGCCATGCTAAGACCATACCTTTCCTTCCTTCCTCGCTAACTTTAGCAATGTTGGCCATGCTAAGACCATACCTTTCCTTCCTTCCTCGCTAACTTTAGCAATGTTGGCTGTGCTAAGGACATACCCTCTTCCCCTTTCATAACCCTAGCTATGTTGGCTATGCTAATATTATAGCCTTCCCACCTTCATAACCCTAGCTATGTTGGCTGTGTTAAGACCATAACATCACCCCCACTTCCTTAACAATAACAATGATAATGATAATAATAATGATAAAATTCATAATAATAATAATAATAATAAGTATAATAATGATAATAATAATAATAATAATAATAATAATAATAATAATGATAATAATGATAATGATAATAATGATAATAATAATAATGATAATAATGATAATGATAATAACAATTATGATATTCATAATGATAATGATAATTATAATAATGATAATAATAACAATAATAATAGCAATTATCATAATAATAATAACCATAACAATAAACCACACCAAAATCCAACATTTCTATCACTAACAACATGATCCACAGTGATGATAACCACAACACACGAATTCCCACAACTACCGCAAAATCACTATATATATATATATATATATATATATATATATATATATATATATATATATATATATATATATATATATATAAATTTCCTCTCGAAAACCACGAGAATATACCTTTTCGTCTCAAGAGCACTTCTCTCTCTCTCTCTCTCTCTCTCTCCCTCTCTCT
This sequence comes from Panulirus ornatus, assembly GCF_036320965.1. NCBI lineage: Eukaryota > Metazoa > Arthropoda > Malacostraca > Decapoda > Palinuridae > Panulirus > Panulirus ornatus. The sequence continues at coordinate 10,577,333 of NC_092286.1, forward strand.
CTCTCTCTCTCTCTCTCTCTCTCTCTCTCTCTCCTTCTCTCTCTCTCTCTCTCTCTCTCTCTCTCTCTCCTCTCTCTCTCCTTCTCTCTCTCTCTCTCTCTCTCTCTCTCTCTCTCTCCCTCTCTCTCTCTCTCTCTCTCTCTCTCCCTCCCTCCCTCCCTCTCTCTCTCTCTCTCTCTCTCTCTCTCTCTCTCTCTCTCTCTCTCCCTCCCTCTCTCTCTCTCTCCTTCTCTCTCTCTCTCTCTCTCTCTCTCTCTCTCTCTCTCTCTCTCCCTCTCTCTCTCTCTCCCTCTCTCTCTCTCTCTCTCTCTCTCTCTCTCTCTCTCTCTCTCTCTCTCTCTCTCCCTCCCTCCCAGCACGACACCGGGGGAGCAAATCGCCTTCGATGACCAGTTCCCAGCCCTCCTCCCTCCCGCTGTTAGCGAGCGGTCGCCGGCCAGACAGGCGGCGGAGACGCGACTCGCCTCCGCAAATGGACGATGCCAGACTGAATTTGGTCGGCTGGGAAGGGGAGGGGAGGGGGAGGGGGAGGAGAGGGGAGGGGGAGGAGAGGGGGAGGGGAAGGACACGCGAATTTCATTATATAGTATGGCGATGGTGGGAGGCGGGGTGACTCCCTCCTGGGCTCTCTCTCTCTCTCTCTCTCTCTCTCTCTCTCTCTCTCTCTCTCATCTCTCTATATCTTCTCTCTCTCTCTCTCTCTCTCTCTCTCTCTCTCTCTCTCATCTCTCTATATCTTCTCTCTCTCTCTCTCTCTCTCTCTCTCTCTCTCATCTCTCTATATCTTCTCTCTCTCTCTCTCTCTCTCTCTCTCTCTCTCTCTCTCTCTCTCATCTCTCTATATCTTCTCTCTATATCCTCTCTCTCTCTCTCTCTCTCTCTCTCTCTCTCATCTCTCTATATCTTCTCTCTCTCTCTCTCTCTCTCTCTCTCATCTCTCTATATCTTCTCTCTCTCTCTCTCTCTCTCTCTCTCATCTCTCTCTCTCTACCCCAAGAAATCGTCGACTGTGAAGGGGGAGCAGCGGGGGAGGAGTTGGGGGAGTAGGGTGGAGAAGGTGGAGGATCCCAAAGCCACCAGGTGGAATTAATACTGTATGTAATACACGGGTGGTGGATGTAACGTGGCTTGTTCCTTGTGTAGAGTTGTATTCCGTTCACTACAGCTGTATTCTGATCTGTAAGTGTATTCCGTTCACTACAGCTGTATTCTGATATGTAAGTGTATTCCGTTCACTACAGCTGTATTCTGGTCTGTAAGTGGATGTATGGCAGGGTTGTAGTCGGAATAATTGAATATGTCAATTATAGCCATGTGTAATGCGATCGCTTAAGTATACTAATACACTGGATGACTGTCTTTGATCGCGTATACTACCGGGCGCACAATGTATGTCTGCACTGCCAGGCGCACGGTGCACCAGACCTGCACTGCCAGGCGCATGGTGCACCAACCTGCACTGCCGGGCGCACGGTGCACCAACCTGCACTGCCGGGCGCACGGTGCCCAACCTGCACTGCCGGGCGCACGGTGCCCAACCTGCACTGCCGGGCGCACGGTGCCCAACCTGCACTGCCAGGCGCACGGTGCACCAACCTGCACTGCCGGGCGCACGGTGCACCAACCTGCACTGCCAGGCGCATGGTTCACCGATCGGCACTGCCAGGCACACGGTGCACCAACCTGCACTGCCGGGCGCACGGTGCACCAACCTGCACTGCCAGGCGCATGGTTCACCGATCGGCACTGCCGGGCGCACGGTGCCCAACCTGCACTGCCGGGCGCACGGTGCACCAACCTGCACTGCCAGGCGCACGGTGCACCAACCTGCACTGCCGGGCGCACGGTGCCCAACCTGCACTGCCAGGCGCACGGTGCACCAACCTGCACTGCCGGGCGCACGGTGCACCAACCTGCACTGCCGGGCGCACGGTGCCCAACCTGCACTGCCAGGCGCATGGTGCACCAACCTGCACTGCCGGGCGCACGGTGCACCAACCTGCACTGCCGGGCGCACAGTCACAAACTGTACTAACGTTAACGTTATTGGCAGATACAGTTTACAAATTACGTTACCAAGTTACGGCCGAGCCACTCCAACACTCCTTAATATAAATTACTTTGTAATTTCTTCTACAGTGGACCATCTCTTATATAGAAATTCATATACATACATACATATATATATATATATATATATATATATATATATATATATATATATATATATATATATATATATATATATGACTACGAAGCTCATTCAGATATATATATATATATATATATATATATATATATATATATATATATATATATATATATATATATATATATATATACATATATAATGTCAATCTCAGAAAACGGAAGCGTCTCGCAAGGGGAGTATACTAGAGAGGGGTACTAAAGCAAATTGCGCTTCCTGGGTTGATCAGGCGCCCCTTTCAGCAGCCCAAGAGGCTTATCCATGACCACTTGCCTTCTGGGAATCTAATTAGCGCAAGGCCCGGCCCCCCTCTCTCACCCTCTCTCAGAGTTAATTGGAAGTGTGATGGCAGTATGAAGCTGGAAATATGACGAGAAACACCGTTAGTGTGACTATCATCCACACGGAGAACTTAATTCCCTTCCCGGTGTATAATGTGTTTCAATTGTCCAAAGTTTCAGTCCCACTCCCTTTGCGTGTCTTTGTGCTTCGCTCGTTTGGGGGGGTGGAACAGGTCCGTCCTCTGGTTCAGAAGGTTTCAATATTTCCCCCCAGTGTTTGAGATGTGATTCCTTAGCGTCATTTCATGATTTCTTCAACACCTTGGGCATCTGATGAGCCCCATTTCTTAGAGACCTTGTTCATTTGAGGTAACCCCATTTCTTCGACTTATCGTCCCATCAATGTGCATTTGAAGTACCCCATTTCTTCGACCCCCTCGTCCCATCAATGTGCATTTGAGGTAACCCCATTTCTTCGACCCCGTCGTCCCATCAAAGTGCATTCAAAGTACCCTGATCCTTCATGGCGATTCATTCGCGTATATAGTCAATATGAGCAATGATCAGGAGATCCCCCTGAAGCAATTCAGTTCAGACAATACGCCGCTGGATTACACATAGTGAGGACTGCTAATACCCGAACATATCTGCTTGCGTCACACAGGGTTAAAGCCCTTCCCCAGTAGCGTTTGACCCATTAAGCAGGCCCAGGAGCACGACGGAACGAACCCTTGAGCACGACGGTACACGACGGTACGAGCCCTTGAGCACGACGGTACGAACCCTTAAGCACGGCGGTACGAACCCTTGGGCACGGCGGTACGAACCCTTGAGCACGACGGTACAAGACGGAACGAACCCTTGAGCACGACGGTACACGACGGTACGAACCCTTGAGCACGACGGTACGGCT
>NC_092286.1:10585735-10603235 GCF_036320965.1 Panulirus ornatus
ATAAATGGATTCAATCTCTACCATTAATTATGATAAATGGATTCTCAGTCTCTACCATTAATTATGATAAATGGATTCAGTATCATTAATTATGATAAATGGATACTCAGTCTCTACCATTAATTATGATAAATAGATTCAGTATCATTAATTATGATAAATGGATATTTAGTCTCTAATCATTAATTATGATAAATGGATATTCAGTCTCTTTTATCATTAATTATGATAAATGGATATTTAGTCTCTTATCATTAATTATGATAAATGCATATTCAGTCTCTATCATTAATTATGATAAATGGATATTCAGTCTATCATTTTACGGGAGTCTGGTCAAGTCACAGACCTGGCACGAATATTCATCCACGAAATTCCACTCCTTCCTCCCTCCCTCCCCTCCCTCCCTCTTAAGCCTTTTGCCCGGTTAGCTAAGCGTTATCGTGCCGGGAAGAACGGTCGTACAAGTTACGTCGCCGGGTGCCGGCTGCGTCAGGCCTCGTCACCATTCACAACACAACAACGAAGTGTTACTACGGCTGTGAGTGTACACAGGGGTTACAAGCCCTTCATCGGCCAATGATCCCTTCAGTCGTCTTTGGGTTGTCATAGGAATCGTAACGAGCTGAATAATACACACGATCGTGCAACGAGGTTGACCCTACGACCCAATTGGGGCAGTCGACATTACGATCGTCAAACTATCGTTCGGCTTGTTACCTAGGGAAACGTGATGGCCAAACGACCCTGAGCATAGTGTATACATATTGGGATGGTGAGGGATTATGAGTTATCCCAGCCCACACATTTATCGTAATAAATCATTTATAATGAATTACGTTTATCGTAATGGCTCCTAAGTCACACCATTCATAAAAAGCTAAACAACACGACCAAAAAAAAAAAAACCCACTTGCGTATATCACCATTAACTAGATAACAAGTCATGGCCAATGGGGATATTACCATTAACTAGATAACAAGTCATGGCCAATGGGGATATCACCATTAACTAGATAACAAGTCATGGCCAATGGGGATATTACCATTAACTAGATAACAAGTCATGGCCAATGGGGATATCACCATTAACTAGATAACAAGTCATGGCCAATGGGGATATTACCATTAACTAGATAACAAGTCATGGCCGATGGGGATATCACCATTAACTAGATAACAAGTCATGGCCAATGGGGATATTACCATTAACCACTTAACACGCCATGGCCAAAAATCATTGGGTATATGACCATTAACCAGTTAAGATATCGTGGGTACATCACCTGTAATCACTTGAAACATCTATGGCCAAACAACATTGGACATATTACCTATAATCACATGAAACACTATGGCCAAACAACACTGGACATATTGCATATAATCACATGAAACACTATGGCCAAACAACATTGGACATATTACCTATAATCACATGAAACATCATGGCCAAACTACACTGGACATATTGCCTATAATCACATGAAACATTATGGCCAAACAACACTGGACATATTACCTATAATCACATGAAACATTATGGCCAAACAACACTGGACATATTACCTATAATCACATGAAACATTATGGCCAAACTACACTGGACATATTGCCTATAATCACATGAAACATTATGGCCAAACAACACTGGACATATTACCTATAATCACATGAAACATTATGGCCAAACAACATTGGACATATTACCTACAATCACATGAAACATCATGGCCAAACATACCCCCCCCACATCACTGGCCACATCACTTATAATCACATGCAACATCACGGGCCAAAGGGGTTAATCACTATCATCATATCACTTACCTTGCGCTGGCCGGCAGGTGTAGGGCGGGCCACAGGGGAAGCCCCACCCACTCACGCACTCACTCACTCATGTCGGCGGAGACAAGGCTAGATCAAACGCATGGTACCGAATTTTCCAGGTGGGTTCACACTATTACGCTCAGGTTTCGCAAAGGTGATCTCTAAACTCGGCCTTATTACCGCACCCATTTATATAATCACATCACCATGTTTCATTACGCTTTTTTCTTTGCGCTAATCACCCAATTGGCGTCAATCTTCCAGTGGACTTAATCACTGGTCTCATTGATTAACTGACTTTACCACCGTATATTGATCACTGATCACCGACCCACACACACGCACACGCACGAGTGGGTATGCTACGCGTAAAAATTAATCACTTCCCAGCCTCATTAAAAGTGAAAACCATTCGTTTTTTCGTGCCAAAAATTATATATATATATATATATATATATATATATATATATATATATATATATATATATATATATACATCACTCATTATACACATATCTGATTAATGTCTTCCTTTTTTTCTGTGGTATCGAATGCACTTCATGTTAACATCAGCCGTGGTGTCAAACGACCCATTTCAAAGTAAGAAATCGGAGGCGGAGGGAGGGAGAAACACACCACTTCACTTTTATACACTTTCACTTTATCGCGCCAGTCTGTCTGCGCTGCTCATGCCTCACGCATGGCCTGGGCAGCAATGGTCCACCGCGCCCCCTGGGTAGGGCGTGGAGGGGCAGGGGCGGAGTCGTCGCCAGAACGAACGATGCTAACAAGCAGTTTGACAGTTGGATCGGGGTGTTTACACCGAGTCTGGATGGCGAGCCGGGGGACAGAAAAAAAAATAGAAAACGGTGTTCTATTGCGATTATAATGTGGGGGTGACTTAACGAAACTGACCACTCAATGGTATCATGTCTGTTGGTTAGATGACACATCGTCTGCCCCTCCCCCACACTGAGACGCCAGTAGGGTAGGGTAGGGTGGCGGTGGTGGGAGACAGACAACGATGGTTGGCATACGTTGTCATGCCACGTTTGCCAGTGGCAACAACCTGGCAAGCTTTTAACGAGCTACTACTGGCAAGACCCAAGCTGAGTGACCAAGCTTCTTGGCCATCTCGCAAGCTGACGACAAGGTATTTGAAAACCTGCGGTCAAGCTTTCTGAGAAAGGGGACAGACCAAGACTATGGGGCCGGTCTACGCCAGCTGGTGACGTGGCGCTGAAAACCTGGTGATTGTACAGACTTCAGGGTCGAGGAATTCAACATCATGCTGGCAACAGAGAGAGAGAGAGAGAGAGAGAGAGAGAGAGAGAGAGAGAGAGAGAGAGAGAGAGAGAGAGAGAGAGCACGTCCCAGGTTTTTAACTCTCTGGGCATCACCAACTTCTCTTATACATACACCAGGACACTGTGGCTCTCGTCATATTATAACAAGGGGCCATTTTAGTGGAGTTTAACGTTAGGACATAGTGGAACACTATGGCTACCGGGACCTTGTGGCTACGTTACACCTAACGCGATCATTATGGCTATATCCAACGAAGAAGGACAACTGTAGCTATATATTTGCATAGGGGTAAGGTGTGGAGCCAAGGTTGTTATAATAGGTAGTCCACGACTAATTACTCCCGCTCTCCGTAATCGCCCTCTTAAATACGACGGTACGACCCTTAACTACGACGGTACGACCCTTAATGACGACGGTACGACCCTTCATTACATGGGTACGACCCTTAATGACGACGGTACGACCCTTAAGTACCATGGTACGACCCTTCATTACGTGGGTACGACCCTTTCATTACGACGGTACGACCCTTAATTGCAACGGTACGACACTTAATTACGACGGTACGACCCTTAATTACGTGGGTACGACCCTTTCATTACGACGGTACGACCCTTAACTGCAACGGTACGACCCTTAATTACGACGGTACGACCCTTAATTGCAACGGTACGACCCTTAATTACGACGGTACGACTCTTAATTACGTGGGTACGACCCTTTCATTACGACGGTACGACCCTTAACTGCAACGGTACGACCCTTAATTACGACGGTACGACTCTTAATTACGTGGGTACGACCCTTTCATTACGACGGTACGACCCGTAGACGACGCTTGGCTGCGATGCCCAGACCCTACGAGCATTTCAGGTCAATGTCGCACTAATGAGAGACCATCACAAAGACCAGGTCGTCATCCTATCTTAAAGAATTTTCTCTTTTTTTTTCTTTCTTGTTTTTGCTTCGTTAGCGCGGCATGTGACCAGCTCATCAGACCTGGTGATCAATGGGTCATTAAGACCTGGTGACTGATGGAGCCTTTGTATATGCTGATGGTAATTAGTGCGTCAAGCTAATATCTATTTTACCCCCCCCCCCACCCAACACGTTAGAATGGCTGTTTGACTATAAAGGGAAAGGGTGGGGGGGGGGGAATGGGGAGAGGGGGGGGGGCATAAACAAAGCTCGCTCATGCTGTGTGTGTGTGTGTGTCTGATGCTGATGACAAGGTGGGGGAAGGAGGGGACGAAAGAGAGAGGAAAGAGGAGGGAGGGAAGAAGAGGGAGGGAGAGAGGGGAAACGTATCATGACGCTTTCAGTCCTTTGCATTATTGCTGTTTTTCGCCAACGCTTCTCTCTTCCTGTGACTCCTCCCTTACACTATGCTGTCCGCTCCCTGGTCCTCTAGGCTATGCTACACTCCTCCTCCTACTCCTGGTATCCTGCAGTATGCTGTGTTTTTCTCCTGGTCCCCACCTTTAATTAATGCTGTGCTTTAGCAAGCCCCTCCTCTCCACTTCGCTGCTTCCCTTCTGTTTCTTCACTATGCTCCTCTTCTGGTGCTCTTCCTTCTCCCCCTCCCTCACACACACACACACACACACACACACACACACACACACACACAGCATACTGCTATCCTTTTGACCCCCTACAATATGCTGTTCTCCTCCACGACCACTACGCTAGCTGCTCTCGTCCTTAGTCCTCCACAGAATGTCATCCCTCTCCACTAACGTTGTTCTCCTCCTTTTCTGGTTCCTCCACCAGTCTCACCTCCTGACTCGTTAGTTTCTCTTCATCTCGACCTCAACTTCCTCAAAGTCCTCTTGTGACTTTACTAACCTTGCTGCCTTAACTCTACATCCGTTTGACTTTCCATCTTCACCACCATCAGGCCAACATTTGGGTCAGGACGAGAGGTATTCACACACCCATCCTCTGAACAACGTAGCGCTATCAGCCGTTATCATTAAACTTTCGATCTCGAACGCTCAAAGATAACTTGATATCTATAGTCAAGCACATACCGAGATTCTTCGGTAGAGAATGTTCATGGCAAGAGCACTTCGACGCCGTTTGGGATGCATCGTTATGGTATGACATATCAATCTCTTTATCCTATGATTTCCACCTTTGTTGCATCCTCCCCACGACATGGAGCCTGCAGCTATACCCGGCATATTGCCGTGCGATCTCAAGAATGTGTCTGTTCAGGTCGGGGAAGATGATGACGAGGCAGGTCGTCACGAGTCCACAGACAGGCTAGCGACTGCATCGTCCACGGTGCAGGCGAGCAAAACCCCTTGCTGGACCATATACATCACAGATGCTATCATACGAGGTGACCCAATGCCTTTCGAGGCAGCCACCGTGAGGGGGTGATGGAATCCATTATGTCAAAAAGAGCATCTTTGATCGTCCTTTTTTTACCACACACACACACACACACACACACGCCCGCCCTCCAGGCCCTAAGGAAGACTATTTCTTTTTTCTTTTTTTTTTTTGTGCCGTCCAGTGCCTCTACCCCTCGCGGCGGAGGCGCCCGTCCCTCTTTCCCCCTACTCATCACTCTTCTTCGACCCTGCCATCACGAAGAGAAGAGGATCTGAGCCTCCTATGATCATCCCTCCATCCGACCCAGCGATTCGAGGACTCCATCCCCATCATCATTCCCACAAACGCACGTTTCCCCTCCCCCTCCCTGGATGGGGAGGATGAGGATGATGGGACTCAGTCCTCCTACACTCCCCTCCCGAGACTAGAGTTTAATAAATGGGGGAGATCAGTCCTCCCCCCCCACAACTTTGAGATCAGCCCTCATACATTGTCTGTCCTCAGCAGGTCAGCAATGGGTGGGGTTCGGTCTCTCTCCCACTATGAACCCCAAACGCCAACGCTGGCCCTCTTGAACCTCACCATTCAATCTTCATTTCCAAGCTTCCTTTTGTTGTCTTGCTGGAATCCCAGAATTTGTATAAGGCCACCTACTTCCTGCAGCTGCTGAGGGACGTTACCTCTCTATAGCTCCCCACTTCTCTCTCCCTCTCTCTCTCTCTCTCTCTCTCTCTCTCTCTCTCTCTCTCTCTCTCTCTCTCTCTCAATGGCATTCCATTACTTTTCCAGGAAGAAATAACAATAAAAAATGGATACATATTTACGGGTCATAGTTCACTGTTTCCTATTCTTTGACGAGTCTACTTTACATCTTATTCCAGCAACATGGCTCAAGAAATGCTGGAGCCTTCAATAGCGGTACTGAAGATGATAGTTCCTGGAATACTGAGGATGGAAGCTGATGAGGCTTGAGTCTTAGTACCTGGAACACAAGTTCTCTTGGTCTGGTTCTTGGAATCATGGTTGAAAGGAGGCGGTGCCCAGAAACCACAGTAGAGCTGGCGAGACTGAAGCCTGGAACACCGGCTCTGTCCATAATGGCAAGACTGAAGCCTGGAACACTGGCTCTATGGATGCTGGAGAGACTGAAGCCTGGAATACTGGGTCTGAGGAAGCTGGTGCTGGAGATGTTCAATCCTACACTACCGGTGCTGGAGTGACAGAGGACTGGGATACTGATTTTGTGGATGCTACAGCCTGGAAGCCTGGTGTTGCGTATCATTGTTCCTGGAATACTGGAGATGGGAATGTTGAATCCTGGAACACTGTCGCTGGAGAGACTGAAGACTGGAGTACTGGTTTCATGGACGGTGGTGCCTGGAACATTTGTGCTGGAATACCTGCCCTGTAGGTGCTAGAGCTAAATTGACCGGCTGCAAGAGATACTGGGGCCTGGAACAGCAGTAAAGAGGAAATTGAAGCAAGAGTTGCTGGGTGGGGATGGTGATCGCCTGGACTCTATATAGGACATCTCAGCACCAACACCAGTGTGTGTGTGTGTGTGTGTGTGTGTGTGTGTGTGTGTGTGTGTGTGTGTGTGTGTGGAACAATACGTACGCCTGGAAGAATCGAAGCAGCACTGATATACGCCCTCACAAAAAGTGTGTGTTGAACCTGTAATATAAGCTCCCAAACCCCCACCACCTGAGACCTAAACCAGATGGCCAGTGAAGACTGGGAACACAGAATCTGCTATATTTTCCTTCTCTACGTAAAGGAAAAATGGACGAAAAGAGAAACAAAGATCGTCACGATGGGTTCCATTTCGAAGGCTCGTCCTTAACTGCTGGTCCCACGACGTCAAGCAGGACACACCTCGACCTGTGAGAAATGTAACATCTTGCCTTCAATTTTGCACGTGTGTTGTGACCTGGGACGGGATACGCCAGGGTACCAAAGTGTGTTCCAGACAGTGAACCTCCTTTCGTGTTGGTCGTTTCTCAAGCACTGGGGAGGGCGCGGTGCTTGGCCTTAATGGTCGCCACTCGGTAACATGTCATGGGTAGTGAGAGTTGAGCATCCCTCACTTCCACGGGTGACGCATGAAGGCAAGGCGAGGAGACCCCTCTAGGAAAATCGGCTGGGAAGGACACTGGTTTTCCAGGCTGAGGACCTGGAGAGGGCGCTTTACTGGAGGGCTCTTGGGAGTCTTGATTGGAAGCGATGGACTCTTCAAGGTTGGAGATCTTGGCTGCACGACTGGAGGAACGGGTCATGGAAGCTGAAGGTCCTGGAAAGGGGTTTTGCTGAAGGATTCTTTTTTTGGAGGGTGTTGACTGGAAAGGACAAGGTTGTGGAAGCTGAAGACTTCTGGAGAGGGAGTTTGCTGGAAGGGTTCTTCGGGGAAGGAGAAGAAAATAGGAGGCAAATAGGTCTTCGAGCTCAATCCAGGTGCTTGATCCTCAATCGGATCGAAATTATCTTAAAGACAAGAAAGTAATTGTCCAGCAGGAGGGAATCGTAAGTCCAGAGGCCTAAGATGATATGAGTCTTATGGCTAAAGACATTTCTAAATGAAGTGACTTATGGCGAAAAATTCCCTACACGAGTAATATCTAAGCAATTGTACTTTGTCAAAGGCTTACAGCAAAAGACTTCTGCAACGGGAAAGTAGATTAATGGAAGATGGAAAGATGGAAACTCATGGAGGATACGTTTCATATGAAAGGGCTAAAAGGCAGAAATGTCATGACTGGAGGTTCGGCTTGAAGAAAAATCATGACATCAAGACGTACTTCACGAGGGAAAGAGAAATGTCAGAGGCATTTCTTAAGAAAATGGCTATGGGCAAGGCAAATGGTATCAGCTTCCATGATTGCTATTTATGTGTTACGAGGAGAAAGTTATACACTCGTGTCGTCCCGTCTATTAACCTTGTATACATACATATATCTATCTATCTATCTATCTATCTATCTATCTATCTATCTATCTATCTATATATATATATATATATATATATATATATATATATATAGATGTACCATGTCTTTACTCTTAATCGTACACATACACACACACACACACACACACACACACACACACACACCACACTCACACACACACACCCTTACCTACGCTAGGTGTGTGTGCGTGTGTGTGTGTGTGTGTGTGTCTGTGTGTGTCATGACCTGTTTGTACCGTTAGAGAAGGGAATAGTTATTAGCATTGATGACCATGATTCACGCACGGGTCCGCTCGGATTCGAACCCAGGGCGAGGTAATGTGTTTGTGTGTGTGTGCGTGTGTGTGTGTGTGTGTGTGTGTGTGTGTGTGTGTGTGTGTGTCTAAGAGCCCCAAGGTTAATCCTGTCCCCAACGCAGCCGTCCAGCTCCCTGGTGGGGGTGACAGTCGTCAAAGTATTTCATGAACTTTGAAAACTTTTGTTGTGATGAAGGAGGCCAGGGAGGGAGGGGCGAGGGGCGGACGGACCGGGGGAGGGGGGGAGTGGCAGAGGCCAACCCTAGCCCAGCCCAGACACACACACACACACACACACACACACACACAGCTGGGAAAGGGGGAGGGAGGGATGAGCAGTGGTAACAATGCGTTGTTACACTAAATCGATAACAATTATTCCACTGAACTTCAGATAATGGCCGGACCTCCGGGTAAAAAGGGCGGCTTGGCTCTCCTCCCTCTAAACTCCCTTCACTCCCTCCCCTCCCTAATCCCTCCTTTCATCCTCTCTTCCCCTCCCCTCCTCCTCCTTCCCCCTCAGTCCTGTCTCTACCCTCCCTTCCCCTCCTCCTCCTCCTCCTCCTCTACCTAACCCCGTTTGAGACAATTTCGTCAGTGATTTCTCAAATATTCCCAAAAGTTCTTTATGAAATACCTAAAGTTATATTTTCCCCTGCTATTAAGATTAACGACCCCGGTAAATCCAACCTTTAGGTAAACAATTTTTCTCCTATTTATATTTTTTTTTCTCTGGAATAGAAAAAAAAAGAAAATAGGGTCTTGGAGGAATTATACGCCAGAGAACTAATGACTCAGTAATTGGGCTAATTGGCAGATTATATATGTATCACCTGAGGGAGGGGGGGAACTATGTCACAGTCGAAATGGCTATAGAAATTGGCACAACTTTGGATGACTAACTGGCACATTAACCTTATCTGTTTACCACTACCACAACACACAGATCAAATGGAACACGACCCTCTTCACGTTGTTTGCTGTTTTGTCTGTGTTTGCCGAAGTGAACAGTCGTCCTAACGTAACGTAACGTAAAGTAACGTAACGTAACGTAACGTAACGTAACCTGATCTAACCTGAGCTAACCTGACCTGACCTAACCTAACCTGATTTAACGTAACGTAACGTAACGTAACCTGATCTAACCTGAGCTAACCTGACCTGACCTAACCTAACCTGATCTAACGTAACGTAAAGTAACGTAACGTAACGTAACCTGATCTAACCTAACCTACCCTGACCTGATCTAACCTAACCTAACCTAACATTGGTTGGTTGGTTGGGCTTTAAACCAACCGAAAATCATCTTTAAACACCTTCTCCAGGTGTTAAAGATAATGCCAAACCACATACACACACTCTCTCAATGTTATGTGGCCTAGGTCGCACTACCTTTCCTAACATTGCTCTATTCCCTCTGTGTATTAAAGGACTCTGTACTGATGACACAGAAACGATTTATTTCTCGTTTTCTTTGCCCTCTTAACTCCACTTAGGGGGGAAACTCTGCCATACCCCCCACTCCATCATGTACCGCTTACGAACGCTACGCTTCCTCATTAAGTCTCCTCACGTGCAGTCCAAAATGCACGTCTCCTTATCTGAGATTTACATAATACAGTAGGGAGACCACTGCATGATCTCTGTCTCATCTACCTGCCGCAACCCTGTCTCATCTACCTACCTAAATATTGTCTCATCTACCTGCCCCAATCCTGTCACTTCTACCTAACTAAACATTGTCTCATCTACCTGCCTCATCTACCTACCTAGACATTGTCTCATCTCCCTGCCTCAACCCTGTCTCATCTACCTACCTAAACATTGTCTCATCTACCTGTCTCAACCCTGTCTCATCAACCTACCTAAACATTGTCTCATCTCCCTGCCTCAACCCTGTCTCATCTACCTACCTAAACATTGTCTCATCTCCCTGCCTCAACCCTGTCTCATCTACCTGTCTGAACCCTGTCTCATCTACTTACCCAAACATTGTCTCATCTCCCTGCCTCAACCCTGTCTCATCTACCTACCTCAAAACTGTCACATCTGCTTACCTCAACACTGTCTCATCTACCGCCACAGACATCTACCAGTCATCATAACTTCGGAGGGAAATAATTTTCGTTCACCTTAAATTCCACGTTTCAGGAATGTTTTAGATGCATGGTAAGTGTGTGTGTGGGCATTTTGTGATGTATTCCTGTGTATTTATTCATAGGCCGAAACCCGTGCTAGCGATCTCCCACTGGGCGAAAAAACCAAACCCTCGACCAAACAGACTCGTCATAACAAACCAATAAAAACATTTGTAAATTACAGCCAATCATGCGCCACTCTTGATTTCCCAATGATAATGACTCATTACGACACATTATCAAAACAGTTGGCAAAATTACGGCCCAAATCATACGGTACTTTTGCTGCCCAAATATTAAAGATTATGAATACAATATCATCCTATTTTCGATACGTCAAATCATCCTACATATAGGATCATCCTTATCATATCATGATACTTTTATCTCTTATCTATCAGAGGCCTTAAGAAACTACTAGATCCGGGCTAAAATTTCAGTATCTATTATCTCTTATCTATACGTATTATCTCTTATCTCTCTCTCAATAGCTCTATGGTTATCCACTGATTATTCCCAGCCAGCATCTATTATCTCTTATCTATACGTATTATCTCTTATCTCTCTCTTAAAAGCTATATGGTTAACCCTTGGATTATCCCCAGTCAGCAAAACGTCCATTTGAGGTCAAACTTCAAATTAACATCCGGCTCAGTCGCTACAGTGTTTCTTGAGTGTTGCTAACGAGTCGAAAACAAGACGAAAAAAGGAAGAAAAAAAAAAGTGTTCGCGAAACACTCTTAACCAACGTGTCGCAACACTCAGCGATAGCGACTTCTTAAAGTTTTCCAGGGCCGTGGGACGCTCGCAACACTAAAGAAATTCGTATTTCTTCGATGTGTTTCGATTTTTTCCTTTTAGTCGTTTTTTCTTTTTTTTTGAAGAGTTATCGTACATGTGTTGTTCCAGTGTTCTGTTGCTTGTGTTGGTGTTGAAGTTCGAGGTACATGTCAGGGTTTCGAAGTGGTCATCCTCTCTCTCTCTCTCTCTCTCTCTCTCTCTCTCTCTCTCTCTCTCTCTCTCTCTCTCTCTCTCTCTCCCTCTCTCTCCAGTGTTCGTCCGTGTGCCTCGCATCGTCCGGCCAGACACTCATTCGTCCAGGGGAGGTTCCAAGCTGCTCTTCCACTGACTCTCGTGAGATTTGCCACTGTAGAGAAATGACGACAGTGCAGCCAGTGGGAGAACTAGTGGGAGGTGTTAGGGAAAGAGACCTGAAGGTGAATGGGGTGGGAAGAAGAAGGAAGAGAAGAAGAAGAAGAAGAAGAAGAAGAAGAAGAAGAAGAAGAAGAAGAAGAAAACTATCAATATTATTATCATCAATATCATCATCTAAACCCAGGATCCCTTTTCTGGTGCTCCTTCAGCCTCGGGGCTGCGCTACAATCAGAAGCAGGGAAATGATGGACTCCCTTTGGAGGCGAGTAGTTCCTCAGCCACACTGTACTCCCTTTCTTCAACAGGCCAAGCTCTTGTATCCTGATCACGCCGCGTAAAACGAAACCGAAAAGATGAAAATAATATCCAAAAACTCAAGTAATGATATGACAACAAACGCAACACATATACAACCTCTTGAAGCAGACAACAGGGAGAGGAGAAGAGGTGGAGAGGCGTAAATAACAGACGAGTCAGCCATACGAAAGAGAAGAAAACGGTCGTGGAAAACGGCAGTGGGTGCGAGATGAGATAGTGAGGAGAAGTTGGCAAAGGCAGCAGCGCCCCAGGTGTATGTGTGTGTGTGTTCCTGGGTTCGATCCCCCCCCTTCTGGTCCTGGCCTGGCCTGTTCCCCTGAGGCTCCAAACTTAGATGAGGGGGGAAATCTAGGGGGGGGGGTCCTTGGGAGCCAACACCCGGGTCCTTCTCTTCCTCCGTCGGGTACAAAGAGACGCGCGCCCCCCTCGAACGTCTCAGGCGCTGGTGGTGGTGGTGGTGGTGAAAAAAAAGTTTCAGGAAAATACAGAAGTGACGTGAGGTGATTGTACTGTGGAAGGGCGGCGAAGGGGGGACAGAGGAAGGTATATTTGCTCCTGAGGGAGGACGAATATCAAGGGCGTGGGAGGGGAAGTTTCGTCTCTTGTTGGGTCGCAAGGGCGTGGGAGGGGAAGTTTCGTCTCTTGTTGGGTCGCAGAGGAGGTCATCTTCGACAAGTCACAGGAAGGGAGGGTCACTTCTGTGGATTTACAGACAAGGTCACTTCCATGGGTCTCGCAAGCAAGGTCACCTTCATAGGTCACAGGCAAGGTCATCTCCATGGGTCACAGACAAGGTCACCTCCATGGGCCAAAGACAAGGTCACCTTCATAGGTCACAGGCAAGATCATCTCCATGGGCCACAGACAAGGTCAGCTCCATAGGCCACAGACAAGGTCATCTCCATGGGCCACAGACAAGGTCATCTCCATAGGCCCAGACAAGGTCAGCTCCATAGGTCACAGACAAGGTCATCTCCATGGGCCACAGACAAGGTCATCTCCATAGGCCACAGACAAGGTCAGCTCCATAGGTCACAGACAAGGTCACCTCCATGGGCCACACAGGCAAGGTCATCTCCATGGGTCACAGACAAGGTCATCTCTATAGGTCACGGGTAAGGTCTCCTCTATTGGTTCACATACAGGGGGTCACCTTCGGAAGGTCACCACCACGCAATCTCCTCCACCCAATCTCCTCTCTCTCTCTCTCTCTCCATCTCCTTGATAATTAAGGTCACCTTAAGGTCACCTATTTCCCCCCCCCCCAACTCCCGAGGTCACTCACTCCGTGTCACGACCTCTTCCTTCCTTCCCCCCTGGACAGCCACAGGGGGATTATGATGACCTAGCGTTGTGACCTGAGCCATCCATCCATCATCATCATTGTCATCATCATCACCACGCCTGACCCACACCCACACCCACACCCCCACACCCCCACACTCACAGTCCTCGGGGCTGTGTTGACCCTAGTCATTGTGGGAGGTGGTCAGTCCACATTAACCTTGATGGTCAGGTGCAGGTCTTCTAAAAGCATTCCCGTCCTCTCGCCTTGCCCGTGTGGGGGGTGACTGTGGGGGTGGCTGTGGAGGGTGACAGTGGGGGTGACTGTGGGGTGTGACTGGGGGTGGCTGTGGAGGGTGACAGTGGGGGTGATTGTGGGGTGACTGTGAGGGTGACAGTGAGGGGTGACTGTGGGGGTGACTGGGGTGACAGTGAGGGTGACTGTGGGGGTGAGTGAGGGTGACTGTGGGGTGACTGGGGTGACAGTGAGGGTGACTGTGGGGGTGAGTGAGGGTGATTGTGGGGTGACTGTGAGGGTGATTGTGGGGTGACTGTGGGGGTGACTGTGGGAGTGGGTGAGGGTGATTGTGGGGTGACTGTGAGGGTGACTGTGAGGGTGACTGTGGGGTGACAGTGAGGGTGACTGGGGTGACAGTGAGGGTGACAGTGAGGGGTGACGGTGGGTGTGACTGTGGGGGTGACAGTGGAGGGTGTGATGATTATAACGTAACACTAACCTCAAAGTTCCCCCAACCTCGTCTTGTCTGTCTGTCTGTCTCACTGTCTGTCTGTCTGTGTGTCTGTCTGCCAGTCTGACTAAGTGTGTGTGTGTGTGTGTGTGTGTGTGTGTCTGTCTGTCTGTCTGCCAGTCTGACTAAATGTGTGTGTGTGTGTGTGTGTGTGTGTGTGTGTGTGTGTGTGTGTGTGTGTCTGTCTGTCTCCATGTGCAACTCTATGAGCGCATCCACACGATGCTAAAATTATTCTACGAAATTTTTTTGAATCTTAACATAGAGACAGAAAACGTACAACGAATATCTTTCCATTTTTTTTTTGAGTCCAAATGTTGTATGACTCTATATAACAACACCTTGAGCGCTGTATGACTCTACATAACAACCCCTTGAGCGCTGTAGAACACTGTATAACAACCCCTTGAGCGCTGTAAGACTCTACATAACAACCCCTTGAGCGCTGTAGAACACTGTATAACAACCCCTTGAGCGCTGTAAGACTCTACATAACAACCCCTTGAGCGCTGTAGAACACTGTATAACAACCCCTTGAGCGCTGTAAGACTCTATATAACAACCCCTTGAGCGCTGTAGAACACTGTATAACAACCCCTTGAGCGCTGTAGAACACTGTATAACAACCCCTTGAGCGCTGTAAGACTCTATATAACAACCCCTTGAGCGCTGTAGAACACTGTATAACAACCCCTTGAGCGCTGTAAGACTCTATATAACAACCCCTTGAGCGCTGTAGAACACTGTATAACAACTCCTTGAGCGCTGTAAGACTCTATATAACAACCCCTTGAGCGCTGTAAGACTCTACATAACAACCCCTTGAGCGCTGTAGAACACTGTATAACAACCCCTTGAGCGCTGTAAGACTCTATATAACAACCCCTTGAGCGCTGTAAGACTCTATATAACAACCCCTTGAGCGCTGTAGAACACTGTATAACAACCCCTTGAGCGCTGTAAGACTCTATATAACAACCCCTTGAGCGCTGTAGAACACTGTATAACAACCCCTTGAGCGCTGTAAGACTCTACATAACAACCCCTTGAGCGCTGTATGACTCTATATAACAACCCCTTGAGCGCTGTATGACTCTACATAACAACCCCTTGAGCGCTGTATGACTCTATATAACAACCCCTTGAGCGCTGTAAGACTCTACATAACAACCCCTTGAGCGCTGTATGACTCTACATAACAACCCCTTGAGCGCTGTAAGACTCTACATAACAACCCCTTGAGCGCTGTAGAACACTGTATAACAACCCCTTGAGCGCTGTAAGACTCTATATAACAACCCCTTGAGCGCTGTAAGACACTGTATAACAACCCCTTGAGCGCTGTAGAACGCTGTATAACAACCCCTTGAGCGCTGTATGACTGTATATAACAACCCCTTGAGCGCTGTAGAACACTGTATAACAACCCCTTTCTAGATGTGCTGATAAACAGAGAATCGGATCCTTTATAATTTGAAACTCTCTTTTTGTCGAATCTCTTGTCATGTGACATGACATAACCCCCCCCCCCCCCACCTGGGAAGGGCAGACCCAGCCATATCTATTTTCCCACGGGAAAATAAATTTCTCGTAAACTTGACCTGGTGGCATCTCGTCCCTTGGGGGGGGGGGGGGTGTGTGTCTCGCAGACTAATTAGAAATGCTCTAATTACGCTCTGCAGTAAACAGAATATATGTGCATCTGATGAAAGACAATATATATATATATATATATATATATATATATATATATATATATATATATTTGGTAAACAGAGAAGAGGTAGTAAAAGCTTTGCGGAAGATGAAAGCCGGCAAGGCAGCAGGTTTGGATGGTATTGCAGTGGAATTTATTAAAAAAGGGGGTGACTGTATTGTTGACTGGTTGGTAAGGTTATTTAATGTATGTATGACTCATGGTGAGGTGCCTGAGGATTGGCGGAATGCGTGCATAGTGCCATTGTACAAAGGCAAAGGGGATAAGAGTGAGTGCTCAAATTACAGAGGTATAAGTTTGTTGAGTATTCCTGGTAAATTATATGGGAGGGTATTGATTGAGAGGGTGAAGGCATGTACAGAGCATCAGATTGGGGAAGAGCAGTGCGGTTTCAGAAGTGGTAGAGGATGTGTGGATCAGGTGTTTGCTTTGAAGAATGTATGTGAGAAATACTTAGAAAAGCAAATGGATTTGTATGTAGCATTTATGGATCTGGAGAAGGCATATGATAGAGTTGATAGAGATGCTCTGTGGAAGGTATTAAGAATATATGGTGTGGGAGGCAAGTT
Organism: Panulirus ornatus; assembly: GCF_036320965.1. Taxonomy (NCBI): domain Eukaryota; kingdom Metazoa; phylum Arthropoda; class Malacostraca; order Decapoda; family Palinuridae; genus Panulirus; species Panulirus ornatus. The sequence goes on from NC_092286.1 coordinate 10,602,408, forward strand.
GTTAGAAGCAGTGAAAAGTTTTTATCGAGGATGTAAGGCATGTGTACGTGTAGGAAGAGAGGAAAGTGATTGGTTCTCAGTGAATGTAGGTTTGCGGCAGGGGTGTGTGATGTCTCCATGGTTGTTTAATTTGTTTATGGATGGGGTTGTTAGGGAGGTAAATGCAAGAGTCCTGGAAAGAGGGGCAAGTATGAAGTCTGTTGGGGATGAGAGAGCTTGGGAAGTGAGTCAGTTGTTGTTCGCTGATGATACAGCGCTGGTGGCTGATTCATGTGAGAAACTGCAGAAGCTGGTGACTGAGTTTGGTAAAGTGTGTGGAAGAAGAAAGTTAAGAGTAAATGTGAATAAGAGCAAGGTTATTAGGTACAGTAGGGTTGAGGGTCAAGTCAATTGGGAGGTGAGTTTGAATGGAGAAAAACTGGAGGAAGTGAAGTGTTTTAGATATCTGGGAGTGGATCTGTCAGCGGATGGAACCATGGAAGCGGAAGTGGATCATAGGGTGGGGGAGGGGGCGAAAATTTTGGGAGCCTTGAAAAATGTGTGGAAGTCGAGAACATTATCTCGGAAAGCAAAAATGGGTATGTTTGAAGGAATAGTGGTTCCAACAATGTTGTATGGTTGCGAGGCGTGGGCTATGGATAGAGTTGTGCGCAGGAGGATGGATGTGCTGGAAATGAGATGTTTGAGGACAATGTGTGGTGTGAGGTGGTTTGATCGAGTAAGTAACGTAAGGGTGAGAGAGATGTGTGGAAATAAAAAGAGCGTGGTTGAGAGAGCAGAAGAGGGTGTTTTGAAATGGTTTGGGCACATGGAGAGAATGAGTGAGGA
>NC_092286.1:10610735-10613235 GCF_036320965.1 Panulirus ornatus
AAGTACATTTTTTTGCCCCGAGAAAAGGGGGAAAAAAAAGGGAAAAGATATAGGCCTTTTAAAGCCATTTTATTTTCAGGAGGGAGGAGGTGGGGGTATGAGAGAGTGAAATGTAATATTGCTTACGATTTTTTCTTATACACATCCCTCGTGAGGTCTGTGTGAGCTGAGGTAAGCGTAAAGCTGTGGTGGACGAGTTGAGTGTAAGCTGTGGTGGACGAAGAAGTGTAAGCTGTGGCGGGCGAAGAAGTGTAAGCTGTGGTGGACGAACCAGGTGTGATCTGTGACCGACTCGTTACGTGTGAAATGTGGGAGACGAATTAAGCTTGAGCTGTGGCAGACGGGATAAGCTCAAGCTGTGGTAGACGAGCTAAGCTCAAGCTGTGGTTGACGAGATAAGCGTAATCAAGACTAATTTTTTTCTTGCTTTTTACTATTTTTGATTTTCTGTTCTTATCAGTGTTTATTTGGGCACCAGTGGAGGGCCAATAAATTAATTCACGAATAAATTTCAAAACGAAATAAAGATACATGATAATTGAATTTAATTATCACCTTCCACTAAAGCCATCTTTTTCTTATTCTTTTTTCAAATTCATTTGGAAGTAATGTAATCTATGAGACCTGGACGACACGACTTGATTACATTAAAAAGCATTTCCCAGCTGCAGAGTTTGTAAATTACTTCCCCTGAGTTCGTACCATTAAAACTCTTTGAAAAAATGTATTAGGGCCATGAACAAGGGGATTAACCTCGAGATGAAGGTAGTACATGGTAATTAACCAGGGATAATTGTCCTGGCCAGGCATGAACAAGGGAATTAACCTCGAGATGAAGGTAGTACATGGTAATTAACCAAGGATAATTGTCCTGGCCAGGCATGAACGCGTCTCAGAGAAATGTAGGCAAGTTGACTAGGGTTGATCATAATGTTTTATCGAGAGGAGATAATATATATATATATATATATATATATATATATATATATATATATATATATATATATATATATATATATATATATATAATTGACGTGGATTATTTTCTTTTTTACTTTTATATATATTTTTTGGGTGTGTGTGTGTGTGATGAAACGTTGTTGATGTTGTTGTTGTTGTTGTTGTTGTTTTATAATGTTGTTGTTGTTGTTATTGTTGTTGTTTTATAATGCTGTTGTTGTTGTTGTTGTTGTTGTTGTTGTTGTTTTATAATGTTGTTGTGTAATGTTGTTGTTGTTGTTATTATTGTTGTTTTATAATGTTGTTGTTGTTGTTGTTGTTATTGTTGTTTTATAATGTTGTTGTTGTTGTTGTTGTTGTTATTGTTGTTTTATAATGTTGTTGTTGTTGTTGTTGTTGTTGTATAATGTTGTTGTTGTGTTATAATGTTGTTGTTTTTGTTGTATAATGTTGTTGTTGTTATTGTTGTGGTCTGTTGTATTTTCTGAAGTGATGGGAGGGGTTATGGGTGCTGATGGGAGGGAGTATGTGGTGGTTATGGGAAAGGGGAGAGAAGGTGGTATGATGGTGATGGGAGAGGATGTAGAGGGAGGGGGGGGGGGTATGACAGGAATGGGAGGTGGTGTGGTCATATGGAAGGGCGTGATGGTGGTGATGTCAAGTCTCACCAGTATGAGGCCTGGCCAGTATGAGGCCTGGCCAGTATGAGGCCACGCCAGTATGAGGCCTGACCAGTATGAGGCCTGGCCAGTATGAGGCCACGCCAGTATGAGGCCTGGCCAGTATGAGGCCACGCCAGTATGAGGCCTGGCCAGCATGAGGCCACGCCAGTATGAGGCCACGCCAGTATGAGGCCACGCCAGCATGAGGCCACGCCAGTATGAGGCCACGCCAGCATGAGGCCACGCCAGTATGAGGCCACGCCAGTATGAGGCCACGCCAGCATGAGGCCACGCCAGTATGAGGCCACGCCAGTACGAGGCCACGCCAGTATGAGGCCACGCCACAAGACAGCAACAGGTGGGCCTGAACCAGGCAGGCCGGGGGGGGGGGGGGGGGTGGCGGGGGGCTGAGGTAGCCGGGGGGGGCTGGGGGGCTGGGGGGGCTGACGTCAACGCCTCTAACGATGAGGTCACTTATGTAAGGCTGAATAAACCACAAAGGTCACCTCGGGGTGTGGGGAGAGAGAGAGAGAGAGAGAGAGAGAGAGAGAGAGAGAGAGAGAGAGAGAGAGAGAGAGAGAGAGAGAGAGAGAGAGAGAGAGGAAGGAAGGTCGTCGCCTCTGCCAGACTAGCCTGGTCTGGTCTGGTCTGCTCTGGTCTAGCCTGGTCTGGCCTGGTCTAGCCTGGTCTGGTCTAACCTAGTCTAGCGTGGTCTGCTCTGGTCTGGTCTTGCCTGGTCTGGCCTGGTCTGGCCTGGTCTGCCCTGGTCTGCCCTGGTCTGGCCTGGTCTGGCCTGGTCTAACCTGGTCTAGTCTGGTCTGGTCTGGTCTGGTCTGGCCTGGTCTAGCCTGGTCTGCCCTGGTCTGGCCTGGTCTAAC
>NC_092286.1:10620735-10623235 GCF_036320965.1 Panulirus ornatus
ATGAGGCGAGCACCCTGAGAGAGAGAGAGAGAGAGAGAGAGAGAGAGAGAGAGAGAGAGAGAGAGAGAGAGAGAGAGAGAGAGAGAGAGTGTTGCTACTGTTGGTGTTACTGCTACTGTTACTATTGGTGTTACTGCTTCTGTTACTATTGGTGTTACTGCTTCTGTTACTGTTACTGCTACTGTTACTGTTGGTGTACTATTGGTGTTACTGCTTCTGTTACTGTTACTGCTACTGTTACTGTTGGTGTTACTGTTACTACTGCTACTGTTACTGTTGTTATTACTGTTACTGTTACTATTACTGCTACTGTTACTGATGCTGTTACTATTACTACTACTGTTACTGGTGCTATTATTGTTACTGTTACTGCTACTATTACTGCTACTGTTACTGTTGGTGTTACTGTTGCTAGTACCGCTACTGTTATTGTTGCTATTACTGCTACTGTTACTGTTACTATCACTGCTACTGTTACTGTTACTATTACTGCTACTGTTACTGTTACTTGGTGTTGCTATTACTGTTACTATTACTGTTATTGCTACTGTTACTGATGCTGTTACTACTACTGTTACTGCTGTTACTGTTGCTGCTGCCTGATTGAGATATGTCAAACTTAGTCAAACTTCTAAGATCAAGTCGGTTGTAAGATAATCTAGGGAAGTATGATATAACGACAAACTTATGTGTGCTATACGGGGGGGTAGGGAAATCTACACTCGCAGGGGACCCACATTTCTTGAATTCATCTTTTTGTTTCGTATTATTACACGATTTTTCAAAGTTTAGCGTGCTGCCCACATGCTCAAGTTCATCACTCAGTGCACTGCATTCCTGCAATACTTCTCTACAACAGAAGTTCCTCCTTGCGTCTTTTCTCTTGCTTATCATCACATCTGGGCCTCTCTTCTTGTTCTGTTCTTGCCTCTTTTGAAGAGCTGTTCCCTTTCCACTTGTGTGTGTGTGTGTGTGTGTGTGTATGAGTCAGTGTATCAAAATCTGCGTATTTGTGTATATACGTCTGTGTGTGTGTATATATATATATATATATATATATATATATATATATATATATATATATATATATATAATTCCCAAGTGCACTTTCGTGTAATAATCACATCATCAGGGGATACACAAGAGAGAAATATAACAGTCACTTGATATACATTGAAGAGACGAAGCTGGGACGCCATTTGGTAAACATATATATATATATATATATATATATATATATATATATATATATATATATATATGGATAAACGAATGATGAAAGTAGACCAGACAGGAGCACACGGGGGGGGGGGGGGGGGGGGAGACAGCATACCTAAGTTTACCGCTCGTCTCCACTGAACCACCACCCCCTCCCCCCAGCCTCCCCCCCTCACATCACACGCTCCAGATGCTCATTTACAGCTGGGCGAACAGGGTCTGCGGGGAGGAGGAGGAGGAAGAGGAGGAGGAGTGAGTGAGAGGGGAAGGGAAGGTGGACGAAGGAGGAAGTGGTGGAGAGGGAGGGGAGGGGGGTTGGGGGGAGAGAGAAAGGGGAGAAAGGAAGGAGAGGGGGGAAGGAAGGAATCGAACCCTACCAGCCCAGCAACCCCCTCTAAACCACATCACAGGCGAGCCAGCAGCCCAGGACACCGCACCGATCACCCCCCCCCCCCCCCCCACCTCACTGACAACGATAGTAATAATACACTCACCAGGCCCATGACGTCACGTCTCTCAATTTCCCTTCCCTTTCCCCCTCCTTAACACCCCACCCCTTCCCTTAACCCCCTAACCCCCACACGAGCGTCACTCTGGGCGAACCACTGCTGAGGGAGAGAGAGAGAGAGAGAGAGAGAGAGAGAGAGAGAGAGAGAGAGAGAGAGAGAGAGAGAGAGAGAGAGAGAGAGAGAGCTGGTCGACCTGATTGATCTGGTGGGAGAGAGAGAGAGAGAGAGAGAGAGAGAGCTGGTCGACCTGATTGACCTGGTGGGAGAGAGAGAGAGAGAGAGAGAGAGAGAGAGAGAGAGAGAGAGAGAGAGAGAGAGAGAGAGAGAGCTGGTCGACCTGGTGGTGGTAGCGGTGAGGTAGAAGGAAGAAGCCAGTTTGCACACAGTTGTCATGTCTTCCTCTGACGCCCCACGTGTCCACAACGCACTGGTGGCTCAGCGTACGGGGGAAATCGCGGCCGGGGGAATTACCAGTCGTAACCCACAGTGAGGATCGAACGAGTTCTCGACCGGGTTACGAGGTCATGTCTGGGATTTTGGGACAGAAAATGCGGGGTCGGGGTGAGAGAGAGGGTGAGGGTGGAACACTGACATTGGCTTCTTCGTGGAAGTGAAAAAGTTTCTACCCCCCCATCCTACTGGCGGGGGGTTTACCTCCTGAATGCGTATACTGGCGGGGGGTTTACCTCCTGAAAGCGTATACTGGCGGGGGTTTACCTCCTGAATGCGTATACTGGCGGGGGGTTTACCTCCTGAATGCGTATACTGGCGGG
>NC_092286.1:10628235-10648235 GCF_036320965.1 Panulirus ornatus
ACATATATATATATATATATATATATATATATATATATATATATTTATATATATATATATACTGTCTGACAGCGTGGATTTGTCTGCCATTCAGCGTCTGAGGAGCGAGTGATTGATTTGCTCCGGTTCGTCTCGTTAATTGGCTGTATGACCGAGCCAAGATGGATTGCCCTTATTGACAACCGATATATATATATATATATATATATATATATATATATATATATATATAAAACACTTTGACGATTATTCTTCCACAGTCATTTGTCTTCCATTTAGCCACATAGCTGGACATTCAAAGACACTGTGTGTGTGTGTTGTGTGTGTGTGTGTGTGTGTGTGTGTGTGTGTGTGTGTGTGTGTGTGTGTGTGTGTGTGTGTGTGTGTAAACCGCAACCACCTGAAACGGGCAATATAACGCACCCAGCAACGCACTCCTCCTACCATAACGTCGAGAATTCAATTACTAAGCCCGGGGAAATGGCCATTTGTAGCATCATATACATTTCCCCTCCCACCCCTTCGCTCGCCAGCTCTTTCTTACACGCCACTTGTACGAACCAGTTATCTGCAGGCTTACTGCCCGCCAGTAATTATACCGCGCCCGGATGGCGTGGCAGGAAATTCTTAAAGACTGAGGGTGGGTCGTTATTAGTAGAGGCGGGGAGAGAGAGAGAGAGAGAGAGAGAGAGAGAGAGAGAGAGAGAGAGAGAGAGAGAGAGAGAGTAAAGTGTGGATCTTGCTCTGTAGGGTGAGAGAGAGAGAGAGAGAGAGAGAGAGAGAGAGAGAGAGAGAGAGAGAGAGAGAGAGAGAGAGAGAGAGAGAGAGAGGGTAGGGTTTGTGTGTGTGCGTGTGTGGGGGAGAGGGGAAATAATGTTTGGGAAGGGAAATGGGAGAGTAAGTGATAGTGAGTGACAGGAAGGGGGGGAGGTGGGAAGAGGGAGGAGAGGGGGAGAAGGTTTCCAAATTTGGCCTTTGACCTGACCTTTTGATAAGGTCAGGTCAAGAGCCAGACTGTCATATCCAATGGTTGGTTGTTCTGTTGTGCTCAAGGGTCGTACCGTCGTGTTCAAGGGTCGTACCGTCGTGCTCAAGGGTCGTAAAGTCGTGCTCAAGGGTCGTACCCTCGTGCTCTAGGGTCGTACCGTCGTGCTCAAGGGTCGTAAAGTCGTGCTCAAGGGTCGTACCCTCGTGCTCTAGGGTCGTACCGTCGTGCTCAAGGGTCGTACCGTCGTGCTCAAATGCCGTGCCACCGTGCTCAAGGGTCGTACCCTCGTGCTCAAGGGTCGTACGATTGTACTCAAGGGTCGTACGATTGTGCTCAAGGGTCAAACCCTCGTGCTCAAGGGTCGTACCGTCGTGCTCAAGGGTCGTACGATTGTGCTCAAGGGTCTTACCATCGTGCTCAAGGGTCGTACCGTCGTGCTCAAGGGTCGTACCGTCGTGCTCAAGGCTTGTACTACCGTTGCTCATGGCTTGTACGACCGTGCTCAAGGGTCGTACCACCTTCCTCAAGAGAAAATAAGCTTATGGTATTAAAAAAATGAAGTAATCCATGATTTTGAAACGGTTACATAAAGCTGAACTCACATTACTCTCGTGTTACCGAAAGTTAGAAAGTAATCGAAGGTAACTTACGCCCACACTACCCAAAGATAAAGGTAACTTTTAAGTATCCTTTAAGCCACTTCTTCCTAAAGACACAATCAACTACTAAAAAAAAAATCACAATAATACTTTTCAAAGATAAAGGTAATTCAAAAGTAATATAATCTAAGGCTGAAGTAATTGAAAGTAACTCTTACACGAACGTTACCTAAAGCCAAAAAGGAACATCTGATAAAGACATCATTTGCATCAGGTCAAAAAAAAACCTATGTTAAACGTTAATTCTTTTTGTCTGTCTCAGTATAATCTCTATGCTCCATCCTAGACTTGGAGACAACTCAAAGAGAAAATAGATAAAAAAAAAAAAGAAAAAGATGAATAGATCATCAAAAAAAAAAAAAAAATGAAAATGAATGATTGTCCTTAACAACGAGTTAAACTCAAGGATGGATGCAAATAAACTGACATTTCATGCATGGATGAACAGCTCTTTCACAATCTATATAATGTCTCATTCTATTCATCCTCTTCCTCTCTCTCTCATTTCCCTTCTTTCTCTTCAAGTTCTTCCCCCCCCCTCTCTCTCTCTCTCTCTCTCTCTCTCTCTCTCTCTCTCTCTCTCTCTCTCTCTCCTTACCTTTCTCTGCTAATTAACTTGATCCCTCTCGTCTTCTTCTATTCACTTCCTCCCCATTAAATCTATATCCCTTTCCTTTCACTTATGCATAATCCCCTTATCCTCATTTGCCATCTTTTCCTTTCTCCTTCCTCCTCCTCCTCCTCTTCCTCCTCCTCCTCCTCCTCTTCCTCCTCCTCCTCCTCTTCCTCCTCCTCCTCCTCTTTCTCTTCCTCCTCCTCTATCATTCGTGTCTAGCATTAGACATGCTGAACAAGGGAGAGGAACTCCCCTCTCCTAAAGGGGACCTCCCACTCCACAAGGGGACCTCCCACTCCACAAGGGGACCTCCCACTCCACAAGGGGACCTCCCACTCCACAAGGAGACTTCCCGCTCCACAAGGGGACCTCCCACTCCACAAGGGGACCTCCCTTTCCACAAGGGGACCTCCACTGTACAAGGGGACCTCTCACTCCACAAGGGGACCTCCAGCTCCACAAAGGGACCTCCAGCTCCACAAGGGGACCTCCCTCTCCACAAGAGGACCTCCCACTCCATAAGGGGAACTCCCTCTCCACAAGGGGACTTCCCACTCCGCAGAGAGACCTTCCACTCCACAAGGGGACCTCCAGCTCCACAAGGGGGACCTCCCACTCCACAAGGGGGACCTCCCGTTCCACAAGGAGCATGCGTAATGTAAGCTCATTATATTACCCTCCCACCATTGTGCCAAACGGCCGATCAATGCTCATGCACTGTGTGTATATGACAGTGTGAATGTATATGAATGTGTATCTCATTTTCTATCCAGAGTGAATATAGACATTGGTTATGTAGAAGTTTATTACAAAATTTAACACTAAATTCTGAGGACGGAGTTACTGAATTTTGTATAATGTGACGTAGGAGTACAGTACAGACAGCAGTACGACCCTTGAGCACGACGTGTACGACCCATGAGCACGACGTGTACGACCCTTGAGGACGACGCGTACGACCCTTGAGGACGACGTGCACCTCCCTTGAGGACGACGTGTACCTCCCTTGAGGATGACGTGTACGACCCTTGAGGACGACGTGCACGACCCTTGAGGACGACGTGCACGACCCTTGAGGACGACGTGTACGACCCTTGAGGACGACGTGTACGACCCTTGAGGACGACGTGCACGACCCTTGAGGACGACGTGCACGACCCTTGAGGACGACGTGTACGACCCTTGAGGACGACATGTACGACGCATGAGCATGACGCGTACGAACCCTTAAGGACGACGTGTACCTCCCTTGAGGACGACGTGTACCACCCTTGAGGACGACGTGTACCACCCTTGAGGACGACGTGTACCACCCTTGAGGACGACGTGTACGACCCTTGAGGATATCTATCTATCTATCTATTTATCTATCTATCTATCTATCTGAAGTGATGTCCTCATGATACCTTCACCTGACAGTGAGAGTTCAGTGTATCCATTAATGTGCCTCCCCCCCTGACTGAACCCCTCCCCTCCCCCAACCCCCACTCCAACCACAAGTCCTTACCCCCCCATCCATCCCCCATTCTCCCACCTAAACAACACATCAACTAACTTATTCAGCGAGTGATTGCTGGCGACGGAGTGTTCCAATAATAGTCTCCCTCTCCATGCAGGGTTCGAGTCGCGTCCCCCCCTTTTGCCGACACTTCTGTTCCTCTTCTAAAAGCTTTTTTTTGGGGGGTTTGGGGGGTTGAGGTGGGTGGGGTTGGGGTTGGGTGGGGTGGGGTGGGTTGGGTTGGGGAGGAGAGGTGGGAATCGGTGGAGGAAAGTGGGACGCTGAGTGTGATGTGTGGGTGAACGTTGTCTTTCTCCTTTTTGAAATATGATTAATCCGGGGATATTACACACACACACACACACACACACACACACACACACACCTCAACACAAACACATTACGTGTAACCCACTTACAGAGGAACTTAACAACCCACGTAGGTGGAGCTCAACCACTTAGCCTGGGCGCCCACTTTTGGCTGGTGGAGGCGAAACAAAGGAGGAGGAGCGAGATATTTATTATTGCGCGTAATGGAGCAGAGCGCAACACCGAGTCAGAAATAAGACTGTGGCATTTAAGGGGGAGGCTGGCTAACATGGAAGAGGGGTGAAAAAAAAGAAATTACTCTCTCGTACGCTAATTACAACGTCATCTTTCACGGAGGGAAACAGGTTAACGAGTGTATTGTACACTGCATGTTTATCACACACACACACACACACACACACACATATATATATATATATATATATATATATATATATATATATATATATATATATATATATAAAGCAAAATAATGATAATAACATTATATATATATATATATATATATATATATATATATATATATATATATATATATATATATATATATATATATATATATACCACAGGTACTTTTCCTTTGGTAATAACAATAGCAGAAGAGTGTGACGACATGTATACAAAATCCAGGTCAGCTTCCCATGTGACCTAGAAAAGCGACGTCATCCCACCTGCTGTGACCTGACCTGGATGGGGGCAGGACCTGGAGCAGATAAGAGGAACATGAAGGCCACATCCTTATTTCCCTTGTTGGGGGGGGGGGGAGGGGTGATAGGTGATTTCACTGTCTTATCTCTAACCACATGACAGGCCGTCCTCCCGAAGGATATCTTATCTCTCTCTCTCTCTCTCTCTCTCTCTCTCTCTCTCTCTCTCTCTCTCTCCCCCCCTCTCTCTCTCTCTCTCTCTCTCTCTCTCTCTCTCTCTCTCTCTCGTAGACTTGATGATTCACTTTGGGGCTTAGAACAACAGACCCATGCAGAATCGATGGTAATGGTGGTTGCAGTGGTCAGTTTGCACATCCTCATGCAGTTCTAATTCTCATTCTTTTTAACAGGTTTTCCTTCCGTCATACGAACTTTTCACAATGAGGAAGATCAATGCATTATTATTTTTTTTTTGGAGTTTGTTCTGATATCTGACATGTCTGTGAGATGGTGTTGTTCTAAACGCCAAATGTACACTGAAAATGAACCACTTATTTCTTACACTTCTCCTAAAAAGAACATTGTTCACAGATACTTAAAGATCCCTTGAGCACACGGAAGACAGAATGAAACTCTATACTTAAATCCTCATGAGACGAAATAGAAAAGAAATGAACGTATGCGTTGGATTCCAGCTGTTGTCGGATACGGGGATGAATTCAAATTATTGTATTTTCCTTTTTATTAAGACATCTCTCAAGAAAACATGATGCCAAGACGACAACGTGAAATGATTCTTGTCTTATGAGACATTTCATCCGTTGCCTACGCCAGCCTCACCGCCTCTCCTCCCCATCCCCATTTACCCCCCCCTTCTTCTTCCCCTTTCTTCCACACCTCTGCAATCCCTCCCATTACCCACCTTTCCTCACACACACTCTCACACACACCCTCCCTTCCTCTCACACGTCTAAGCAGGACCTCGAACGACTGACGTGTGGGGGGCTCACCTCGTCCTCTCCCCCACAATGAACCATGTCTACCTTCTCCCACAGTCAGATCAGGTCTGACTAACACACGTATGGAGGCGCCCTGATTGAATTAAGAAAAAAGAAAGAAGAAAATATCTAAAATCACCTTCTTGTCTCGTTGCTGTTCAACCGTTCATATTACAGAAAGCCTCATTTCGAGCATACCAAGCCCCGTGCCATGTCGAGGGATAGATAGATAGATAGATAGATAGATAGATAGATAGACAGATAGATAGTAGGTGGATAGATAGATAGATAGATAGATAGATAGATTGATAGATAGACAGATAGATAGATAGGTGGATAGATAGACAGATAGATTGACAGGCAGATAGATAGACTGATCGGTGAATAGAAAGATAGATTTATAGATTGATTGACAGATAGATAGATAGATAGGTCGGTAGGTAGGTAGATAGACAGATTGATTGATAGGTAGATAGATAGATAGATAGATAGATAGGTGGGTAGATAGATAGATAGATAGAGAGAGAGAGAGAGAGAGAGAGAGAGAGAGAGAGAGAGAGAGAGAGAGAGAGAGAGAGAGAGAGAGAGAGAGAGAGAGAGAGAGAGAGAGAGAGAGAGAGAGAGAGGAACACACACGCACACACACTCCCCCTAACACCACCCACCTACCCACCTCTTCTTTGCCTCGCACCACACGCCCTGCCTCGCACCACACGCCCTGCCTCGCACCACACGCCCTGCCTCGCACCACACGCCCTGCCTCGCACAGCGTGTGGTGGATCCCTCAGGGCGCTGGCCCGGGGGGCATGGCTGCTCTTATTACATTCCTGAAGGCTGGTGGAAGGAGGAGGAGGGATGCGCACCTGGATTGACGGGGGAGGAGGGGAGGGATTTCACTCACTTCACTGGCTGAAGCCTTTGGCGAATTCAAATTACACCATCACACCATTCAATTCTTTCTTTCACGTACCAGTGAACTAGTGCGTTTGTGTGTGTGTGTGTGTACGTTCTTGCAGTGATGATGTGTTTGTGTGTGTACACGTTCTTGCAGTGATCATGTGTTTGTGTGTGTGTACACGTTCTTGCAGTGATGATGTGTTTGTGTGTGTGTACACGTTCTTGCAGTGATGATGTGTTTGTGTGTGTGTACACGTTCTTGCAGTGATGATGTGTCTGTGTGTGTACACGTTCTTGCAGTGATGATGTGTTGGTGTGTACACGTTCTTGCAGTGATGATGTGTTTGTGTGTGTACACGTTCTTGCAGTGATGATGCGTTGGTGTGTGTGTGTGTGTGTGTACGTTCTTGCATTGATGATGTGTTTGTGTGTGTGTACGTTCTTGCAGTGATGATGTGTCTGTGTGTGTACACGTTCTTGCAGTGATGATATGTTTATGTGTGTACACGTTCTTGCAGTGATGATGTATATATTTACCTACACTTAGCATTTTGAATTGGCGAGGCTGCATCAGTGGGAGGACAGTCCCACTCCAAAGGAGTCTACACTCCCCTGCTACTGATAGTAGCGCAGCCCTGGGCTACAGTAGGCATTAGAAAGGCCTTGTGTAATACTAAGAATCTCTCATATAGATTGCTACTGGGGTAATTAAAGATAAAATACAAACACACACACACACACACACACACACACACACACACACACACACCAGACACCACACACACACACACACACACACACACACACACACACACACACATACACTCTCTCCATAACACCACAACACCCTCTACAACCCCAGCACAACCCTACATCACCCATGAAGGCCACAGGAACACCCGTGCCTTACGCACCACAACAATACCCATATATAACATTTCAGTAAGACGACCACATCATCATCATCGTCACAACCTTACAACCCCACCCAGGTCATGCTCTCCTGAAAAGCGCATCTGCTTCGGGTTATAACAACTCCTCAAATCTGTCATACGGAAGAAAAAAAGGCCTCATTTACTCCCTCAGCGAAAAAAAGGCCTCATTTACTCCCTAAGCGAAGAAAAAAGGCCTCATTTACCCCCTAAGAGAAAAAAGGCCTCATTTACCCCCTAAGCGAAAAAAAGGCCTCATTTACTCCCTAAGCGAAAAAAAGGCCTCACTTACTCCCTCAGCGAAAAAAAGGCCTCATTTACTCCCTAAGCGAAAAAAAGGCCTCATTTACTCCCTAAGCGAAAAAAAGGCCTCATTTACTCCCTAAGCGAAAAAAAGGCCTCATTTACTCCCTAAGCGAAAAAAAGGCCTCATTTACTCCCTAAGCGAAAAAAAGGCCCCATTTACTCCCTAAGCGAAAAAAAGGCCTCATTTACTCCCTAAGCGAAAAAAAGGCCTCACTTACTCCCTCAGCGAAAAAAAGGCCTCATTTACTCCCTAAGCGAAAAAAAGGCCTCATTTACTCCCTCAGCGGAAAAAAGGCCTCATTTACTCCCTAAGCGAAAAAAAGGCCTCATTTACTCCCTAAGCGAAAAAAAGGCCTCATTTACTCCCTAAGCGAAAAAAGGCCCCATTTACTCCCTAAGCGAAGAAAAAAGGCCTCATTTACCCCCTAAGCGAAAAAAGGCCTCACTTACTCCTTCAGCGAAAAAAAGGCCTCATTTACTCCCTAAGCGAAAAAAAGGCCTCATTTACTCCCTAAGCGAAAAAAAGGCCTCATTTACTCCCTAAGCGAAAAAAAGGCCTCATTTACTCCCTAAGCGAAAAAAAGGCCTCATTTACTCCCTAAGCGAAAAAAAGGCCTCATTTACTCCCTAAGCGAAAAAAAGGCCTCATTTACTCCCTAAAGGCCATTCGAAAAGACATGATCAAAAACTACACGTCATTTGTACAAATGCTCCCCGCCCAAGAGCTTTTACATGTACGAGATCCCCCCCCCACGTACACAGGTACCAATAAAGCGGTTCGCACACGGCTCGAAACCCTTCTTATATATATGTATGGAGAGTTGGAGATTTAATCAGACAAAGGAAGGAGACTCATGATAAAGACGAGGATGTTCAAGGCTTCTGAGGGAGGGAGAAGCTTTGGCGTAAGTTAATCAATAACTCGGTAAGAGGATTATTTTCTCTCGGCATCATGGAGGAGGGAGGAGAGGCGTGGGGGACCAGCGGGTGGCTGTGGTGGTTGGGGGAAGGGGGTGAGGAGGGGATATCTGTGTCCACAGAACGACAGACATTGCAGACACTGTTCTGTCTAGCTTCGCTCGATGATCCCCTCCCTCTCCCATTTTTTTGATATTCTCTCTTTTTTTTTTTTTTTTTTATCTATTTCTGTTTTATCATTCTGTCTCAGCCACTGGCCATTGGTCAAGAGTCGTTGCAGATAACGTGTTCGTGGACAGGCATAGGAAGTCTTCTGTCATCTGTCGTATTCCGATGAAACATTGTAGTGGTTCAGTTCTGTCAACCCCTCGTCACCACACAGTCCGTCACTACACCATCCGTCACCACACCGTCTGTCACTACACCATCCGTCACCACACCGTCCGTCACTACACCATGCGTCACCACACTATGCGTCACCACAGCATCCGTCACTACACCATGCGTCACCACACTATGCGTCACCACAGCATCCGTCACTACACCATGCGTCACCACATCATCCGTCACCACACGACCCGTCACCACACCATGTCCTCTCATGCTATGGTGTAAGACGATGTGGCTTTGGTGAAGTGAGATCCGTCTCTCTCTCTCGCCATCCTCCTCCTCCTCCTCCTCGTCCTCCTCCCGCTCCTCCCACCTCACCGTGTCTCTGTGCCTCGTCTCACCCACCAAGGCACCGACTCTCACCCCCGGATCGCTCCACTTTGCCTCAATCCGACTCACTTCATCCTTGTGTCATCACGACTCCCGGCCCGCCAGGGACCCAAACTTTACCCCACTCCGCCCCTCGGCAGACGACCACCTCCGCCTCCCTCTTCTTTCCAACTCACCTCCCACACACCTCTGGGGGCTGTCCTTCCCCAGACCCCACCATCAGAACATCTGGAAGTCGTCTCCTCCCCACCTCATTCATCTCGCGTCGCACCACTTTCCTATCCTCTAGCCCCCGTCTCGCTTCGCTGCCTCCAAGATCGCTCAACCTCAGCCAGCTCCATCCAGCTCGTCTCCCCCTCAGCCACACACACACACACACACACACACACACCTACATCTCCCCCTATTCCAAACCACCCCTGATCTATCCTCCTCCCCCCCAACACTGTAGATTGTACAGCTCCCCAATCTTTAAGATGACTAATCTCTCCCCTCAGTCTAAACAGATGATGTTAAAATCGTATTTCCTCTCCCTTGTGCTAACGTATAATTCTTTCTTTCTTTTTCTTCATCGACTAAGTTATTTACAGTTCTTTTCCCCTTCCTTTCGAACCGCCTCTCTTCCTCACCTCACCTCACCTCACCCCTCTCTTACATTCATCATGGCAATCCCACAGCGAGCCAACTGAACGCGAAGGGGAATCGTAATAAGGTTTCAGAAAATGGACCCACAGGGAATATCACGACACAAGAGAAGTGGGTATTTTACCTTACCATTCACTAAAGCTGGGAGACGGGGTGACTCAGAATCTCCCTAAAGGTATGAGGAATCACCAGGAAGTGAATCCTTTTAAAGACACCAGTGATTCCTTTCGTGTGGCGCTTGTCGTGTCTTCACTAAGACTTGAGTGGACAACGAAACATCACTAATTATGATACTGGAGTGCTGGAAGACATTGCACCTTAATGTTATACATCATAATTAATGGTCACCCATGCTGTATATCACATGTAAAAGAAAAAAAACATAGCATTGGCTTCGTTAGCGAGTAATATATATATATATATATATATATATATATATATATATATATATATATATATATATATATATATATATGTATATATATATATATATATATATATATAAACATGACATCTATGCTATCACGGTAGATCAAACGATACATTAATGTATAAGTCCGATACAATATCAGTCTCACGATGTATGACACGAAAGGGTAACTATTATACGATGGGTTCATACATTCATGATCTACTATATTGAGAAATATTCAAAAAGTCACAACACTTCTGTCAAACGAGCTAGAGGGCTGGGTTGGCCTGGGAATTACCCCCTGAACATTTTCTTTTGCATAATCATTATGAAAAGAATAAACATTCCTCCTTATATACGAATCAAAATGGGAGGAGAAGGAGGAGGAGGACGAGATAGAAAGCTGAGGTTGACGGAGTGGGTGAGGGTTGTTGCTTGTGGAAGGTAGACAATGATGTCTAACAGGTAGAGGCTTTGTAGCTCGTCAGATGTAGGTGTTGTTGTATACATGGTTAGACACAGGTGGTCGATTCATGTAGTCAGTGGGATGTACACAGAACTGTACTGTGGGGGTGGGTGTCAACCATGATGATGTTGTGTCAGAGCTGCTGCTGCTACTGAAGGGAGTGTTCGACAGACCAGGAGCTTGGAGGGCACTACGTATTGAGTTATTTTTTTTCCCTTCTTATGTTAGTTGAGACGCTATGTGCAACTGAATACGCGCCAGGCACTCATTTCATCGACCAAATCCGAAAAAAAAAGGATGATGAACAGCGGGTTGAACGGTGGACAGGCCATTCGCATTATGCTTTTTTTTTTTTTTAATCAAGTTTCGGAGATAGTAAGGTGGCAAGGTGACCATCCCCCGGGGGCGTCCCTTGCCCCTCTGGACCCCCGGGGCGTCTCTTGCCCCTCGGCTGCTAGCCAGCCTGGAAGGGGTTGTGTGTGGGGGGTGAGGTTCGAAACCTCAATTCTGGTGAATCGATTTCAGGCAAGGTTCACCCTGGTTGATTGTACTCGAACCAACGCACGTAAGTGGGGTTAGATGTTAAAGATGATGGGTAGACGGCATGGCTTTTGAGGCTATCGTCCTGTCTGTATCTCTCTCTCTCTCTCTCTCTCTCTCTCTCTCTCTCTCTCTCTCTCTCTCTCTCTCTCAACTAACTATATATGTCTGTCCAGTCGTTTTGGTCTATCTGTCAGTTCATCTATTCAACCGTCTTGTCTGTCTATCAGTATCTCTCTTTATGGCTGAGTATTGAACCGTCATCTCGACAGAGAGAGAGAGAGAGAGAGAGAGAGAGAGAGAGAGAGAGAGAGAGAGAGAGAGAGAGAGAGAGAGAGAGAGAGACGAGTATGTTTTCTTACCTACAAGGACGTGCGAAGAGACTTTGCCAACAGGCCCCCCCCCCCCCAAACGAGTGTAATACCCCCTCCCCTTACAGTAAAAAAATAATGTAATTACAAAAAAGGTAATTACACACACACACACACACACACACACACACACACACACACAGATACAGACACACAGATACAGACACACAGACACACACACACACACACACACACACACACACACAGATACATACACACAGACACACACACACACACACACACACACAGACACACAGACACACACACACACACACACACAAACACACACACAGATACATACACACAGACACACACACACACACACACACACACACACACACACACACACACACACAGATACAGACACACAGATACAGACACACAGACACACACACACACACACACACACACACACACACACACACACACACAGATACATACACACAGACACACACACACACACACACACACACACACAAACACACACACAGATACATACACACAGACACACACACACACACACACACACACACACACACACACACACACACACACAGAAAAGAGCACACAAAATAAACAATTCAATGGAATTACCCTCAATATCATATACCCATTGCAAATGGTATACTTCGTAAGGTAATATTTGCCGATTATGTCTCCTAATCACCTTACTAATAATGAAAAAAATAAGGTAATAACCGCGGGGCGGGTGGGGGGAGGGGGGGGGGGAGAAGTCAGGAATAATCAGTGATAATTGAAAACTGAGTTTGACATGATCAACGGAAAAGTTCACCTGCTGGCAATACTGCAGAGCAAAAAATGTTGGTAAAGCCCTTACGTTGGCAATGCTGCAGAGTGAAACACCAGAAGAGCGCTGACCTTGGCAACGCTACAGGGTGAAACAACATTAGAGCGCTGACGTTGGCAAGGCTGCAGAGCGGAGTAACACAAGAGCGAGTGCTGGCGTTGGCGATGCTGCAGAGCGGAGTGACAGAAGAGCGATGGCGCTGGCAACGCTGCAGAGCGAACACCAGGGGGCCCCCCTCCCCCCCACCCCATCATTTTCATCAACACAAATTGATCATCAACAACAAGATTAATTAGCCTCGTTAGTCTATCATTCACCTCATTTGTCAACATATTCAACAGATATGATGTTTGTGTGTTTTTATATGGACCCGGACAACTAATTATCCGTGCTTTTAGGCTTAACTCAGAGATAACTAATTAGGGTTGAGGGGAAAAAAAAAAAGAAAGATCGCTTGCGTATTTCTTTTCCCCTCAAATGTTGCTGGATTTTTGGAAAGTTTCAGAGGGTCATTTAAGTGACGTTGTATGAACCACTATATAAGATATATATATCCTATAAGATAGAGACACAGAGACCACGATATATATATATATATATATATATATATATATATATATATATATATATATATATATATATTATCCCTGGGGATAGGGGAGAAAGAATACTTCCCACGTATTCCCTGCGTGTCGTAGAAGGCGACTAAAAGGGGAGGGAGCGGGGGATGGAAATCCTCCCCTCTTGATTTTTTTTTAATTTTCCAAAAGAGGGAACAGAGAAGGGGGCCAGGTGAGGATGTTCCCTCAGAGGCCCAGTCCTCTGTTCTTAACGCTACCTTGCTAACGCGGGAGATGGCGAATAGTTTGAAAGAAATATATATATATATATATATATATATATATATATATATATATATATATATATATATATATATATATCGTCAATAAGCAGCCGAACAGATGAACACGACACAGTCTTAGAGAAATGACACACACACACACACACACACACTACCTACCACTGACGTCACCACAAAATCGAAAGACTCTCAAAAGAAAAAAAACGGAGCTTAGAAATTTTTTTTCTTCGTCTTCTGGAATGCACTGGAGGTTATCTGTCTCTCTCCCGATCTCTTTATAAACTAAGTTTTGTTTTTGTGGCTACGTATGTCTCTATCTGTGGGCAGCCCACAGTCACAGCCACCAGCTAATGGATCTTGTGTGGGGGGGAAACTTTAATAAAAGTTCAAAATCTTTTATTCTTCGAACCTTCCTATCTTCAAGGAGATTTTTGTCTTGTTTTGCTTCCATTCTGTCGTGCGATCTGAATTGTAATTTCGTTGTTTCAATCACGAATTACAAAATTGGCTCGTTTGAGGTCCTTCCTCCAACCACCAGTTGGGATGCCCCAACTGGAGGACCTGGGGGGATGTGGTTTGTAATTCGAGTCCCGTTTTGAAGTGACCTGGAGATGTTATCAGCTAGTAAGGTCCTCGTTTGAAGAGTCTGGGGGTATATCAGCAGTTCAGGTCACCTCAAAGGGCCTGGGGCTGTTAATAGCACGTCATATCCTCGTATGAAGGGCCTGGGGGGTAAGTTAATTGCTCATTATGTCCTCGTCTGAAAGGCCTGGGTGTAATCTATCAGCACTGAAGGTTTTCGTCTGAGGGAAACATAAAGTCAGAAAAAGCTTCACTTCGTCTTCTATGGTGTTGGCGAAGCGGGAGAAGTCTACCCCTCCTCACACACACAGTCCACAGCGAAAAATTAAATGTAATAACTGATTATTTTTAAGAGGTTTAGTGGGTATTGAGGTGACAATAATGTCAAGCGTGTGGCAGCAAGGAGAAATGCCAATTCAGCGGGGAGAGTACGAAACGCTAACGTTGCTTTATGAGCGAAACTCTCGTCGATCTTGAAAAGGGCCGGACTTGGTCATGCAGACTTCGTAAAACCACCACACACCTTGGACCAGTCAGTCAGGCATCCACCACCTTGACCCACCCTTACCAGACATTGGCTGAAGGAACAACTCGAAGGTGTGCGACGAATCGCCACTCCCTTACATACACGACTCGTACCCAATCCCCCACATCCTCTTCTCAAGTGGCACTAACTTGCTCCACTTCACCATTAATCCCCTTCGCCTGAAGTGGTGGCGGAGGAGGAGGGAGGAATGAAAGGAAAGTGCCGGGAGGGGGTTTAATGTGATGGGTAAACATGAGTGTATTTCAGTGCTTCCCTTTGATGCCGATCAGTCTTCCGTTAAAGCCGATCTTCGGGCAGCGTTGACCGTATAGAACATCAGAGAGAGAGAGAGAGAGAGAGAGAGAGAGAGAGAGAGAGAGAGAGAGAAAATGGCTTAGTGGGTATCATCTGTCGCTCGTTGTTATCGACGTAAAAAGCCACAGGTAAACAGGTGCTTTGGCACCTTCACGTCATGATACATAACGTGCACACATATAACACATATGGGAATATATTTACAGATGTCAGTCACCAATGAATAGAAACTATTCCTTCCAAACCTGGGCTATCGTGCGTAAACGAAGCTGTTCTTTACGATGACTTAAGAGTCTAAAGATCAATACGAAACGTGATTAACGCCCACGATAGCAAACGATGTATTCCCACTACGATCTACAAGGAATGTGATTAATAGAGAGCAGACGACGTATTCCCACCACGTTCTACTCTGATATCCCGACCCAACACACGACACATTCAAGAAATGAACTGGCGAGGCGATGTATAACGAAACCGAATAAAAACGACAATTTAAACGGCCTTGGTTCGTTGAACAGCGAGAGAAGTACTACTTTCCCCGACAGTGACTGGAAGCACACGAAGGAGAAGCCAGAAGATAAGGTGGGAAAAGTACAAAGAGGGAATTACGTAATCAAGATGGAGTGATGGTAGACTCTATACTGACCTGATGTTTGGAAATCCTGGCTTGATGGTTCCTCAGTCACCCTTGGTGAACTGTGACTCTCCCACTAGTTACCCTGAATAGCCCCCCATCAATTACCCTTTAGCTAAGTCTTTGTGGGGTTAGATTGCACGGCGTTGCCTGACGCTATTCATGGAGATTTTGGAATCTGAGCGTTAACGTGGTTTCCAAAACCATATGTCTCATGGTAAGATAAAGGCTAAGGGTGTCCAAATCCCCTTGTCTCTTATTCACTAACCTGACGTGGGTGATCCCCATGCATTGCACAAGCTAAGGAGAGGGTCTTACAGTGACTTGATCGCTATAGTTTCTGAACTAACTAGGAATATTTTTTATTCCCCCCTTGGAATTGGTTTCGTCGCTCTTCTTTGTATTGATCAAAGACCCCACGATCCATTCATCTCTCTCCCATTCAGAGGGTTATCAAGGCTATACACAAAGAGGACTAAGATACTTTAGGGTGAACGGATTCACGAAGCTTGGACTCACATTTCTCCTGCAGGTCGTCCATGGAGCACAGCGCCATCTGGAATTGGATTAACAAATATCAAACTCTTATACCGTATATGCAAATTAAGATGTTAATAGGTGTCTTATACCGTATATGCAAATTTAGATGCTAATAGGTTTTCCCTGATCCTACCACTGCTACACTACTATTACTACTAATGATGGTAATTATAACAATAATAATAATTACAATAATGATAATAATGATAATAACAATCATAATCATAATAATCATAATAATAATCTGCAATAATAATGATAATCCGCTACGTTATGTCACACAAACAGAACGTTGGTTCACTCATACCACAATGTCTGCTTCAGCACAGAAATCCACCGTCGCCATCTTAACCAGAAACGAATCCAAACCTACACCACTCACGTGACTACTGATGGCCAATCACTTCCATTCCACAGAATTCCAGTCATGCTGGTCATCACATCCGGCAGACACACTGACGTTTGCCTCCTACACCATAACCATCAGCATATATGGCCAGAAACAAAATAAACGCCCTAAGAACACTTACTGGTACCAGTACCAGATAAGGAAGAGACTCTCTTAGTATCTTCTACAAACCATTCATCTGTTTTATCCTAAACTATGATGGCCATCCGCTACGTCAAAAGCAAACTTAACGAAGTTACAAACGAAACCAAACAAGGTCTCCAGATCTCAATACGTACACAGTGGATCTAACCCTCATTACAGACTCGTATTAATATGCTCGGCACTAAATTGTTTGCCGTAACACAAAACCCCCCTAAACCACATCAGAACCATCCACTAATCCCAAGTAGAAACATAAAAACTTACCCCAGTTCACACTATCTCAAATGCCCTCCCCCAGCCATGCTTTAAATTCTACCCACTCGCCACCACCCATCTGAAACTACACTCCCCAGACATGTAAGAGTGACACTTTTCTTGTGTGTGTTCTGGACGCCACTCAAACCCTCAACCTTATAATAAATAATAATTCAATCCATCTCAGGATCCGTCATGAAGATAGTAAACACATTTTTATTGTCCTATTAGTAACGTCACACAGACAAACACACAACATCACCACACTTTTTGACCCGTGGTCCCCGCCCGGTGGACATGGCCAACTTCCTGTGAGGTGCAGGATAGTGTGCCTAAGGTTTGAGAGTAAATAAGTAATACAACAGACCGAAACTATGGTAAACTACGTTATTAAGAACACTGGAAGAACATGGATGGATGGAACTATTTGCGAATCGTAAAACTTCGATATCTACAAGAGCTAGTTTGGAATCTTTCATATAGACAATTAGGGAAGTAATTACTTAAAAACAAGTTAGATAGATATCTAAGTAGATTGGGTAAGCAGCTAAAACAGGTTTCTCAATGTGTGGAAGGTTAGGAATATAGAACCAAGATAGTGAAAAAAGGACTGAGTGATTGAGAAAGATAACGAATACCAAAAACAGAGCAATGCCAAATGCGAGGCGAAGTAATCGTATGGGTTGAGGTTATGGGGTCAGATGATGGGCTGGGGGGGGGGATGACTCGACCCTAAACAGACGTATGGTAATTATATTGCAAGTCCTTTGATACCTGGAAATGAGACCCATTCTTTGAAGTAGGTTGTCAACTGGTTGGGACGTAAACAACCAGGTGGTCTAATGTGGTAATTAGTGGTAGGTTGGAAACCAGATGGGAGCGTCTTTAAGCGTCCAGATGGGGGTAATTTCAAGCAACTAGTTAGAGATATCTTTAATCAATCAACTGCTGTATCTTTAATCAACCAGCTGATGGCAAACAGCTGGTGTATCTTGAATCAAGCAGTTGGTGTAGCTTAAAACAACCATCTGGTGTATCTTTAATCAAGTAGCTGAGGGTATCTTAAATCAACCAGCTGGTGTATCTTTAAGCAACTAGCTGGTGTATCTTGAATCAATCAGCTGGCGTATCTTAAACAACAGTGTATCTTCAATTAAGCAGCTGAGAGTATCTTAAAACAACCAGCTGGTGCATCTTGAATCAAGCAGCTGGTGTATCTTTAATCGACCAGCTGGTGCATCTTGAATCAAGCAGCTGGTGTATCTTTAATCAACCAGGTGATGGTATCTTAAAGCAATGAAGTGGGGTATCTTTAAGCAACCAGCTGCTAATATTTCTTTAATTAAGCAATTACTTAAGGTTTAAGCAACTACCTAGGGTTTAAGCAACTACCTAGGGTATCTTTAAGCAACTAGTTCAAGTATCTTTAAGCAACCAACTGGTATATCTTAAAAGCAATCACGTGCCGTAGCTCTGGGCAATCGATGGAATGAATGTATTCCAATACGTAAAAGGGTTTTCAAACCTCTATATTATAAAGGGTTCCTACACCATTTGATGGAAACACAGCGTACGATAATATGAATATGGAAAACGATGAAAAAAAGAAAATAGTATTATGACCATGAGACACACAGACGGGCCTATTTTCTAGTGACAAATTGCGAAAATTGAGCCACCTATTATTTCAAGAACACACACACACACACACACACACACACACACACACACACACACACACACATATACGTACATACATAGATACATACATACAGTCCTCTATACAAGACACAGTGCTGATAAACACCAGCTGGGATCCTGGTATTTCACCAGCATTTAGAGGAAGGAAAAAACCTAAACACAAGTGGAAATAAAATTAGAACAGTTCCCCCTGGAATTCTCAATAATATTCAAAAAAATTGACTGAAAACGTGGTGCTGGTTACTCTAATCTGTAGTGCAGGTGGGTGTGTGTCTCTCTTTCTCTTTTAAGCTGAACACTAAATATAGTGATGAAAAATGATTTCATTCGACCATTAATAACGAATTTCATTATGTAAATTCCATTTATACATCACAGGCATTCTGTGTATACCATGTCAGGCCACACTATGAAATATGTGTCCACCCCCCAAAAAAATATGATATTCTTTTCATCATATCAAAAATCACAATGACGGAGGAGACATGCATGCAGCTGAATCATACTGTGGCTCTAAAATGAACTAGAACAAGAGATCTTCACAACAGTGAACGAAAGGTGTCAGAACGATCACTCGTTGACCTGAAGAGGTTGGTGCGCTCTCAGATTGCTTCGTCCTTATGTCACATCATATCACTTCGAAAGCGTAAAGATCGTTTTTGTGCTGTGTGCATATATATATCTCAGAGTTCATCATTGATAAGCAACGTGCAAGAAAAAAAAAAAAAAAGTAAATAAAAACAAACATGTACACATATTTTGCGCGACAACTCTGGTTTGCCTTTCTATATCGTGATGAATTTTGAGTTGAATTCATCAACAGATGCCCCTGGCTCATCACTATGACGCTCTTCTTTCTTTTTACTTTTCCTAAAGAGGGAACAGAGAAGGGGTCCAGGTGAGGATATTCCCTCAAAGGCCCAGTCCTCTGTTCTTAACGCTACCTCGCTAACGCGGGAAATGGCGAATAGTAAGAAAGAAAGAAAAGATATATGTATATATATATATATATATATATATATATATATATATATATATATATATATATATATATATTTTTTTTTTTTTTTTTTTATACTTTGTCGCTGTCTCCCGCGTTTGCGAG
Organism: Panulirus ornatus; assembly: GCF_036320965.1. Classification (NCBI taxonomy): domain Eukaryota; kingdom Metazoa; phylum Arthropoda; class Malacostraca; order Decapoda; family Palinuridae; genus Panulirus; species Panulirus ornatus. The sequence goes on from NC_092286.1 coordinate 10,648,063, forward strand.
GTAGCGCAAGGAAACAGACGAAAGAAATGGCCCAACCCCCCCCATATACATGTATATACATACGTCCACACACGCAAATATACATACCTACACAGCTTTCCATGGTTTACCCCAGACGCTTCACATGCCTTGATTCAATCCACTGACAGCACGTCAACCCCGGTATACCACAT
>NC_092286.1:10655735-10668235 GCF_036320965.1 Panulirus ornatus
CCCCAGGGAATATATATATATATATATATATATATATATATATATATATATATATATATATTCCAAAGTTCTAAAGTAAGGGTGGACTCAGTTCTTCAGACTGGCGTACAGACCTGGTTTCATCCCACACACAGACTACGGCTAAAACGAGTTAACGAAACTGAAATAAAGCGAAAGTTTCCGTAGCATCAGCACTGTATGGGAAAAGTTCTTAGGCGGAAGACAAAAACTTCTTCGGCGGGAAAGGAAAAAATATCTTTGAGACAGAAGCAACGAAGAGACGACCCATCCCTGACTACTAGCAAAACTGTTACTATCGTCTTTTTTTTTTCGGCTAAAAACTTTCCTAAATTTACAAAAATTTAAAAAAAGAAAATTTACAGTCTCTCTTTTTTTTCAGGAATTGATGGTAAATTTTTGAAGTCATTCGAAAGAGGTAAATTCGCCCATAATTTTACTTATTTTTTTTTCTAAAAGCAGAATTCTTGTTTTGTTTAGTAAAAGAAAAATTATTCTTTTTTCTTGTGTATTTATTGGACATTTATACTGACGCTTTTTCGCCTTTATTACTTATCTTGCTTTACTGATGCCTTGGAATGGGAATGGGAAGGAGAGTGATGATAATGGGAATGGGAAAGAGAGTGAAGATAATGGGAATTGGAATTTTGAAAATAATAGGAAGTGGACCAGGGATGAAACATTATGAATAATGGTAATGGTATGAGACATAAAAAAGGGGGTTGCAATGGGATCAATAAGGATGGTAATGGGAGAAAAAAAATAAGGATGATAATAGGAGAAGAAATAGGGATGGTAATGGGAGAAGTACCTGGTGGGTAAACCAATGGGAGAGAAAATAGGAATGGGAAGGGAAAAAGAAATGGGATGAGGAGAAATTGGTCGTTAAGACCACTATGTTTAAAGCCGATTTAGTTGATAGATTAATCTGTTATTACTCCCTTGATTAATGACAATGCTCACAAATTTCCCCCAGCAGATGTCAGCTCCAAGAAAAAAAAAAAAAACAGACCCTCTTCTTATGATTTCTATTGGGAACTCAAGGGTGGACTAGCCTATCCTGATGTCTGTTTCTTTCCTTACGCAGCTCAGCTTTAGAACTCTTAATAGTCTCTTGTTTTTCGTAAATGCAAGTTCTCCACACTTTGAAAAAAAATTTTTTTAGATGATTTTTCTTTCTTTTTTACCCTGTCCTCACTTCACTTTTCTATTTCTATAGCCATCTATGTCAAAAAACAGAACATAGGTATATAACACAAAGTTCTAATGACAGATAGTATTGGTTAGAAAAAACATATTACTTTGTCATGACCAATATTAATGTTGTTATTTACCTGACACCAAATATCGCGAGAGTGAATATTGGAATGTATTGATAGATATTTGACACATCTTATCATATCTTTGCCTCATTATTTCTCTATATCTCCCTCAGTCTCTCCTCGCCTCCATCTCTCTTTTTTCGGTTAAACGAGGAACATGTGTAGAACGAGGAGAGGGATTTATAATCTTTCGTGAAACGAATTCATAAACCTTTTTAAATATTCCAAACTCCATTTCATCTATAGATTTTTTTTTCTTTTTCTTCTTCTTCTCCCCAGCTCGCCATCACCAGAGGGGAGAAAATCCACACACACACACACACACACACACACACACAAAAAAAAAGGGAGGTGGTGGGGAACCTTGGTTGGTCTGAGAGTTGAAAGACGAGGATGGGATGGTCTTCGATATTACCAGCAGGAAGCAGTTTTCTGCTGCTACTACTATTACTACTACTACTGCTACTACTACTGCTACTACTGCTGCTACTACTACTGCTACTACTGCAGGAAAAGAAGAAAGAACTCACTTACAAATGAGTGAGGCGTCTAGAACAATGGATATCCCCCACACACCATCACCACATCGGCAGCAGTAACCAGGGGATCCATTCCACCTTTACCAACCTCATTACCTGGAATGTGGCTAGCCAGAGGATGGGCACCTCTCTCTCTCTCTCTCTCTCTCCTCTCTCTCGGATAAAAGAAACTAGATGGATGGATCGGGAGGGAGAAGGAGCGGTGGTGGGTGGGGTGGGTGGGTGTGTGGGTGGGTTGGGTGGGTGGGTGGGTGGGGTGGGTGGGTGCACACCAAACTTACCTTCACAAACACACGTTAAACTGAGGTCGTGTACCCGACCATCAACTGAGACGCGTCTCCTCCAGGTTGGGCCGCCTCCTCCTCCCTCCCTTCCCTCACCCCCGCCAGACGATGGCTATGGAGAGAGAGAGAGAGAGAGAGAGAGAGAGAGAGAGAGAGAGAGAGAGAGAGAGAGAGAGAGAGAGAGAGAGAGAGAGAGAGAGAGAGAGAGAGAGAGAGAGAGAGAGAGAGAGAGAGAGAGAGAGAGAGAGTTAATGAGGTTATGCAACGTAAGCTGAGGCGGATGAGGAGAAGGAGGAGGAGGAAGAGGAGGCGTAGGAGGAGGAGGAGGAGGAGGAGGAGGAGGAGGAGGAGGAGGCGCTGCTGCTACCGATAATTGCTCTTCAAAAATGGTACGTCCACCTGGGATGAAATGACGCCCCTCACTCACTCACTACTCTCTTTCTCACCCTTAATAAGTAGCGGGCCACACATTGAACGTTATTCCCTCTGGATTATATATATATATATATATATATATATATATATATATATATATATATATATATATATAATATATATACATATATGTGTGTGTGTGTGTGTGTGTGTGTGTCAAAAGATATGAAGCTTATACATGAACTTTATTGTGTGAAAGGCATTCATATAAACGCCAACTGTTCTCGACTGCTAACTTGATCCTGGTTTACATCACTGTGTGCCTCTCTGAAGAACTAAAGTGGACATTAATCCTCTGTGAGGTTTTACGAGGTCAAAAAAATCCTTATTCTCAGAGCAGCGAGCGAGCGAGCGAGCCTGGATTTTCACTGTAAACGCATCACAGGTTTCAATCTCTGTGAAGAGACTCGAGTGACGTCATGGCCATCTCTCTCTCTCTCTCTCTCTCTCTCTCTCTCTCTCTCTCTCTCTGCGCGCGCGAACCTACAGGTCACACTGATGGTTCGAATCCCTTATTGTCCCGATGGGTTTTCAGTGTTAGATCAAAGACCAACTTTTATTTTTTTTTCGTGTTTTTTTTTTTTTCTTTGTCCCGATGCTATATAGAAGTTAGATCAAAGGGAAGGGCATTATTATTGTTGTTATTATTATACCCAAGGGTCGTACGGTCGTGCTCCAGGGTCGTACGGTCGTGCTCCAGGGTCGTACGGTCGTGTTCCAGGGTCGCACCCTCGCGTGTTCAAGGGTCGTACCATCGTGGTCAGTGGTCGCACCGTCGCGTGTTCAGTGGTCGTACCGTCGTGCTCAAGGGTCGTACCGTCGTGCTTAAGGATCGTACCGTCGTGCTCAAGGTGTCGTACCGTCATGCTCAAGGGTCGCCTCGTCGTGCTCAAGGGTCGTACCGTCGTGCTCAAGGGTCGTACCGTCGTGCTTAAGGATCGTACCGTCGTGCTTAAGGATCGTACCGTCATACTCAAGTATCGTACCGTCGTGCTCAAGGGTCGTACCGTCGTGCTCAAGGGTCGTACCGTCGTGCTCAAGGATCGTACCGTCGTGCTCACCCCCCCAATTCTCCATCAAGTGCAACAAATCAATCGAAATCTATGTTGGTCCAAATCCTCTCTCTCTCTCTCTCTCTCTCTCTCTCTCTCTCTATATATATATATATATATATATATATATATATATACGTCAGGTGACACCACTCCAGAGAAAAAAAGTAATCTATAATATGACACTAGTTTTCATGCGAGGGTTTCAGCGGAGGTGTAATGAACCCTACACTCGTCAAATGAGACTAATCCCAATAAATCCCCATGGTAAATCCCAATAAATCCCCATGGTAAATCCCAATAAATCCCCATGGTAAATCCCAATAAATCCCCATGGTAAATCCCAATAAATCCCCATGGTAAATCCCAATAAATCCCCATGGTAAATCTCACCCACTCCCTCACTCCCTTCCCTCCCTTCTCCCTCCCTTCCCTCCCTCCCTTCCTCCTTCCCTCCCTCCCTTCCCTGACATCATTAGCTTGAGAGACGAAAGTTTCCGATTCTCTGTTGGAGAACACAGGAGATTGAAACTGCAATATTCATATCCGGCTATCTTGGACCATGCCCCCCTCTCTCTACCTCTCTCTACCTCTCTCTGTCTGTCTACCTCTACCTCTCCCTACCTCTCTCTACCTCTCTCTCTCTCTCTCTCTCTCTCTCGTTCAGTCCCAGACGAGTGGGATGGGACCACCAGCCCGGCTCATAAGACCCGGTAATACGTCTTGCTTAATGAACTATGGAGTTCTTTTTATGGGTTATGTGAATATACCATCTTTTTTCTTTTTGTTCTCTTATTTTTCGATCGTTTAACCTTCCACTAGAATGCATTGAAAAGAAACAGCTCGCATTAAACAATATTACTTTCTTTTTTTTTTGATGCAATTCGCGTGTGATCCTCCGTTTCCCATTTTAGAAAACATCGGATCAAAGAGGTAATTCAGGATTATGGACCAAAGAAAGATGGAAAGGAAAATATATATATATATATATATATATATATATATATATATATATATATATATATATATATATATACACTCACAGCTTAGCTGGAGGTTAAAAAGAGAGGAAAATAACCTGGGTTTCTAAAAAAAAGAAAAGATGATAACTGTTTGGCCATTGGGCTTCGTCAGAGAGAGAGAGAGAGAGAGAGAGAGAGAGAGAGAGAGAGAGAGAGAGAGAGAGAGAGGAGGCATCGGATGGCGTGGTTACATGGCATCTCGTCAGCGACGACTCGAATTTGTTCTGGGTGTTTCTTGATTCAAACCCACAAACCCATGAAGTAAACCCTTGTGCCCTTGGACGTCTGTGGTTTAAGACATTTTCATTCCCCTCCAGCAGATAACCTGGCCAATAGACCATCAGGTCTTGTGTTATCTGTCCTTCCCATGTATTGTCCTCCAGCAGATAACCTGGTCATAGACCATCAGGTCTTGTGTTATCTGTCCTTCCCATGTACTGTCCTCCAGCAGATAACCTGGTCATAGACCATCAGGTCTTGTGTTATCTGTCCTTCCCATGTACTGTCCTCCAGCAGATAACCTGGTCATAGACCATCAGGTCTTGTGTTATCTGGCCTTCCCATGTACTGTCCTCCAGCAGATAACCTGGTCATAGACCATCAGGTCTTGTGTTATCTGTCCTTCCCATGTACTGTCCTCCAGCAGATAACCTGGTCATAGACCATCAGGTCTTGTGTTATCTGGCCTTCCCATGTACTGTCCTCCAGCAGATAACCTGGTCATAGATGATCAGGTCTTGTGTTATCTGTCTCTCCTACGTACTGTCCTCCAGCAGATAACCTGGTCATAGACCATCAAGTCTTGTGTTATCTGTCCTTCCCATGTACTGTTCTCCAGCAGATAACCTGGTCATAGACCATCAGGTCTTGTGTTATCTGTCCTTCCCATGTACTGTCCTCCAGCAGATAACCTCGCCTATAGACCATCAAGCCATCTATCATCCAGCTACCCCATGTACACCCAGGTACACTACGGAGCAAACCTTTGGTTCACTATCGAGGGGGGGGGGGGGAACTCCCGAACCATTTTGTTCAGTGATTCAGTGAGGCTTCAGATGGATCATTTGAGACAAAAGTCACGTCTTTTGAACCTGTGCTTCGGGTATGAATTCACGTGAGAGAGAACACAGGGCAACGCTTTCTCTTCTCGCATGTATGACAAGGTAAATGGACAAGGGGGGAGGGAGAAAAAATATCCTGGCTTCACACAGTTCGCTGTAGCCTAGAGAGGTGAAATCTGACGGAGGGAGGAGCAGAGGCGAGCAGCAACATTTTCAAAGTGCTATGAACCTTTAGGATCACCTGTTATATATATATATATATATATATATATATATATATATATATATATATATATATATATATATATATATATATATATATATATTATCCCTGGGGATAGGGGAGAAAGAATACTTCCCACGTATTCCCTGCGTTTCGTAGAAGGCGACTAAAAGGGGAGGGAGCGGGGGGCTGGAAATCCTCCCCTCTCGTTTTTAATTTTCCAAAAGTAGGAACAGAGAAGGGGGCCAAGTGAGGATATTCTCTCAAAGGAGGTTCAGCCCTCTGTTCTTAACGCTACCTCATTAACGCGGGAAATGGCGAAGAGTATGAAATATATATATATATATATATATATATATATATATATATATATATATATATATATACGGAAGAAGGGCAGAGGAAAAATATGCGTGGCTTTATTACTGCGTGAGTACGACCCTTGAGCACGACGGTACGACCCTTGAGCATGACGGTACGACCACTTGAGCATGACGGTACGACCACTTGAGCACGACGGTACGACCACTCGAGCACGACGGTACGACCCCTTGAGCACGACGGTACGACCCCTTGAGCACGACGGTACGACCCCTTGAGCACGACGGTACGACCCTTGAGCACGACGGTACGACCCTTGAGCACGACGGTACGACCCTTGAGCATGACGGTACGACCACTTGAGCATGACGGTACGACCACTTGAGCACGACGGTACGACCACTCGAGCACGACGGTACGACCCCTTGAGCACGACGGTACGACCCCTTGAGCACGACGGTACGACCCCTTGAGCACGACGGTACGACCCTTGAGCACGACGGTACGACCCTTGAGCACGACGGTACGACCCTTGAGCACGACGGTACGACACCTTGAGCACGACGGTACGACCCTTGAGCACGACGGTACGACCCTTGAACACGACGGTACGACCCTTGAGCACGGCAGTGCGACCCTTGAGCACGACGGTACGACCCTTGAACACGACGGTACGACCCTTGAACACGACGGTACGACCCTTGAGCACGACGGTACGACCCTTGAACTCGACGGTACGACCCTTGAACACGACGGTACGACACCTTGGGTATGATAGCCTGGCGTTTCAACTGGCCTTGGAAGAGGTGTTTAGAGATGAGATAAAGATAAGCTTATCTATAAAGAAAAAAGAGAAAGGGTAGAGAGAGAGAGAGAGGGGAAGAGAAAAGAGAGGGGGTAGAGAGAGAGAGAGAGAGAGAGAGAGAGAGAGAGAGAGAGAGAGAGAGAGAGAGAGAGAGAGAGAGAGGGGGGGGGGGAGAGAGAGGAAAGAGAGGGGGCAGAGAGAGGGGGGAAAGGAAAGAGAGGGGGTAGAGAGAGAGAGAGAGAGAGAGAGAGAGAGAGAGAGAGAGAGAGAGAGAGAGAGAGAGAGAGAGAGAGAGAGAGAGAGAGCTGGTTTCTAAGCTTTCCCCCTCCCCTCTTCTCCCTTGAAGATAATAGACACTTCGTCCAGGGTAACACCCGGGGGGGGGGGGGGGGGGGGAAGGGGAGGAGGAGGAGGAGGAGGAGGAGGAGGGGGTAGTGTGTGTGTGTGTGTGTGTGTGTGTGTGTGTGTGTGTGTGTGTGTAGAGCCGGTGATAACATCAGCCCCCGACCCCTTATCAAGGTGTCCTGGGAATACTTAGCGGCCGTGATCATGGAAGGTCGAGCGGAGGTGATCGCTTCTTTAGCACCTCTCGCTACAATTGTTCAGTTTTACCTTTGCTTCCTTTTTTTTTTCCTTTTAAATCTTTCTTTCGTTCTTTTATTATTATCATTATTATTATTATTATTATCATTATTATCATTATTTTTATCATTATCATTATTACTATATCATTATTATTACTATTATGATATCATTATTACTATATCATTATTATTACTATTATCATTATCATTATTACTATATCATTATTATTACTATTATCACTATTTTTATTACTAGATTATTAGTATTACCATTATCATTATCATATTATTATTACTATTATCATTATTATCATTACTATTAGACTGTGGGCCTACAACCTCACCTAAGACTCGAACCCGGACAGAACCGTGCGTCGATCACAGTCAAACAAATAGGAAATCCAAAGGTTCCTTTTCTTCCACACTTCTTGACGCGGTCGATCCCGTACCCACATCTGGTGGTACGAGGTTCTCTGATCTTATCCCTGAGGTTTTGGGGATACTGGGATATTCCCAGCGTGTGGCTTCTCAATTCCTTGGCTTGGGTGGGATATCCCGGCCTGTGGCTTCCCAGAAGTCCCTTGGGTTGGGTGGGATATCCCGGCCTGTGGCTTCTCAGAAGTCCCTTGGGTTGGGTGGGATATCCCCAGCGTGTGGCTTTACAGTCCCATGGCTCGGGTGGTCTCATGCATCCCACAGACCTATGGAGGGTGTGCGCGGGGTTTGTGGAGGCAAAGACCTAAAGGAGATGGGGTCATGCAAGGTGATAAATAATGACGTGTGAATGAAAGGTCTTGTTTGCCGCCAGCTTTCTCTCTCTCTCTCTCTCTCTCTCTCTCTCTCTCTCTCTCTCTCTCTCTCTGCATGTCTGTTTCTCTCCGCGCCTCTTGCTCTCTTTCACACTCTTACTCTCTCTCTCTCTCCCCTCTCTACATGTCTGCTTCTCTCCGCGACTCTTGCTCTCTTTCACACTCTTACTCTTCTCTCTCTCTCTCTCTCTCTCTCTCTCTCTCTCTCTCTCTCTCTCTCTCCCTCTCTCTCTCTCTCTCTCTACATCATGATTAAAGGATAAAAGAGATAGATAGATAGATAGATAGATAGATAGCGATAGAGATAGAGATAGAGATAGAGAGAGAGAGAGAGAGTCTCTCTATCACCATACACAGAACGAGATAACGTTTATCTGCAACCTCCAGAGACTATGACCCAGATAAAAGCCTCTCTCACCTCACCTCATCACCTATCTTCTTTAAACCCCCCCCTTTCCCCTCCCCTTCCCCTCCCTTTCCCTCCCCTCTCCCATCTACGACGGGAGAGGAGTGAAGCGTTATCTACATGGGAGGGGGGGAGATCAACTTCAACCTACGTGGGAGGGGCGTGTAATCTACATGGGAGCAAGATAACGACATCCCTTTGAATCGTGTGGGGGGAGGGGGGGTGATGATGGGAGTCCTCCCATGTAGGGGAAATCCCAGGTCATCCCAGGTCCTACCAGGTCCTACCAGTAACCCTAGGGCTCCCTAAGTACCAGGTAACTCAGGTTCCCCCCCCCCCTAGTTACCTCGTACCTCAGGTCTTTCAACGTACTACGGGCTCAGGTCCCTCCCCATGTACGAGGTAACTCAGGCCCTCCCCAGGTACCTAGTACATTAAATCCTCCCTCTCGTACAGCTCAGGTCCTCCCCAAGTCCGTGTCTCCTCCCCATGTACGAGGTAACTCAGGCCCTCCCCAGGTACCTAGTACCTTAAATCCTCCCTCTCGTACAGCTCAGGTCCTCCCCAGGTACATCAACTCCTCCCAGGTACCAAGTACCGTATATATATATATATATCCCCCCCACACCCCACACACACCCACCTCTCCGTCGTACCTGAGGGCCATGGCCAAAGAGAGAGGAGGAGGAGCCGTGGCCATAGCAGGCCACAGGATAAAGCCATGGCCAGAGGCAAGGAATTGGCTGGCCTCTTGGCCCATCGTGATGGGAAAGAGGGCGTTCAGTGGGAAGGAGGGAAGGGACGGGAGGGAGGGTAAAGGCATGAGAGAGGGAGGGAGGGAGGGTCATAGGAGGGGTAATTGCAGTGAGGGAGGGAGGGAGGGAGGAGGGAGGGAGGGAGGGGTTGGCCAAGCATGCAGGCGGCGGGCCAGGCAAGCAACAGGTGGCCGGTGAAACAGCGATTTGCCTTGTGATACCGCCAGGCGTAGCGTGGCCCAACTTGTGGTTATCCTCCTTCTGGAGCGATACTAGAAGATGGGAGGCGGTGTGTGTGTGTGTGTGTGTGTGTGTGTGTGTGTGTGTGTCTTTTACATGCTTTCTGTGTGTATGTATGTATGTATGTATGCGTGTGGTATATCTCTGGATGGATGTGTTTGTGTGTCTGTTTGCACCAATTCGCTTCACCCAACTCAGTGATCAAATTTCTTCTTCTTCTTCTAAATCTAATTAAATCTTTAGTATCTAGACCACCCCCTTCTAGTATCTTCTAATACTTTACGTATTCACTCTAGCAACGTCTTGTCTAACAATCTAACGTGTTATCTAACGTCTAACTTCCCTCCCTCAGTGCTGAGTGTGTTCACTTGGTTTGATTACCAATTCTTCATCAAACTCATGGCTGATTTCTATGATGGAATGAACGAATATCTACCCTTCCAGTATTTCCCAATTAGAGAATGCCTTTTCGTGCTCTAGATTCAAGTGTGATTGTGTTTACTAGAATACCTTCTATATAATAGGATCCCCTTTTAATTGAATTTCGAATAGCCTCAATATACTAAGACCCCCTTTTAATTAAACTTCTCCTCTGACTACCTTCTAGATTAGCCCGTTTCGCTTAATCAACCTCCTCCTATATACGCTTATCTCTACTCCCCTCCTATATACGCTTAATCAACCTCCTCCTATATACGCTTATCTCTACTCCCCTCCTATATACGCTTAATCAACCTCCTCCTATATACGCTTATCTCTACTCCACTCCTATATACGCTTAATCAACCTCCTCCTGTATACGCTTATCTCTACTCCCCTCCTATATACACTTAATCAACCTCCTCCTATATACGCTTATCTCTACTCCCCTCCTATATACGCTTAATCAACCTCCTCCTATATACGCTTATCTCTACTCCCCTCCTATATACGCTTAATCAACCTCCTCCTATATACGCTTATCTCTACTCCCCTCCTTTAGCCGACCCGCTTAATCAACTTCCCGAAATAAGAACCATCTCTGGATGCCAATTACAACAGGCCCGTCTATTACCACCTCCCTGCCACACACTCCTCACACTCGCGTGTCCTTCCCTAGGAACCAGAGCCTTCCTACCAAGGACCAAAATAGTACAGTATATCCTCACGTGTATCGACCTTAGCATCACCAGCGTACGGATATGTGTGTTCCCTGAATTCGACACCTGGCCATAGACCCTCGCTGGAATGTAAGCCTTTTTTTTTTATTTCATTTAAGCCTACGGACGTATTGAAGTGGCTGATATAATTGTCTCCTTGCCAAGACCTCGCTCTAACCTAACCTAACCTAACCTAACCTAACCTAACCTGACCTAACCTAACCTAACCTAACCTAACCTAACCTGACCTAACCTAACCTAACCTAACCTAACCTAACCTGACCTAACCTAACCTAACCTAACCTAACCTAACCTGACCTAACCTAACCTAACCTAACCTAACTTAACCTAACCTGACCTAACCGAACCTAACCTAACCTAACCTAACCTAACCTCGTCCCTGAACATCCTTATATATATATATATATATATATATATATATATATATATATATATATATATATATATATATATATATATATTTTTTTTTTTTTTTTCATACTATTCGCCATTTCCCGCGTTTGCGAGGTAGCGTTAAGAACAGAGGACTGGGCCTTAGAGGGAAAATCCTCACCTGGCCCCCTTCTCTGTTCCTTCTTTTGGAAAATCAAAAAAAAACGAGAGGGGAGGATTTCCAGCCACCCGCTCCCTCCCCTTTTAGTCGCCTTCTACGACACGCAGGGAATACGTGGGAAGTATTCTTTCTCCCCTATCCCCAGGGATAATATATATATATATATATATATATATATATATATATATATTGGAAAGGATCACAATTTTGCGCGTGATCAAGATATTCCTATGAGTCCACGGGGAAAATGAAACACGAAAAGTTCCCAAGTGCACTTTCGTGTAATAATCACATCATCAGGGGAGACACAAGAGAGAAATATAACAGTCAGTTGATATACATCGAAGAGACGAAGCTAGGACGCCATTTGGTAAACATATATATATATATATATATATATATATATATATATATATATATATATATATATATATATATATATATATCTCCTCCTTTTTTTTTTAATGTTGGTACCCCTCATCCGCTAGCCAGCCCCGCCCCCCACTCCCCATCTAACGACCCTAACTGGAATTACCTCTCCCCCCTCCTCCTCATCCCCCCCCACCTGCAGCGATACTCAGCTTTAACAGCGGATTAATATAATTATCGTCCCCTCCGTCCCGTGAATCCCGCGGTGACATAATCGTCCGTGACTCGGATTTAAAAGCCTCGCTTCCCCACCAGCATCCCATGGCGTAAACATTAGCGCCATTCCCGTTTTCTTTCTCCCCGCATGACTTTCGCCTCACTGCCCTGGTCTAGCATTGTATCCCATGGTTAGGTCCCACTGCCAGAGCCACTAAGGTTTCCTACCGAAGTTTCAGTCCCAGTTTCAGTCCCAGGTTCAAGTGGCACTTCGTCGAGTTTCGAGTGATGATAAGTTCGTGTGGTATATTATCGTATCCCGTTTC
>NC_092286.1:10675735-10685735 GCF_036320965.1 Panulirus ornatus
TCGATGGTAAAAGACGAAAAAAAAAAGAGAAAAAAAATGGATTTATCATTTTTTTTCTCCTGAAAAAAAAAGAGAAATCGAAGGAAGAAAAAAAAGAATCTAGACGTGGGATATAACAGACCTATATAGATACTTTTTTTGACGGGGTTGTATAGAAATGTAGTGAGTTCCCAGGAGGCTTGTAGAAGTGTAGAACTGGGCCCAAATGAATAAAAAAGAAATAATATTATGGGTAGAAAAGGAAGAAATAAAAAAGAAATAATATTATGGGAAGAAAAGGAAGAAAATAAAAGAGGTTTCTCGTTGTTTGGTTGAGTTGTGAAGCCATGTTTCGCTGGGAAAGGTCTCTCTCTCTCTCTCTCTCTCTCTCTCTCTCTCTCTCTCTCTCTCTCTCTCTCTCACACGGGCCTCTCATCTTCGCCCGTGGCTTCAGCCACAACCAAATAGAGGAGGACGAGGGAAGGAGGGGAGAGGGGAGGAGGGGAGAGGGGGGAGGGACTTAATTCACAGGATGAAAAAAATGAATGATAAATCTTGGTCTTGACCCACAAGACGAAGAAAGAAGAAAGAAGAGAGAAGAAAGAAGAAGAAGAAAGAAGAAAGAAGAGAGAAGAAAGAAGAAGAAGAAAGAAGAAAGAAGAGAGAAGAAAGAAGAAGAAGAAAGAAGTTCCACCTTCAGGAAGACACATTTTTCACAACCGTGCTACAGCGGGTCGCTTTTTAACAACGCTACTACGAAGACGTAGTTGGAAACTGGGATGATAATTTCCCGTTTCTCTCGCTGTTAACGAACGAAGGGGGGGAGGGGGGGGGGGGGTATGGTCGGCTCCCGAGCAACGAGATAACCTTTTATTTCGTCTATTAATTTTCGTCTGGCGATAGTTCGTGTGTGTGTGTGTGTGTGTGTGTGTGTGTGTGTGTCTGTCTGTGTGTGTGTCTGTCTGTGATATATATATATATATATATATATATATATATATATATATATATATATATATATATATATATATATATATTTATCAACTTGTACGAAAACGAAAAGCAGGAGGATTTTACCACACAAGAGGGACGCAGAGTTCACCTGCATCTTTCATACATTTGAAAGAGAGATAACATGACAACATTGACAAAAACATTTTTTCTTTTAACACAGTCACGAAAAGTTTCCAGACATATATCTATCCACTGAGACAAAAGGACACACACATACACACACACATACACACACACACACACACACACACACACACGTGGAGCTATACACATACAGCACACACACACACACACAAACACACGTGGAGCTATACACATACAGTACACACACACACACACACACGTAAACCATATTTGAGTTTCCATTTCGTATAAGACTATCTCAGCATCGTCTCGCATGGGTTTGGTGTTTCTTAAAGACGCACAAGCGTGGAGACTGGCTTGCCTGGAGGAGGAGGAGGAGGATCCAAACTTTTGCATTGCTCACCACCCTGACGAAGGTCATGGCTGGGGGGGCGGGGCGCCACCACCAGGGTCACAACACGAAGGGTGTGGTTTCTAGAGCCCCGACACCAATGGTCTTCATGATTTATGCATGCAGGGTGTTGTTTTCTAAAACGGTGAGACCAATGGCTGTCAGGTTTCTTTTTTTTTTTGCATGAAAGGTGATGTTTTCTATTGCACTGAAACCATGGTTTTCAGGGTTTTTGGATGTAGGGTGCTGTTTTCTATTGCACTGAAACCATGGTTCCCAGGGTCTTTGCATGTAGGGGGTTGTTTTCTATTGCACTGAAACCATGGTTTTCAGGGTCTTTGCATGTAGAGTGCTTTTTCTATTGCACTGAAACCATGGTTTCCAGGGTCTTTGCATGTAGGGTGCTGTTTTCTATTGCACTGAAACCATGGTTTCCAGGGTCTTTGCACGTAGGGTGTTGTTTTCTATTGCACTGAAACCATGGTTTTCAGGGTCTTTGCATGTAGGGTGTTGTTTTCTATTGCAATGAAACCATGGTTTCCAGGGTCTTTGCATGTAGGGTGCTGTTTTCTAACGCACTGAAACCACTGGTTATCAGAGTCCTGGTATTTGGGGTTTGTTTTCTAAAACAAAGACCAAGGGTTGCTAGGGTCTCAGTATGAGGGGGTGCTGTTTTCTAGAGCACTGAAACCACTGGTCATCAGAGTCTTCCCACGTGGTTCTTGTTTTCTAGAGCAACGAGACCCAGGTTGTCATAATGTATGTAAGGGGGTCGTGGTTTCTAGAGCCCAACACACTATGATCGTAGCTGTCAGGATGGTCTGTACAGGTCATGGTTTCTAGAGACCCTTGACATGCAGACGAAAGTTCTTCGTGTGTGTCTGTCCACACACACACACACACACACACACACACACACACACACACACACACAGGTCATGCATGCATGGAGGTCCATTTTCTTCCTCTTTATATGTATATTTTTTTCACGTGTCCTGAAGACACACCTTCATGATTCCTATCGTAGAGTTCAGGAGTTCAGGGGTCTCTTTGGCTCTAGAGATGGTAGTATGGGGGTCCACCTGCATCAGAGAACCATCGCGTGCCACTCGTTATAGACCCCCCTCTCTTTCGTGGTTCATACTCCCCAAAAAAATAGAATTAAGTAATTGTCATGTAGGTCACTCGTGAGGTCTCTCTCCCTCTCTCTCTCCCTCTCTCTCTCTCTCTCTCTCTCTCTCTCTCTCTATATATATATATATATATATATATATATATATATATATAAAAGCCTTAATTTCACGTCTAAAGTACGGGGGTGGGGCAAATGTAATTACGTCTCTGGAACTGGCCAAACAAAACAAAAAGAAGTTAATGATTATATTAGATTACTTTAGTCTGTATGGGGGTGGGAGAAAACTAGTCTTGTTATGGGGGTAAGGGAATGGGGGAGAAAAAAAAACTAGTTCCCTCTCCTTCGTGTGGATTGAAACCGGGATAATTGTACGGCAAAATGGGGTATCAATTTTATGGGTTTTTGGCCAAGAGGTTGGCGCCCCTAACGAGGGGTTTGGAGTGAGGTGAAGGAGAGAGGTTTGGGGTGGTTGAGGGATGAGGCACTGAGCCATGAGGTGGTGAGAGGTGGAGGGGTTTTCCATCCTCCTGTCGGGGGTGCAGGATGAATGGGTGTTGGATTGATTTGCAGAGGGGTGAGGGAAGGGCTGCTCATCCACAAAGAAAGGATTTGTTGCGTATAGCGCCTCGGGGAGGAGGAGGAGGAGGAGGAGGAGGAGGAAGAGGAGGAGGAGGGTGAGGTCCTTTTTGTAGAGGGCGACGACATCAGAAGTCGTCGCCTTCACCGTAGGCCGGATAGAGTGCGATAAGCAACGTGGGGGATGTATAATCCAAGCAATTTCACATCGTGTGCAACTTGAGCTGCCACCACCCCCACCTCTCTCTCTCTCTCTCTCTCTCTCTCTCTCTCTCTCTCTGCAGTCGACGACGCAGGAGACAGGACAAAAATCAAATGCCTTGTTTAATCATGTTAAAAACTATGATCATTATATTGATTGGAGTAATGCTATCTCAGTTATTAACTCTAGCTCCAGTACCACGAGAAATATCACTGAATCTTCTATTATTAAATAAAGAAAGAATTATAACCTTGATATGAGTGAAAGCCTGAGTAACGACCGACTGGGGTGGGAAGGGAAGGGAGAGAAAGGTTCCATCATGAAGCCTGGTAATCGCTCTTGCCTCCTTGATCTCTCTCCCGCGGACGAAACAGTAAGACGGGGGGCACAGAGGATGGTGAGGGTTATTAAAGGAACTGGTCTGATGAGAGAGGTGGATTACCTGGACTTGGTTGGAGGATGGGAGGCGACCTGCTGGACTGGGTTGGAGGATGGGAGGCGACCTGCTGGACTGGGTTGGAGGATGGGAGGCGACCTGCTGGACTGGGTTGGAGGATGGGAGGGCGACCTGCTGGACTGGGTTGGAGGATGGGAGGCGACCTGCTGGACTGGGTTGAAGGATGGGAGGGCGACCTGCTGGACTAGGTTGGAGGATGGGAGGCGACCTGCTGGACTGGCTGGGAGGGAGGAACCTAGGTGAGTGATCATGCGGGAGGGCGTGTACGCTAGTGAGCCAGTGGATGGATTTTGGACATATACTAGAGTACGTGGGAATACATAAAGACAATACCTAACAACCAAATTGTCTATAACGAGTCTAACCACCGGTAAGTAGTACTAACATTCAATGTTCATGATCTATATAGATGGAGACAGGATAGTAAAGCGAAAGGCTCCTTCCCACGAAGCACTTATAGATGAAGACAGGATGGTACAGCAGAAGGCCCCCTCCCAACCCAGCACCACAGATGGAGACAAGATGGTAAAGCAGGAGACTTTACCATCCTGTGATAAGAATCAACAAGATACACATTCTCATTCGATATCAACCCACCACATACGCTGAGGAGAGGGGAAAAGAAAAGAAGAAGGAATTCAGAAGCTGCTCCACAAAGGGAAAAAAAAAAAGTATGTTGAAATACATGTTGAATTATACACACAATGCAGGAAACATTTCATTGACTATTACTATCACTCAAGCACCCGTGGAGCCTCGATTTAATATTGTTGATAGTCGTCATTCTAAGGGTAGTAGATCTTAGCATTGTGTTAACTGCTGAGGAAAGTGTCGGGTGTTTGGTGTGGAGGAAGAGGAGGAGGAGGGTAGCAGCGGGGGGCGGCAGCCTAGAGAAGATGAGTTGCAAGGCTTCTCTGAGAGCCAGTGATTAATATTAGCCCCTCTGTCCTACCGCAGGTGAGATGAAGGGAGGCTTATACCAGCCTCTTCAACAACGGCATCCTTGAGCACGACGACACGGCCCTCTGAGGACGACGACACGGCCCTTGAGCACGACGACGCGGCCCTTCGAGAACGACTGGAAGGCCCCTCTGAGGACGACGACACGGCCCTTGGGCACGACGACACGACCCTTGAGCACGAAAATACGGCCCTTGAACACGACGACACGACTCCATGAGCACGACGACACGACCCTTGAGCACGAAGACATGGCCCTTGAGCACGAAGACACGACCCTTGAGCACGAAGACACGACCCTTGAGCACGACGACACCACCCTTGAACACAGCAACACGACCTTTTCGCATCACTACACGACCCTCCCCCCCTTGAGCACGTCGACATACGCCTTTGGTCATATTGCAAGACCTTTGAACTGAACCCTTTTAAGGTCGACTGAAGGGTCATACCACCATGGTTAAGGGTCGCACTGTCGTACTTACAGCGCTGGTGCTCAAGGGAGCGCAACACAGGACGAGGTATAAAGCTGTTGAATGCTGTGTTGCCGCCAGCTCCGGTCGCTGCTGTGTTAGAGGGTGAGGCTAGGCTGCAGCCACCTCCTAAGGGCTGTGCTGGAGGCTCTGTTGTGATAAACTCTACTCAGCCATGCTAACTGGCATTTCACTGGTTGAAATACAGAATAACTGAACCAGAAATCATATCCTATTTTATTCTTTCTTTCTTTCTTTTTTTTACAGTTCAGAGACAAAAGGATTTTTTTACTTCCCAAAAAAGTGTACAAAAAAGTATATATATATATATATATATATATATATATATATATATATATATATATATATATATATATATATATATATTCTTTTTTTGGTCAGATTTCTATTTGTAAATAACTAAGACAATCTTTTGAATAAACGTATAACGATTAAAATCAGTTAACGAATCGTTTGCTGCTTTTATACCTAAAACTTTTTTTTGGGGGAAAAATTATTTATTCCATTGGCTGTTTCATGTTTATTCAAAAAAAAGTTCAGCAATGCCTCTCAACACATGAATGACCTTACCAAACGATTTGTTTTTCAGAAATAATGGGTCACTTTGTACTCATATATATATATATATATATATATATATATATATATATATATATATATATATTGGAAGGGATCACAGTTTTGCGCGTGATCAAGATATTCCTATAAGTCCATGGGGAAAATGAGACACGAAAAGTTCCCAAGTGCACTTTCGTGTAATAATCACATCATCAGGGGAGACACAAGAGAGGAATATAACAGTCAGTTGATATACATCAAAGAGACGAAGCTAGGACGCCATTTGATAAGCATGTGATTGTCCATATATATAAGTGTGTGTGTGTGGGCACGTATGTATATACATGTGTATGTGTATGGGGAGAAAGAATACTTCCCACGTATTCCCTGCGTGTCGGAGAAGACGAGTAAAAGGGGAGGGAGCGGGGGGCTGGAAATCCTCCCCTTTCGTTTTTAATTTTCCAAAAGAAGGAACAGAGAAGGGGGCCAAGTGAGGATATTCCCTCTAAGGCTCAGTCAGTTATCTGTTCTTAACGCAACCTCGTTCCAAAATGTGTGCGTGTGTGTGTGTGTGTGTGTGTGTGTGTGTGTGTGTGTGTGTGTATGTGTGTGTGCTTGTGTGTGTGTTGTATATTCTGCCTGTACATAAACCCGGTAATGTGTACTTTCAACGGTATAATACAAGAGGGTTGTGGTGTGGGTTTACGACACAACATAACAACACTAGGTGTGAGGTAAGGGGACACACATCCCCAGCGATGGTTTACGTGTGTCACCTGTACACCAGCTGTGCCACACACCGCTGGTGGAGGAGGGGGAGCTAAGACAACAGGTGTGTGTTGACACAGTCACCCACACACCTTCGTGACGATGTGTACAACACCCGGATCTGTGATCTCGGCACATCCCGTGTTCTGTTTATGGTCAGGAAAGGTATATTTCTTTTCCAGTTGCTTCTACAACCAACCCACACTATAACGTATTAAAAGAGAACATTACGTACACACACACATAACATATCTATCTAACTATCTGTCTATCTACATATATATATATATATATATATATATATATATATATATATATATATATATATATATATATATATATATATATATTGGAAAGGATCACAATTTTGCGCGTGATCAAGTATATTCTTAAGAGTCCACGGGGAAAATGAAACACGACAAGTTCCCAAGTGCACTTTCGTGTAATAATCACATCATCAGGGGAAACACAAGAGAGAAATATAAGTCAGTTGATATACAACAAAGAGACGTAGCTAGGACGCCATTTGGTAAATATCGCATATATATATATATATATATATATATATATATATATATATATATATATATATATATATATATATATATATATATATTACATAAGCATGCGAGACGACCTCTTCATTATCTTTTGACCCTTGTGAGAACTTCGACCTTAAAATGACCTTTAAACCATGCATGAGCCCCAAAGCCTCCAAAGGCTGTGTGAGAAGTTGTAAAAATCTAATGGTCTAAATAAACTATTCACAAACTTCCTCTTTTCTAGTGTTGAGGATCCAACTGTACCTTAAGGACTGTGTGAGCAAACCATTCGTTCCCTAAGGGTTTTCACAGCTACCCCCTTCGCCCCAAAGAACTACTTAGACCCTGAAGGGGCCCCTTAGGGGCGAAGTCGTTTAGCGCCCTAAGGGCTACCGTAGGTAAAATAATTACGACCCTGAGTGGCTGGTGGCGCCATACACTATCCTCCAGGCGTTGCGCAAACGAGCCATTTGTCGCCCCAAGGGAGCTGTGTGCGCTGGAACGTGAAGACCAAGAAAAGGTATCTGCTGCAGACGCTGTCATTCCTGCTGACGTCCACGTCCTCTGGTGGAGGCTGGGAGAGTCCCTCGGGGCTCGAGTGACTGTCACCGGAGCGGTGGTAATGCTAATGTGAGGGAGGAACAGGTTCCTCCAGTCTGTGGCGAGAGGGTGAGAGAGAGAGAGGAGACGAGAATGGAATGGATGAATGAGAAGAGAGGGATGGTAATTGGGAGGGGATGGAAGAGGTGGTAATTTTGTCTGGGTATGTGTATATATATATATATATATATATATATATATATATATATATATATATATATATATATATATATATATATATTGGATGAGATCACAATTGAACGCGTGCTCAACTAAATTCCTTTCTAACCACAGGGAAATGAGACACGATAAGTTCCCAAGTGCACTTTCATGTAATGATCACATCATATATGTATATATTCACCATTTCTCGCGTTAGCGCCAGGAACAGACGGAGAAAAGGCCTTATTCGCTCACATTGTCACGCAAGATGCACCTATACCAAAATCCAACATACACAACTGGACCCCGATAGACCTAAGCACTTGATCCTACGCGCTCTATACGATAGATAAAGAGAGGATCGAACCCCAACATTTTTTTTTCTTGACGGCAGCTCATCCAAATCTATAGCTGGATCATCTGGACACACACAAACACACACACACACACACACACATACACACACACACACACACACACACACACACACGCAAACACACATACACACACACACACACACACACACACACTGGAACTCTTATCTTTAATGATATCTTGAGCGAATTGGTTGGTCATTATCTCTCTGTGAGTCTCGCAGAGGAGGAGGCCAAACAGTCGAACGGGCGTCAACAGAGACACCAAACGGGCGTCTCCCCTCACCACACTGTGACAACAACGGGCCACTGTTGCCTTAGTATCAACAGACGCACCAAACGGGCCACCGTTGCCATAGTATCAACAGACGCACCAAACGGGCCACCGTTGCCTTAGTATCAACAGACGCACCAAACGGGACACTGTTGCCATAGTATCAACAGACGCACCAAACGGGCCACCGTTGCCTTAGTATCAACAGACGCACCAAACGGGACACTGTTGCCATAGTATCAACAGACACACCGAACGGGCCACCGTTGCCGTAGCATCAACAGACGCACCAAACGGGACACTGTTACCTCCCTCACCACATAGTAAGAAAACGGATTCACCGTTGTTATATTCTACATTCGAAGACTAATTAAATCACACTCCAAGACTAATTAAATCGCACTCCAAGACTAATTAAATCGCACTCCAAGACTAATTAGATCGCACTCCAAGACTAATTAAATCGCACTCCAAGACTAATGAAATCGCACTCCAAGACTAATTAAATCACACTCCAAGACTAACTAAATCGCACTCCAAGACTAATTAAATCGCACTCCAAGACTAATTAAATCGCACTCCAAGACTAATTAAATCGCACTCCAAGACTAATTAAATCGCCTTGAAATAACTTCACAAAAGACTTCAATGAAGAGAAATACACAACACAACAATATTGTCATACCCAATTACATACAAATCACCTCAAAATTAATCAAACTCTCATATTAACATTTCACGGTAATTCGCTGGATTTAGTCACATATGAAAAATCATTCATGAATAGAATACATAATATTTTGAGATTCTTTTAGAATTTGATAAAGCAATATTTCATTCAGGTCGATCACGAAGATTGCCTTAGAAAATAGAACGAATCACTGTATGAGAAGAATTTAGGGGAAATTAGATTATGGTTTTTATACATGCCGAAAATGTAGGGGAAATTACGACAAATCTAAGATTTTAGTAAACACTTCATGAAATTTGGAAAAGAACAAGAAAAAACCCAGCAAATTAAAAATTAAAAGATAAACAGATGATTTTTTTTTACCCTCTGAAATCCATGAAATTACGTGAACGAAAAAAGAAAAAATTCCTAAAGGAATGAGCGCGGAAACATTGCATTAACAGCCATCATACACTTATACAAAAGGACGATATTGAGTCATTTGCTTCCCGAGCGGAATGTTAAAAAAAAAAAACCCGGTGGAATTCAGAATTTATTTTTTCTTTTCGTTGTAGCAGTGATGAAGATCGTGTTTACATCCGTAGCGAACAGATGGAAGACTTGGTGAAGCCTACGGAGGATACACCGCAACCACTGGCTAGCGAACATACAGCTAGCGCACATACAGGTAGCGCACATAAAGGTAGCGCATATACAGCTAGCAAACATACAGCTAGCGCACATACAACTAACGCACATA
>NC_092286.1:10690735-10700735 GCF_036320965.1 Panulirus ornatus
TCCCCCCGTCCCCCACGCCCACAGTGAGCATGATCCTGCGACCCCACGCCCACCGTGAAATCTCTCTCTCTCTCTCTCTCTCTCTCTCTCTCTCTCTCTCACTTCGACTCGTCCAGGCCTTCCCTCCCACCCCACTCGGAATGAGAGAGAGAGAGAGAGAGAGAGAGAGAGAGAGAGAGAGAGAGAGAGAGAGAGAGAGAGAGAGAGAGGTGGGGGGGGGATAAACACGAAGAACCAGCCACCACGTTTACCTCAAGTCTCTCCCAAGAACATAAACACATTTCCAGATGAGGAGGTAAAACAAACAAACAAACAAACAAACAAACAAACACACAAACAAAGAAACTGGTGACAAGAAGGAATGAAACGTAAGCAAAGACGTTAAAAACCGTAACAAAGACATTAAGACCAATAACAACAAAAAGAAAAATATGGAAGTGATGACAATTGTAAGCCAAGGAGAGAACGCCCAGGGGATGCCAGAACATTGAACAATAACAGGAAAGGGACAAGGAAAAAAATAACGGGGGAAAACAAAAGACAACATTAAACAATAGATTATGACGGAGGATAAAGGATGAATGATAACGAAAAGAGGGGAATACTAAACAAAGTCTCCAGAACAACACCATAGGAATATATATATATATATATATATATATATATATATATATATATATATATATATATATATATATATATATATATATACATCCCTATGAGTCCACGGGGAAAATGAGACACGAAAAGTTCCCAAGTGCACTTTCGTGTAATAATCACATCATCTTGATCACGCGCAAAATTGTGATCCTTTCCAATACATATATATATATATATATATATATATATATATATATATATATATATATATATATATATATATATAAACTCTGATCTGAAGATGTCGTGTTGGTTAGGGGTTGAACACGTCACACCAGGGTGGATATTTGGGTGTACAACGACACCCGGGTCTGGTCGCCTCGTACAACGACATTAAGACACCAAACTGGTCGCTTCCTACAACAACGTCAAGTTGGTCGTTCCCGACAACGACACCAAACTGGTCGCTTCCTACAACGACGTAAAGCTGGTCGCTTCGTAAAACGCAACCAAACTGGTCGTTCAAGACGACGACACCAGACTGGTCGCTCAGGACAACGACACCAAACTGGTCGTTCAAGACGACGACACCCCAAAGGCAATCATGTGTTTACTTAAACTCTCTCTATAGCATCTTGAACTTTCAGTGACTCATCTCATTAACATATTGCATTAGATACATTACATTAGATATACTACATAAGATATATTGCATTAGATATATTACATTAGATATGCTACACAAGACACATTACATTAGATATGTCACATGAGGTATATTACAGTAGATGTCTCATATTAGATATATCACATTAGATATGTTACATGTTACAAATATATATATATATATATATATATATATATATATATATATATATATATATATATATATATATATATATATATATATATATATATTTATATATATTTAGACATGTCAAGTAAGCATGCTATTTAGATATGCCATAATAGATATATCACGTGTCGCAGTGGACATAAAATTTGTTATATCAAGTATGTTACGTATGGTATTGTCACACACTTCAAAACTCTTTCCATTTTCGTGACATCAGCCAAACACGACATCCTCACTAATATATATATATATATATATATATATATATATATATATATATATATATATATATATATATATATATATATATGAAAGGATGATGGAGGTGTCGACCAAAAACCCCTCAATCTCTATCCCATTTTCTATTGTCGTTTAAAGATATACCATCCACTTACAGAAACTGCACCAGGTCAATCAGCCCTAAAAAGAAATACATAGAAAAACAGCGACAGAAACACGGGGTAATATTCATTTTCTCCCATTTTGATTACCGAGTTATAAGACTTCCACCCTTTTCTGACCTAAGTGATGTGGGAAGGTGTGGTTACGCCATCTATCCACTCACGTTGACGCGCACGGAAGCACGCCTCTCTCTCTCTCTCTCTCTCTCTCTCTCTCTCTCTCTCTCTCTCTCTCTCTCTCTCTCTCTCTCTTCTCACGAAGCCAAGACATGGCGGGATTCATAAAGACAGATAGATAAATAGGAATATATATATATATATATATATATATATATATATATATATATATATATATATATATTGGAAAGGATCACAATTTTGCGCGTGATCAAGATTGTCATGGACAATCGCATGTTTACCAAATGGCGTCCTAGCTTCGCCTCTTCGATGTATATCAACTGACTGTTATATTTCACTCTTGTGTCTCCCCTGATGATATGATTATTACACGAAAGTGCACTTGGGAACTTATCGTGTTTCATTTTCCCCGTGGACTCATAGAAATATATATATATATATATATATATATATATATATATATATATATATATATATATATATATATATATATATATATTTTCTT
This sequence comes from Panulirus ornatus, assembly GCF_036320965.1. Lineage (NCBI taxonomy): Eukaryota > Metazoa > Arthropoda > Malacostraca > Decapoda > Palinuridae > Panulirus > Panulirus ornatus. The sequence goes on from NC_092286.1 coordinate 10,693,236, forward strand.
ACTTATTACAAGTTCACTTATCTAAACAACTTGCATATCATCTTAATCATTACTAGTGTACCTGCTCACTTGTTAATTACGAACTTAATGTGTTTTCTTACTTCCTTATTCCTAATTTACATATTTTCTCGCCTATCTTACTTATTCCTCACTTCCTTATTTTCTTGCTTATTTAGCACCCTCCCACTCCCCCTATATACGGCTTTCCACTTAACCTTACGTGTAGTTTGTGATGTATATCTTCGAAAAATCATTCCCTCTCTCTCTCTTGCTATAACGCACACACACACACACACACACACACACACACACACACACACACTCAGCTTTCCAGGTCACCTCCAACGCCATCTACAGGTCTATCCAGGTCGTCCGGTGTCTACATATATAGATTGGGGCTAACTCACACGCACCCACATACATCACTTTTCTATACCTGCACATAGAAGGTTTCCTTGTACTATCATGGTGTTCTAAAGACCTCGTATGGATATATGAGGAGAGGGTGGTCTTCTGTCTTTTTGTGACCCCCTGATCTAGTACCACCCCTTCCCACAGTCTCCCTCCCTAACCCCACAACCCACAACCCCTTTTCCTGAATTCCCCCTCCCACCCACTGTTCCACAGACTGGCTATATACAACGCTATATTCTCCCCCACCCACCGCCTCTACCCTCCCATTCCACAAGTTGGCTATATACAACACTATATTCCCCCCCCACACCCTCCCACTCCACAGACTGGCTATATGGCTATACACAAACACTATATTTCTACCTTCCCACACTATAGCTATCTTCTGTCACACGCCTGCAAAGTAAGCAGCCACGGCAATTTCGAGCGATGCTCAATCCCTCCTCCATCTTCTATGGTCAAAGCGATCGACCATACTTACTTACCCCCCCTCTTCCCTCCCTCTCCCTCCATCCTCCCACTTGAAATAACCCTCCTTCTCTACTCTCTCTCTCTCTCTCTCTCTCTCTCTCTCTCTCTCTCTCTCTCTCTCTCTCCCTTACCCCCACACTTACATAGCCTTTTTCTTTTTAGTTATCTATACCAGCCCCTCTTTTTACCCCAGAGCGCTCGAGAATCATTTCCTCACGCCCACCTTCAAACACTTTCTTGCTCTTATATACAACCGTATTATTATTTCCCTCCCTGTCTATTTTCCTCGGGTCAAGATGGACGGCGGAGCAAAATTACGGAGGGGAATGATTTTTCTTCTCCCGAGACCCGTCCGTCGCTTCGGACGTCTGATGAACGCGACAAGGGAATCAGAACCCGATCTGGAAAATAACTCTACGGACAAAGGAAATCACATTCCATTTACACACTCTCTTTTCTCTCTCTCTCTCTCTCTCTCTCTCTCTCTCTCTCTCTCTCTCTATATATATATATATATATATATATATATATATATATATATATATATACATACATACATACATATATATATATATATATATATATATATATATATATATATATATATATATATATATATATATATATATATATATCTATATATTTACATATTTGCCTTGTCCCGCGTTAGCGAGGTAGCGTTAAGAACAGAGGACTGAGCCTTACAGGGTATATCCTCACTTGGCCCCCTTCTCCGTTCCTTCTTTTGGAAAATTTTAAACGGGAGAGGAGGATTTCCAGCCCCCCCCCCCCGCTCCCTCCCCCTTTTAGTCGCATTCCACGACACGCAGGGAATACGTGGGAAGTATTCTTTCTCCCCTATACATGTGTATATATATATATATATATATATATATATATATATATATATATATATATAATTACACACACACACACACACACACACACACACACACACACACACACACACACCAGTGTGGAGAGGCTGGAAGAGGGTCTCTTCTCTACGTCCGAATGAGTAATTAAGTTTGTGTCCCGGCCACTGGTGGAGTAATTAGCACCAGTCGTTACGGCTTGACAGCCCACCTGACTCCGGGGCGGAGGGGAGTGGTGGGGGGTTTGGGGGGTGGGGTGGGGGGCTCTCTCACTCCTCTCATTTCCCCATCTCCACCCAACTCACTTCCCCACCTCCCCTCACCCACCTCCCCTCACCTCCCCTTAGACCTGTCAAGGGGCTGCGAATCTTGGATACCCCCCCCTTCCCATGTCTCCCCCCATCCCCCTTTCCATCTCCCTTCCCTCAACCTGTCGACGCGTTTACCATTTTCTACTCCCTCTCTCTCCCTCCTTCCCTCACCACCACCACCGCCACCATCATCTCCACCACCGCTGCACACACACACCCCCGCCCTATCGCCAACACAGGTATACACTGCCATCACCACCATCATTCCCCCAACACGGCTGCTGTCCCTGTGGCTAGACCGTGGCTAGACCGATCTCTACACGAACGATGGTTCACCTCACTCATGCCTACAACCCACCTCACAACCACATCCACAACCATGAACAACAACCTCCCCCCCTCACCACCATCTACCACCACCACCACCTCTACCACAACCATAACTAGGACATCGTCTCTAATTCGACCTTTTTGAATTCCACGTCTTCGCCATTCACCACCAGTTCATCGCCATCTTTCATGTACACTTGCTTATAACCTGACGCGTCCATCGCTTAAGAGACAGACGGACAGACAGTCTGCTGAGAATGTGAATTAGCTTCCTTAATCACCCTCCCTCCCCATCCAGTCCAAATCAACGGCGTCTGTAGCCTGTGTGATGAACAGATGAACATTTCCTTTTGTTGAGCCACGATAGATTCTGGGGATGTACAGGGAAGTCGTCTATGAAAATTTTGCTTTGTTCATTCATTTCATCTTCTTTCCACTGCTTACATTCCTTATGGATCCCATCCACTCTTTTTTTGCTCCTGTGTACATCCTTTTTCAACTTTAATTTTCCAATTTCTCGATTTCCTCTCCCGAACAGATGACTTACCCTATGATTTTTGTGTATTTTGATTTCTTAATTTATTCATATCCTCTTCCAACTATGGTAGTCTTCGATCCTATTTCTCAATACCCTTGTGATCTCGTATGACTCGTCCTCCAACTCTATTTGGCCCTCACTTTCCTAGCTATCTTCCTCCCTGACGATCAAAACTGTCTGATCACACTACACTTTCCCTCGCTCTGTTGTGTGAATGCGTGTGAGCGGAACAACGGGGTTTACTTAGCATGGTCTAAGTGGCTGATCTCATTTACTCTTAACTCTAGCTTATAAGTCCCTATTTACCAGCTCTGTGTAAAGCCAAAATGTCCCAAATTTCCTCCCTCAACTGTCTGAGAATAGCAGTTCTTTAGCTTATTAGCTCACGGTAGATTCTACATCAGTGGGTAGAATTATCTGTTCGTTTTCATTTACCGTCACACTTACCTATAGCTTTTCTTTCATAAACGTGTTTACATATGTGTTTACAAGCGTGTTTACATACGTGTTTACAAACGTGTTTACATCAGTGATTCATGTTACATTCCGATCGAATCTTGTTTACGTGGAAAAACATGATGATGCGAAATCTCATTCAACGGGACTTCGCAACACTTGTGGTCATTCAGTTTCAACAATTTGGTCTTCCCAGCCCTTTACTGCTACTACCCTCAGTCATTCCCCCATGAGAAATGCGATATTCCAATGGTATACCACCACTCCGTGGCCCGGCTCTAATCTACTCCCTCCCTGAGCTGATGTACTCCATCGGAGTCTTAGCAGAGCTGGTGCTGATGGTGTTTTTCCCTCCTTGTCTGTGTCTCATTATCATCGTGTGTGTGTGTGTGTGTGTGTGTGTGTGTGTGTGTGTGTATGTGTGTATATGTGTGTGTGTGTGTGTGTGTGTGTGTGTGTGTGTGTGTGTGTGTGTGTGTGTGTGTGTGTGTATGTGTGTATGTGTATGTATGTATGTATGTATGTATGTGTGTGTGTGTGTGTCCCTCCTTTTCTGTGTGTATGTATCGTGTATGTATGTGTGTGTGTGTGTGTGTGTGTGTGTGTGTGTGTGTGTGTGTGTGTGTGTGTGTGTGTGTGTGTGTAGATAATATCACAAGAGACAGACGTAAAGACTGAGACATATAGCTGGATAAACAGACAGAGAGACTGATACGGAAACAGACAGTGGGACGGATAAGTAGAGAGACAGATATATATTCTTGAGTGGACAAATAGACAGAGAAATATACTGGCAGAAAGATGGATAGATGCAATGAATTGACGAGTACATAGTAAACAAACTCAGAGAAAGAAACATGTGAGGACATAGAAAAGCTAGTCAACAGAAGACCTGATGGTCTATGACCAGGTTATCTGCTGGAGGACAGTACATGGGAAGGCCAGATAACAAAAGACCTGATGGTCTATGACGAGGTTATCTGCTGGAGGACAGTACATGGGAAGGACAGACAACACAAGACCTGATGGTCTATAACCAGGTTATCTGCTGGAGGACAAGTAATATCGTCTCTGAATCCTTAATCTACAATAGAAAGAGACAGGATAGCGAAGCATAAGAAAAATAAAAAAAAGACGCGACGAGACAGAGTGGGTTTCAATCCACTGCATTTGTTTCTCACTCACGACGTAATGGAGTTGGCGACCAAGTAAAGTATTGAACTTACTTAGGACACTAAATTTCTCATCACCTCGCCACAGTCTTGATGAGAAATGCATAGGACGGAGGAGGGATATTGCCGATGGGAGACGACGGGGGAAATTCGTAAATGGAGTGGATGAGGAATTGACGAAGTGGGAGAGAGAGAGAGAGAGAGAGAGAGAGAGAGAGAGAGAGAGAGAGAGAGAGAGAGAGAGAGAGAGAGAGAGAGAGACTGATGAAGGTAAAAAGAAGAAGAAGAAGAAGCAGAAGAAAAAGAAGAAAAAGAAGAAGAAGCAGAAGGAGCAGAAGAAAAAGAAGACGAAGAAGAAGAAGAAGAAGAAGATCATTTATTGACATATGGATGAGGGTCTTACGACAGCGTTTGTTTTACATTTACAGGACGTTTGACTTATTCAAGACACACGACAGATATGTAGCAGGAATAAATCAATTAACATGAGTATAATCTGAGAATTTACGAGGTTGCAGAGAGAACCTGGAGTCTGCCAACGTTAATCGGAATCTATGTATGATTAAAAGTTTTAGGATCCGGAGGAAAACCAAAATTTAAATGATGATTTGTCATCTACTGATACTGACTTACCGTATTAAGTTTCCTTTTAATATCTATTGTTTTGTTTCTTTTCTTTTTGTCTAACCAGCGGATATTCAAGTCGATGTGTTCCGTCTTACTGAACAATGCAGTCGATCCAATCTACGCTTCTCTTCCTCCATCTTCGCAGTGTCTATCAAAGACCCATATGTCTATCGTGCATAGTGAGACAATAGTGACTCTACGGTCAGATGGTTAGCGATGCAGTATCATCCCTCTGTGATGTGTTCTAACTCTCCTACAATGGCCTCCTCTTCTTATCTATACCGAATCCAATCCTGATAAACAGTATCGCATTTAGTAATGTGAATATCGCACCAGAGATGAAAAACAGGACGCAAAGCATCGCAGAAATAGTCCCGTCTACGATAATAGCTTCAGGCAGCAGCTAAGTAGAGTGCAGAAGATAAAAGCATCGCAGAAGCTAAACACAATAAATCTAATGGTTAAATCTCACGAAAACATGGACGACAATGACAAGGTTATTGTCTACGTAAGTCTTCAGAGGCGATTTCGTCTACACTCGCACTGTTTCATCAGGAGGTAGGTTGCCAACGCTGCTCTACTCTTCTGTTCCAGTACGATGATGTTCCAGGATCGTATTCCAGTCCCCACACTTAAGCATCGCGCTTATATTCCAGTGAAACGTCCCGGTGTCGTGTTCCAGCATGTTCCTCTCTCGTCTAGTTTTAGCACCCACGCCTCATGTTGCTCTCTCTCACAACGACGTACTGGGTGATTCCGCCCTTCGTTCCTGTACCTTGTGCCAGGACCATTTTCCAGTAGCATGTTCCGGTACATTCTTCCAGCGCTATGTTCCATGGCCTTGTTTCAATGAAATGCTGCGGTATGAAATTCCAGTACCTTGTCCCAGTACCTCTTCCAGTGGTATATTCCAGCACCACGTTCTTTCGAGCATTTCCAGTTCGGTTCTCCAGTGGCGTATTTCAGTATTTTGGCACCATATTCTGAAACGCTCCTCCTTTTTCCAGTCTCCAACACCACATTCCAAGACACTGCTAACCCCCCCAGTACCACATCCCATCACACTGCTCCTCATTCCAGCCTCCAGTACCACACTCCACTTCAAGGACCATGCTTCAGTCCCTCGTTTCCAGCAACCCATTTTCCAGTTTACAATTTTCTTTAGGTCATAATCGTTCAGTAAACAGCTGGCATGAACGACAGGGGCCCCCCCTCACGCATGATGAATAAGAACCGAACATTTCCAGGCTGGCATGGAATATTCGCCTCGCGTCCCTGGAAAGTACCTCCGGGGAGAAGACGAGTGCCTGGAAACGTCTCTCGGGTGTGTGTGTGTGTGTTTTTTTTCTTTTTGGAAGGTCGTGAGCGCTCGACCAACCTCCTCGCACGACCAGGGAACTACTAAGACGACGACCTCACGTCGCTGTTCCGAACTGTACGGAGGAATATTGGAATATCTGTCTTGTGGAGGATGGAATGATAAAGCTTAAGTGAAGGAGAGAGAGAGAGAGAGAGAGAGAGAGAGAGAGAGAGAGAGAGAGAGAGAGAGAGAGAGAGAGAGAGAGAGAGAGAGGCAAGAAAATTTCTCCAACTAAAGAAGATATTCACGAGATCCTATGGTCCTATCTCTCTGTTGCTCCGTCTCTCAGTAGAGACATTTTCCTCCACTGGATGGTTCGTCTTACATACAGCTAAACATAGACACACACACACACACACACACACACACATATAAATACAGATGATCTGGAGGCAGCCAGTCAGCCAAGCAAAGCTAAAAGAACGCCCGGCTTCAGGTCAACGTTTACGAACGCACTGATGATCCCCCTCCACCCGGATGTGTTGGTTGATATTGGTCGGTGAAGCTGTTGCCCTCCCGGGGCTACACTCCCCCTTTCTAGGAGCATTACCCGGCCCTCCAAGGGGCATTGGCCAGCCCTCCAGGAGGCCCATCACCCACGCAATGGACCCAGTTCCTGCTGGGGCGCCTCTTCTAACACACCAGAATGTGCGAGACTCGCGCGCTCACGCCTGTCTGGCCACGCCAGATTAAGATGTTCCTTTACCTTTTTGTTTCTCTGTATCATTTTTTCCCCTCTCCCTACAACTGGTTTCACCCTTTGATACCAATCACTTATTTCTCTCAAGTCACTTTATCCCTTTACCCATTACATTACCCATTTATTCAGATATATAGTATACCATTTACTAAATTTTGTCTTTTTTCCTCTTTCTCTCTACCATTTTCATTTCTCTTTCTAGCCACCCATCTCTTTCCCAAATCTCTCACACTCTCACTTTGTTCA
>NC_092286.1:10705735-10713235 GCF_036320965.1 Panulirus ornatus
TGGGGCTGGGGTCGGGGAATATGGCAGAGGGGAGGGAGGGTCGGGGTCTCTGGCACTTACGATATCTGGTCATCTCAGGGGGGTAAGGGCCTGCTGGGTGTGGGTGTGGGGGTGTCTCTCTGGGGAGCGGTGGTCTAATTTCTTCCCGTCTCTTCTCACAACCTTCGCCTCACAACCTTCGCTTTAGGGGGACGAGTCATGGAGCAAGTGACCTCTAAAATTTTTTTTTTGGTCCTCCTTTTATCCTTTTTCGTCGCGCCATTGATGAGAACGAGTTATGATCGAGGGTCGACTTCTTCCAATCCCGCAGCTTTAGCCAAACGAGGGTTTACAAAAACGACCTTCGAAGACGCCCCAGGCTATCAACTTAACCCTCGAAGGCGTTGTGTACAGCATCTTCCTTCCTGTGGGCTGGGATCCACCATATCCCCGCCAACCACATAAAGTTATCTGCAGTAATAATCTCTCGAGATCTTCGACCCTCAACACCTCTAGCCACTCTGAAGGGCCAGGAAGGACTCTTACCACCACGAGAGTTCGCGGAGCACATCCACATGGACAACACTTGATCTCCAACTGACTGCTGCCTTACCCGATAATACGAGCGACTCTGAGCGAAAAACCCAGTTCGACAAATACCGGCGATTTTCGCCATGGGTCATACAGACAGTGAGAGTGTACGAGGTCCTTGTTACCTGAAGAAGGGGGTTAGAGATCTTTCAGTTGGTGGATAGAGAAGAAGCGTAACATTAACGGCCTTAATGATCCTGGTAGTTGATAGGTATTGGAGCTTAAACAACCAGCCAACCTATATACAACTAGTCAGGTATTGTCTTGCCAGTCCTTTTTCTTCTCCCTTGGCGACACCAGTCACCAGGGGTCTTTTCTCAGATGTACATCCCGGTTATTCTTGCTGACATGGACACCCTGGTCGTATCGCAGCAAACTCCAGCCTCCCAGAGAGTGAAACATTATTGTCCTTGGTCCATTCGTTTCTGTGCAGCGATACGTGGTATCAAATTCTTTGAGCCAACATCAGGGAAAAGACGAGTTTATACAGCCCCACCAGCGACCATAATCAGAGAAAGATGAGCAGGTCTTTTTCCAATTGGGTGAATGAATGTTCCTTGTTCCTCCGGCAAATATGGGACGCTCAGAATCCAATGAAAACATCTGAGCAGCAACACTAGCGATGATGATGATGGGTTGTAAGTCCTTGTAAGGAATTCTGATGCTTTTGAGGTTCTCTGTTATCTACTTCGGTCTCAATCTCTCTCCGTGAAAGGCTCACAGAAACTATCCTTCACGAACCATACCGCTTCTGGCGCTGAATGGTTCGGATAAGACTCCTTCGCACGAACCATACCGCTGGTTCTGAATGGTTCAAATAGCACCCTCCCTCACGAACCCATATACGTACAGCTGGACGTTTCAATTCAATTCCCCTGGACAGACTGGGCCTCGAATAATCGTGTCTTCACGCTATCAAATCTGGACGGTGTGGCCTTAAATGGAATTGACAGCTCTGTTCGTGTCCCTTCCTTGACACACACACACACACACACACACACACACACACACACAAGAACTGTATAATTTCTACCAACTCTCCTGACGCGGTCGGGAAAAGCTTGCTGGGGTCTACGTCACTGAACTGCGACGTAAAATCCTTCTGAGCCAATCTCACGTAAAAGACAACGAAGTCAGGAGATAACAGATACGCGAAACGTGGAGGGAAGGGTACTTCTTCGGCCACCGCCCCGCTCCTGGAGAGGCCGACCCTGTGTGTCGTATTCGCCTGCGTCTGTGGCCTCGTCCAGCCGAAGGTGTCGGAGGAAAATACCAGCGAGTCCAGCCAGGTCTTGACGCGATCATCGGTTCCCTCCCGCCTCATCTCATCCCCATCTCTCCTCATCCTCCTCCCCCCCTCCTCATCCTCCCCCTCCTCATCCTCATTCTCCTCCTCCTCTCCTCATCCTGCTCCTCTCCTCCTCCTCCTCCTCACCCTCCTCCTCCTCATCATCATCTTTCTTCTTCTCCTCTCCTCATCCTGCTCCTCTCCTCCCCACCTCCTCCTCCTCCTCCTCATCCTCCTCCTCCTCATCATCATCCTTCTCCTCCTCCTTTCCTCATCCTCCTCCTCCTCCTCCTCCTACCTCGACAAGCATGAGGTGATAACCTGCCGAGGGCGCTCGAGTAGGACCTGGGCGCTTCGGCTCCATATCCTCCTCCGTTGGGTGGGTGGATGGGTGGGGTGTGAGGCGTCATCCAATAAAGCCCCTTCCTCTCTGTTTACTCGTAGCTGATGCTCTGTCCATTGGCTACTGTAGTCTGTGATGGATGTCTTGTTTTACACAGGGACAAGCGAGACGATACAAATGGGGGGTATATATATATATATATATATATATATATATATATATATATATATATATATATATATATATATATATATATATGCCTTATACTGCAGATCGACGATACAAAATGGCAATACATATGCCTTGTATTACAAGGGAGACAGCGAAGGGATACAAAATGACGGGAGGAGGGGGGGCGGGGGGGAAGTGTATATGTATATATACATATATATCCAACAAGGGAAGTGGCATGGGAGGGGGGTGGGGGGAAGACAGACTAGGACCGTGACGTCATAAAGTAAACCTTGCGTCTCTGGGTAAAAACGACATTATGTTCCCCTGGTCACACACAGAGGACGCGATCGGCCCGATACCTCGGTGGTTGTCTGTGCTACAACCTTCCCGCCACATCCCGATGGAATCCATTTCTGTACGAACCCTCGTTTACGACAAAGCGAAACACACACACACACACACACACACACACACACACATACACACACACACACACACACATACATGGCTCACACAAAATACGTCACACAGAGCCGAAGCCATGCACACATTAGCCTCACCCCCCCCCCCTCCCTCTCCCTTATCTACACCTCTGTACACATGCAACCCACCTCGCTTACACCTCGTCAGCCCCTACAACATGCACAACTCTCCTCTCATCTACACTAACAACACACACAACTCCTCCCTCTCATCCACTCGAAGTCACAGCTATGCAACAAACACGTCCACTGGAGGCAGACGGACAGCGCCTGCGCACATCACACATCCCACCTGACCTTCTCCCTCTGCTCCACATATCACACACACACACACACACACACACACACACACACGTGCCTCCCTCCCTTCCTCCCTCCCTTTGCTTTCCTCCCTCCCTCGCTCTCCTCCCTCCCTCGCTCTCCTCCCTCGTGTTTATTCTGCGACCTGAGAGATCCAGAAGAAGAGATCGACGGTGTTAAGGTGTTGTTGTGTGTGTGTGCCCGCCAGCCAGCCAGCCAGCCCTCACACACCCTCTGTTACTGCGACAGAGCCGAACACTTACTGAACGTCCTCAGTCTTCTTTTCTTCTTTCTTCTTCCTCCTCCTCCTCCTCTTCTTCTTCTTCTTCTTCTTCTTCTTCTTCTTCTTCTTTCTCTTCTTCTCTTCTCCTTCTTCTACTTTTCCTTCATCATCATCATCATCATTTTCTTCTTCTATTTCTTCTTCTTCTTCTTCCTCTTCTTCCTTCTTCTTCTACACTCATGGAATTGTCTATTCTTCTTCTTCTTCTTCTTCCTCTTCTTCCTTCTTCTTCTACACTTATGGAATTTTCTATTCTTCTTCTTCTTCTGCTTCTTCCTCTTCTTCTTCGTCTTCTTCTTCTTCTTCTTCTTCTTCTTCTTCTACACTTGTGGGACTTTCTTTTCTTCTTCTTGTTCTTCTTTTCTATGATATCTTTCTCCTCTTTCTCTTCTTCTTCTTCTTCTTCTTTTCTATGACATCTTTCTCCTCTTCTTCTTCTTCTTCTTCTCCTTCTTCTACACTTGTGGAACCTTCTTTTCTTCTTCTTATCTATGACATCTTTCTCCTCTTTCTCTTCTTCTTCCCACTCGTGTCCACTATCTTCGTCTGTGGGTTGAGAGTGCTGGTCTTGCTCGCCCCAATATGAGGAAGAATCATGGAGAACAAACGAGATTTTAAAACCCAATCCAATATTTCCTTCAATACTATTTTTCTTTCAAACTCTGATGTATACCTCCTCCTCCTCTCTCTTACAAATTCGCCAGCTCTGGTTCATTTTTTGAAGCTGTCCTTCCTTCTCTGATTCAATTCATCAAACGCAGAAATAATCTTTTTTTTTTTTTCTCTTTTATCTTGAAAGAAATATAATCATTCTACATTCTTCTATTTTTCTCTGGCCTGGAGGAGATCATGTTTGTGTTCTCCATTCCTCCCTGCGCCCAACTGGGATCATCCCTGACTTCCCAGGTCCTTCCTGGACCCAACTGGGATCATCCCTAGGATTCAAGGTCCTCCCTGGATCCGACTGGAATAACTCCTGCGTTCCGTGTCTCTCCCTGGAACCAAACGGGAATAATTCTTTTATTTCCAGGACCCATCTTTGAACCTGACTGGGATCATCCTTGTAATTTCAGGTTCCCCATAGAACCCAATTTCTCTCTGTATCTCTCTGTATCTACAGGTAAATCCCCCGTCTCCTGCAACCGCCCACTACTACCACCTCCCACACGTCTCGTACTACCGCCCGCCCATCGCCCACAAGTCTCCTACTACCGCCCACCACCCACACGTCTCCTACTACTACCATCATCCACCTACCACCCACAGTACTACCGCCCACCACCCACACGTCTCCTACTACTACCATCACCCAACCCACCACTACTACCGCCCACCACTCACACGTCTCCTACTACTACCATCACCCACCCGCCACCCACAGTACTACCGCTCACCACCCACACGTCTCCTACTACCACCACCCACAACAATCAACCCGTCTCGTGCCCTCCTCTCACACCGGCTCGGGGGCACTCCAGAGCTAACCGCAGCTCGCCCACCTCTCCTCGCCCTTCACCAAATCTAAAATCCAGACGTCGCCGAACCCCAAGGACGTCCTACGCCTTCCCTCGCTGGAGCGCCTCCTCCCTCCTCTGACATCTTCCAGCCGTGAGGGAAATGGAAGCGCTAATGAGACGCCTCGTCACTCCGTAATGGGTGAACACACTTCCTGCTTTAGCAGTTACGTAAATAACTTCTTCAGCTCTACGGTAAATAGATACACGGTATACTTAAAAGGTCAGAACGAATACATTGAGTCTATACACAATGGTCGAGTTGATTTGATGCCGAGTGCCCGCTTTTCAATTCGGATTTCTCGTTGGCCAAGAATCGAACCCGGACATCACCGTGGAGGGTTGAGAACTGCGTATTTCCGTAGCCACCCGACCACATACGGGATTCCCATTTTCTCTTTTAATGATGTCATTCACGTTTTTCTTTATTTTCTTCTCGTTAGAGTGATTGGGAATCACCTCGTTAACGTGGGGAGGGGAGGAACTTAACTGGCTTGTGTTGTTGTGTGTTGCCTAATTGCCCCATGGAACATCGATCCACGCGGCTCACACCCCCTGGTGAACATGTGTCACATTTGACATTCATGTAAATGATAGGAATAGAACGTTTATGATTTACACTTTTTTCTCCCTCTCCGTCTGGTGTTAACGAGCAGACTTAACTACACAAGTCAGCCAGGAGTGAACCAACACCCCTCCATCTGGTCCTTTGTGACCTCTACCTCGATCGAAGACGACTTGAACATGGGATTCAAGACGTTATTGTGACATTTCGTGGCGACGTGTATAATCGAGTCCAATTATTTTGTATGATCTAGAGTGACTCATGTGTGAAGACCATGGATTTATTTTCCTTCGTCGATGTGACGTTCATATACGCAGCCGTGGATGTCGCCAATCATTTTGGATTTGGAAATGAAAAAAAAAAAGGACTTTGAGACCTTCTCATATTCGTATGTGTGTATTCATACATATGTACGTATGTATTATGTATGTATGTATGTACGTATGTATGTATGTACGTATGTATGTATGTATGTATGTATGTATTATCCTCATTATCATCATTATTGATATAATCAATATTATTACGAGTATTATCATCATTATCATTACAATCATTTCATGATCACGAATGCTATCATTATAATTATCATTATCATTATCAGTCGAAGTGTAGCATCACACGACCCCAGGACCCCGTTCAAGGGGCACATATATACACACACCCTCCAAGCCGCTGCCCCTCCAGGTACAATCGAGACAACCTACACTCCTGTGGAGCGAGAAGGACCTCGGATAAGAAGACTCCTCCCTCCCCACTTGCCTGTACACAAGGCTATATAAACCATTCCTTTTTTCCTGTAGAACACCTCAATCAGCGACCGGCTCTTATGAACTACAAAACCTCAGGTACTCCTGAAGGTAAATGTAAATAAACAACAGACAAATGACTATACGCAAGAGTCCTCAATGAGTGTATGGGTAAGTAATTTCACTTCGAGTTCCTCTCTCTCTCTCTCTCTCTCTCTCTCTCTCTCTCTTTTTTTACTCTCTGACTTTTCCCCACCATTTGTGTCCAGCCTAGAGTTCTCCTCTCTCTCTCTCTCTCTCTCTCTCTCTCTCTCTCTCTCTCTCTCTCTCTCTCTCTCTCTTCTTTTACTCTCTGACTTTTCCCCACCATTTGTGTCCAGCCCTTCGTAAAGATTGACCGAGCCTCCGGAACTGAGGTGAGATGTGAGTGTGGACCCCTTGAAGTGGAGTATATATATATATATATTTATTCTCTCTTCTCTCTTACTTAAGTAGTGAGAGGCGTGTCGATAAATCCTGGTCGACTGGGGGGAAAAAAAAAAGGTAAGGACAGGAAAGATTGAGGTAAGACTTCAGGAGGAAAGAAGGAAAAGGGAAAATGCACGAAAAAGAGGTTTGATATATATATATATATATATATATATATATATATATATATATATATATATATATATATATATATATATATATTTCTTTTTCTCTCTCTTTCGACCGCTGTTGACTGTGATGTTATTACGAAGTGTTAGAAATGATGATGGGAGAGGAGGAAGAGGAGATTGTAATATAAATAGTACGATAGTTAACTAGACAGCAGGGACAGGGTTTAAAAGACTAGTACAAAAGCGTGGTTGAATGATTACGATTATTATCATTCTGATACACTTGTTGTGGGGAATTATCTGGTAGATTTCACTGTCAAGGTAGATTATTTGGTAGATATCACTACCAAGGGGGATTATCTGGTAGATACCACTACCAAGGAGGATTATCTGGTAGATACCACTGCTAAGGAGAAATATAATCGGGGAGACCATACGGCCGGTTAGAATTATCAGGGACATACATACCACTATCGAGGGGGATAATCAATTAATTTCCCCTGTCAAGAAAGATCATTGGAGAGATAACACTTATCAATGGGAATTATCGGGCAGATAACACTACCAATGCGAATTATCAGGTAGACAACATTACCAACGCAAATTATAACGTAGGTAACACTGCCAATGCAA
>NC_092286.1:10733235-10763235 GCF_036320965.1 Panulirus ornatus
CTATAATATATGCATGTATTTTGAACATGGTTTTCTCTGAATAGGTGAAAGGTTACGATCCTTCTGACTCTGAGAGATCCGACGGTTTGAATTACGATCAGAATGTGTTTATCCATTCCTCCTGTCGTGTAGGATTTACATGTTTGTGATCGCTTGATGTAACAAGCGATATTCAGTCATAGCTAATTTGATGTCAGCCAATATGCCAGATGAACAGAGGCAGGGTGAGGAAGAGACTCTCCTATCCTGTCTCCATCTATAAACAGACTAAGAACTAAAGGATGCATTATTGTCCTCCAGCAGATAACCTGGTCATAGACCATCAGGTCTTGTGTTATCTGTCCTTCCCATGTACTGTCCTCCAGCAGATAACCTGGTCATAGACCATCAGGTCTTGTGTTATCTGTCCTTCCCATGTACTGTCCTCCAGCAGATTACCTGGTCATAGACCATCAGGCCTTGTGTTATCTGTTCTTCCCATGTACTGTCACCCAGCAGATAACCTGGTTATAGACCATCAGGTCTTGTGTTATCTGTCCTTCCCATGTACTGTCCTTCAGCAGATAACCTGGTCATAGACCATCAGGTCTTATATTATCTGTCCTTCCCATGTACTGTCCTCCAGCAGATAACCTCGTCATAGACCATCAGGTCTCGCGTAATCCAGCGTTCCAATGTACAATCGGCAAAGGAAGTGATGTCACTCTTTAATATACGATTCGTCCACAAAGCGGCATCTGGCAACTACGTCTCCAGGGAGGTGGCTGGGCGGGGAGTCGAGCGAGTAAGACCGAGTCGAGTCATAGGCCAGTGGGCTGCGAACGCCACAGCAGGGGAATGATGCATAGAATGACCTTCCAGACCCATAACTCCTACGCTGTTCTAACCTTTATTCTGCCATTCCCTCATCTTTCTGCAGGTAAAGCGCTTTCAGATGGGCATTAGAAAAAGGCCATAACCTCCCCCCCCCCCCCCCATCCCACGCTTTAAAGACGAAGAGGATGTGTGTGTGTGGGGGGGAATAAAAAAAAGAAAAGAGTTAGAGCAAGTTGATATACAAGCCAGTGTAGAATACGCTAAATGTAGCTTATTATATCTTTATTCAGCTAATTCTACTTTTAAAACAGTATCAAAGGCGCTGTTTGCTCCACAATGATTAATGAACAACTGTTCATAAAAAATGAACAGTTCCTCTTCTGACATTTCTTTACCCGAAGTCAGCAATTGCTCATTTGACGTTTGTTTACCCGCCTTACGTCATCGCCCATCGAGGCGGTGAATATGGAAAATAATTATTCTAAATATTCATTAAAGAGATGGCGTACACGTTTTCAGTCAGTTTGAACATTACTCCATACCATTCATTCGATGTTCATCACAATTTAACACAATGTGTACCTATTCATTTTGACGTTCGAGTTTTTGACTCCACATATAATTCCTGAATGTCCGTGAGCGATAATCCAGAATGTCATATTTTTTCGTCCGGAAACACGGCTCAAATTTTTCAACTTCACAGTTTGCTCTTATAATATCAGACTGAAAAACTGTTTGATGTATTTATCAATCCATTCCTGTTACTATTTCACGGAATCTCGTTCTACATCAACAACAACAACGACAACAACAAAAAATAAACCAAAATAAGGCAAGACTTTGGGTTGCCAGATCCCATTTTCTAACTGAAAGTTTCTTGGTAATTGTGACATCATTTCTTATGCCAATTGTACATGTACTCCCTTACTCACCCCATCTCACGCCGATCAACTCCCCACAACATGCAGAATTTATGCTCCCCTTTCCATGCCTTGTCCCTAGTCACACACACACATACACACACACACACACACACACACACACACACACACACACCGTCCCCTCTCTGAGTCCACATCATGACAGTTTTCCCCTCATCACCATTTTTCCAGGTCTCACTCTCCCCTCACTCCTCTGTAATGACCAATGGCCATTTTTTTCCCCTCGCTCCTCCCTGCCAGTGAGAGGAGGGGGAGGGGGGCAGGTTTCCAGCCCCCACAGAGCTACTAACAGGTCCTGTACGTGTGTGTGTGTGTGTGTGTGTGTGTGTGTGTGTTGGAGCCTCACCCAGCCGAAGCCAGGGCCAAGGACGTGGTATATTGAGGGGAGAGGCGGGGGGAGGGGGGGGGGGGCAAGAAGGCCCTCCGGACGAATAACAGACGAACGTCGACTTCCGTCGTGGCGATCACCAAACTGGACGATGAATTTGACGGAACGTCCGCAGCGTCGGACGGACATGAATGATGAACTGAAGGACCGGAGGTCAGAGATGGTGGCAGATGCATCTTCATATCCGTAAAGTCCAAAGTACTACGACTGATAAATGGAGAGGCAACCTACGGTACGAATTGTGGTGAACGGCAAAAAGGAAAAAAAAAAAAATGGAGGAAAATATATGGAGCAAAAACACTCGGGCTCCCCCCCAAAAAATCTCAGCAGTTCTAAAGCGATGAGTTAAAGCAGCGCACCGAAGCGGTTGGAAAACGCGAAGAAAAAAAATTCCAGGTGAGTTACGCTTACACTTAACAGGTCCGTTATGCGTCCCCCATCTTGAACACTGTGTTCAGTTTCGGTCCACCTTCACTGAGGAAGAAGACACACACAGACAGAATGGCCAGAGTACAGAGACGAGCGATCCAGATGAACATCGACCAAACGATTTAAACCTATTTAAGTGTAAGGGATTAAGGGGCGAACTGATAAAGGCATTTCAAAAAATCATCAAAGTCTTGGATAACTCTTGATCTCACGGCTGACTTACATACGGATGGATACGTCTGACTTCATTGTAGTGAGGGTTTACATGCGCGTGGGCACACAATGTTTTACCTCGAATGAGGCAAAATACCTTTGCTACAACATGAATAGGAATACCCTACCCATTAGAGAATTTGAAAGTAGAACCATAGATACGTTTAAGAATAAACTTCGTGTTATGATTCGCTTCATATCCACGACTGACATTATATGAGAATTGCGTAATATTTCTTTCTGTTTTTGATGTGTACACGAATTTCTACCCTCACCCCATTGATCTATGATTTCTATACCTCTTCCTCTATCACAAACATCCTAAAAGGGACCAGGTGGTCTATTGTCGTTTGAAATGCCTTCGTCCAGAGAACTAGGAACAAAGACAGAAGACCTATTGATCAAGGTGTTGTCTGCCTGCCATCTATGTACATAGCGTATCTGAGCGAACAGGTAACAGAAGACCTGGTAATGAACGACAGAATAACACCGTATGTATTAGAATCAACAGGTAACAGAAGGCTAGTAGGGACTGGACATGATTATTTAAG
Source organism: Panulirus ornatus (assembly GCF_036320965.1). NCBI lineage: Eukaryota > Metazoa > Arthropoda > Malacostraca > Decapoda > Palinuridae > Panulirus > Panulirus ornatus. The sequence goes on from NC_092286.1 coordinate 10,736,574, forward strand.
TCTCTCTTTAAATATTTCAAAATGCTTTGACAACTGCAATCATTATGTGATCGACTAATTAGTGTCTCTTCTTGGATCATATCCGCCAGCAACCATTAAGCAGATCTGAGATTGAACCCGTACGTCAAAACATAGTAATTTTCTACATAAACACATCTTTTCCTTAGTGTTGGAAAGCCACAAAAAAAAAAAAAAAATATGAGAACTCTCTTTAAGTCCTTGAGACATCATGACATTTTTCGAATCGTATTTACTTCTTACGAATTTCTAAATGGTCATTCGGGCTTGAGGGACATTTCCTTCACCCACGTTCACCCTCCACCACCGCCTAGCAGCGTGTGGCACTCACAAATCCAGGTTCATATGAGACCGACTTTAGCAATGTAATTGGTTTTCTTCCAAATGGTTCAGTATTTGTACTATGCATGTCTCATGTCTCTCCTGGTTATTGCAATGACAAAATATCTTTTCATATTCTTTTGTTATCATGGTCGACTCTGGTATACTTTTATCTGATATATATATATATATATATATATATATATATATATATATATATATATATATATATATATATATATATATATATTTTTTTTTTTTTTTTTTTTTTCAAGGCATTTATTCTAGGTTTGAGAATTCTGCAACTTCCTTGCTGAAATGCTTTCAAATCTAATACATTATTCTTTGAAGCCTTCAATTTGCTGTCAGGCATAGATTATCTCGCATCTTTCCCCCTTATTCTTCCCAGGTTGTAAAATCAGAGAGAGAGAGAGAGAGAGAGAGAGAGAGAGAGAGAGAGAGAGAGAGAGAGAGAGAGCAAATAACCTATTTGTACCGCTGAGGAGGGAGTTCTACACACTCCTGTGGCGCTCCCATCATCTCTTGAACTTTCGCGTGTTGTCCTGGCATCCACAATTTCATATCTTCGTACGTTTCATTCATCCGCTGGCCTGGTACTATAAAAGTACTTCTTTAAATCGTTTCCAATAAGCTGTTTACTTTATGTTGTGGTCTCTAGCTCTTCTCTCCTTGCATCGCTCTCGAAGAACTTCCTTCCCACTGTCAACCTCATCAAATTGGTTTTAAAGAATGTAGGAATGTGATCAAGTCACTCTTGTACGTAAATTCAATCCTGTTCACTCTTTACTCTCCCTTCATGACGTTGGCATCATCCGCGAACATGTTCGGGTACGAGTCCTGCTCTTCCAGGAAAACATTTATACGTAGATCAAGAAGAACAATGGTTCACACCATTAGTAACCCCTAAGCAATTTCGAGATGGCATCTCTATCAAGCGTCCGTTGTTCCCCTTCCACTAAGGTCATTTTGTCACCATCGAAGGCATCCACCCACCTCTCACACACCTTCATGAAATCTAACATCTTTACCAACCTCCTGTGTGGGCTAGTGTCAAATGCTCTCCAGGCAGTCTAAATACAGTCGATCCAACCCAAAGTCTCTTTTTCGTAAGACGGAGCTCCCTCTCTCGTGGAAATCGAAGAGGTTTGCTACACGTATGTTTTCCCCTCAATCCATATATGTATATCTATCCCTAAACCCGCGGTGTCTTTTGCTGAGGTAGTTTCTATCTAGCAAATAGTCCTCCATTTCCAGGCTTTTTGATGATCTTCTCCGGTGTTGTGCAGAGGCAGACTCGTCAGAGGAACTGGCTCTGTAGTTCAGCGAATCTTCCCGACGTCCTTTCTTAAGAGATCAGGTCGACATCTGCCTTCGCATACAGCCATGGCACTTTTACCTCCTGCCAGCGACACCCGGAGCAGCATGTGAAGAGGCGTTGGAAACGCATTTCCATATTTCTTGTGTGTGTGTGTGTGTGTGTGTGTGTGTGTGTGCGTGTGTGTCCTCACTCACAGCCGTATCCCTGGCACAGTTAAGTAATAACAACAACAACAAAAAGGAGAAAGTCACTACACCTCCCTCTGGCCACTGACTCAAGAACTGACAAGCACTTAAGGTGGTAAGTGCTTGTTCGCACACACCTCTCTCTCTCTCTCTCTCTCTCTCTCTCTCTCTCTCTCTCTCTCTCTCTCTCTCCTTCCCTCGCTTCCAATTAGGTCAGCTAATGGTACGGTCGAGCGTTCATCAAGACCTAAACACGTTCATTTCTCGCACTGTCATACCTGCTCGAATTCGAGATGCCCTTCCGTCAATCTGGCATTGAACGAACGTATTTCTTTCTTTTTTTTCTCTCTCTTTTTCTCGTGCTTCTTTATATTTTTCTTTTTTCTTGTAGCGGCGCTTTCTCTTTATTTCTTTGTTTTTCTTTAGTTATTCTTTACTTTCCCTTTTTTTTTTTTCTCCCGTTTGTACGTTTTCTAAGACTCGGCATACATCACTCATATCATACATGACACTGAAAGATAGATAGATAGATTGAGAGAGAATGAGAGGGAGAGAGAGAGAGGGAGAGAGAGAGAGAGAGAGGGGGGAAAAGGAAATCAATTTTCTCGTATCTTTTACCACCTATTTTCATCTAACATTCTTCAACTTAATTAGAAGACCGTTAGAACAGCTGTCTGCTGTATCATACCGTCTTCCTGCAGTACACATGGTTTTTAAACTTTGTAATTTACAGATGAACAACACTTTGAAACGAGTGTTACTACTGTATTTGTATCACATTCCATTGTGCTCATTACAATCATGTCAAGTCAGTCTTTTCCTATTCTACTGCAACACTGTGAGCTTCGGCGGTGTGAACAGCTTGTGTCGCCTACTACGAAACACGCATGGACGCCCCCCCCCCCCCCCCCCCCCCCCCCCCGCCGGGAGTCGAACCGTGGAGGCCAAGGCAGTCGGGTCAAAGATAGCTAACCTCTGGACGAGGGAAAGATATTTTATCTTGTATATTTACGTCTTTACTGCAAGTCATCTGGCTTCATGACCTGTAGTTACTGCCCTCGATTCGAACCCGGCATGAAACACGTCACATCACATCATGTCTGCACCGCGTCTCATGCTTTCCTTCTTTCTTTCTTTCTTTCTTTCTCTCTTTTTTTTTCCTTCGTGAACCACTGCAATTTTCACGCATGAGGTCAACAATAATGGAAGGTTAGGAGGGATGACACGTTCACCCACCTCACCAGTACAGACGCAGCCTGACGTGTTTCAAGTAATGCATGAGCTTAAAGGAGATGCCCCGGGAGATGCTCCAGTGAGAGAGAGAGAGAGAGAGAGAGAGAGAGAGAGAGAGAGAGAGAGAGAGAGAGAGAGAGAGAGAGAGATGCGATCTTTGGGCACACATCGCTAATGCTCATCGAGAAGTTAAGTTTCTTTCTGGGATTTTCCATAACGCAACATTTGAATATATATATATATATATATATATATATATATATATATATATATATATATATATATATATATATATACAAACAAATACAGTTTTTGAACTCCTTCTCATCTCAGTCTCTCAAAAAAGATTCCTAAGCCTCTCCAAATCAAAGTCACATCTGGATGCCCTCAAAAAAAAAAAAAAGATAAATAAATAAACCTTTCCCAACACTTTATGTCGCACTTTGAGAAATACCAATTCTTCAACTTTTCCCTCGTGTAAACCAAGAAGAAATAAAGCGTTGGCAAATCTATACTCGATTTCTTTCCTAACATGTGTGATGAAAATATTAAACCTTTTACCATTACCAATCTAGATTTTCAAGAAGTATTCGATACGGACCCACAAAAAAAGAGAAAAATCCTAGTAAACTTGGTCATATGGTAGAGATAGCGTTGCACTTCAGTAATCAGTGGAGTCATTGTAATCAAGGAGTTGTGATTAATGGCCAGAGCAAGTGGCATGCCATAGGGATCAGTCCTGGGGTACAGTTTAGTTTCCGATACATACATACACATGGGACATTTGATAATTTATATTTCTGACTGTGCTTTGCGCTATTCATCCAAAATTCACAGTCGACACCAAGGTGGGATATCCATCCACAACGGGAGCTGAACACAGTCAGCTACAGGCGGGTATAAACAACATGATGAACGAGGGACTCATAAGCAGCCAATGAATTTCAGTATCGATCAACGTGCAATGCCTCACACGCTAAAGGTGAAAACAAGATCAAGAAATAAACTATGAATTCCAATGCCTCACACGTCAAAGGTGAAAACAAGATCAAGAAATACACTATGAATTCCAATGCCTCACACGTCAAAGGTAAAAACAAGATCAAGAAATACACTATGAATTCCAATGCCTAACTAAAAGTAAGTAAAAAAAAAACAAAAGGTTTATGTGTAGTAATAATGTCTGGCGACCTCGAAACAAGTAAGCACCTCTTATGATCAAACACGAAAATATAAGGCAAAACAAGTTTCAAGGCTTCGAAAGTGAGGTTTTCCGACTCCAAGTATAAATATCTTCTCCATCCTCTTAACAACTCACAACTGCGTCTTTCCTTAGGAATCCCACATCCATTACTTCGTCATCCAGCTTGTGAAAAGGGACAGGGTAGGATGGAAGCGATCTACCCAGACGATTCCCAGACCGAGAAACGAATACTACGAAAACCAATCAGTGAGCCTGTACCTACAGAGCTTAGGAAGACGGGAGGTTGAGAGGTGATTTGATACAGCCTGTGAAACAGATCAAAGGCTTTGGCAGTCTTGATCATAAAAAAAAGGAGCCATTTCAATGGTAGGATTAGTCTGAAGGCACTCGTATCTATGGTGATCAACCCCTGACACCACAGGGCGAACTCAGTGGTACCGATCACCACGCTTCAAAGTCCCTTGACGATAACCCCCAGAGACTGCTTCCCATAGAAGTCACATGTAGTACCCACTTCCTACCCTAGAGAAAATGCCCCCAAGATATCAACAACCCCCCACCCCCATAGAGGCATGTAGCATCACCTCCTGCAGCAGATATGTTGGTTCTGGGTCAACCACACCGTTCCCTTCCTCTTTAACCCTGTAGTCAAACAGACACACCCCACCACCTCTCCTCATCCCCCGTAGAGAGGTCAAAGATCCACCTCCCCCTTACATCCCCAGCAACAGACAAGCCCCACTTCTTCTTCCCCTCTCACAATAAAGGACTTCCCCTGAAAATATGAGGAGCAACACTAAGAACAAGAATATATAAAAAAAAAAAAATACAAACGTATGAAGGTGATATAAGAGATCGAACACCAATGTAACTCACACCTTTCTCTCGTCTCATTCTTTTTTGAAGTTAGACTCGGATGCTTTGAGAAGCGAAGCCTGGGAGCGCATTCGATCCTCAGGGAATCCTGATTCACACTGTCTATCTTCTCTCGTATATATTTTTTCCCCTCGAAGTTGAAGAGGAGGAGAGAGTTAACGTTGGGGAGGCGGGCCAGATAAAGATACGACCAGAGTTTTAACATCTATGAGTGACTGTGATGGTTTCCTAAGGCCCAACACTTTCGAGGAATGAGAAAGTCTCTCTCTCTCTCTCTCTCTCTCTCTCTCTCTCTCTCTCTCTCTCTCTCTCTCTCTCAGTGTCTCGAAAAGTCTCGGCCTCGTGGAATGAGGCAAGAGATAACAAAACCTCTCTCCTCCTCTCAACTCTCAAAGATAAAAGCGTGAGGTCTGACCTCACATTAACTCGCGGGAGATCTCTCTTGGCGTCGAGTTACCGGCCCCTCATACCCGCGCCAGTGTAGAGGGACGAATGGGAAGACTCACAAATGGCGCAGGGAAGACCACCCCAAACTTCGACCTCGACCCAGCGGGAGTTCGACAGGCTCCACCGATCTGGTCTTCCCTAGTAACAACAGCTAATGCAGATGTCTGCCTCCAGCTTGTGTGTAGGGCAGGGTGACGCACCCCACACTAGTCAGCTGGGAGGTACTTTCCCGTGAGCGATGAGCACTACTCGCTATCCCTGCCCCCCCCCCACCCCACCACTGAAGACAAAATTCTTGGGGACTCCCTATATAAGGCTTCCTTACTCCCTAGATAAGGTTTCCTTACTCCCTAAATAAGACTTCCTTACTCCCTAAATAAGGCTTCCTTACTCCCTATATAAGGCCTCCTTACTCCCTAAAATAAGACCCCCTTACTCCCTGAATAAGGTCTCCTAACTCCCTAAATAGACCTCCTTACTCCCTAAATAAGGTCTCCTGACTTCCTAAATAAGACCTCCTTAATCCCTAAATAAAACCACCTTACTCCCTGAATAAGACCCCCTTACTCCCTAAACACGACCCCCCCTTCCTACCGACGCCACTTCTTTCAAATTTCTCTTTCATGACGAGGTGCCGAGTGTGGCGCTGCTAACGAACCACCACACACACACACACACACACACACACACACTACTACCACCACCACACCCACCATACTACCACCACTACCACCACACCCACACACACACACACTACTACCACCACCACCACACCCACCATACTACCACCACTACCACCACACCCACCCACACACACACACTACCACCACACCCACCACACCACTACCACCATCCCTCGTGCCCCAAGCCAACATATAAGTACAGTCGTACCTCCTCTGACCTCCTCAGACTCTTTCAGATTCGTGAAGTACACACACACTGCCCCTCCTTACCTTGAAGTATTCTCTCTCTTATCTAATCTTATCTTATCTTATCTTCATAATCTTTTCTATCTAGAACCACTCGTACGAAGCTCCCTTTTGTACTCAAAACCCCCTTTTATGTGTGTGTCTCTTATTTGCTTCGCCTAAGGGTCACATTACGATATATGTATATATTTTTTTCTCTCTCTTTTTTTTCCATTCGTCTTTTTCTTGGGGGGGTTGGCGCGAAAGAGAGAGAGAGAGAGAGAGAGAGAGAGAGAGAGAGAGAGAGAGAGAGAGAGAGAGAGAGAGACCCTCACCCTCACCCTCTTACCTAGATCCTCTTTCCTCACCTTATCTTCCACCTTGAGGTTATGATCCTACGGCGCACGAGTGATTCATTGTACGTCCTCCTCCTCCTCCTCCTTCTTCTCCTCCTCCATCACCATCACCAGTTTGTAGCCGACCCGACACCCCATACCAACTTTGACACCTCCTGAAAGTTCCACTCCCTCTCCTCACTCCTCATTCCCTCTTTCCTTCCCTCATACATAATCTTCCTCATTACGATTTCTCACACCCTCCCTTTATCGTAATCCGCCCAGTTCCCTCCGTATCAAAACTCCTCACACTTCTTTTTTTTTTCCCCCCTTACTCATTACGCCTCATAATTATCTTCCTTCACCTCACTCCCTCATGTGTTTCTTCCTCGACGCCACAATCCCTCATTATGCCTCCACAAGACAATCTTTCTCACAGTCTCTCTCTATTTCTCTCTCTCTCTCTCTCTCTCTCTCTCTCTCTCTCTCTCTCTCTCTGTCTGTCTGTCTGTCTGTCTGTCTCTCTCTCTCTCTCTCTCTCTCTGTCTGTCTGTCTGTCTGTCTCTCTCTCTCTCTCTCTCTCTCTTTCTCTCGTCACCAGAATCATCCCCCCCCACGAGACTACCTCCAGGCAGTCTTCCTCATCTTGAATCGCCCATGTCTGGACACAAGAGGAACATCTCATTTTTTTTTTTCTTTTCTCTCTTGTCTACTTGGTCTTTTCATATCTTTCTCTCTCTCTTTCATATCTTTTTCTCTCTCTCTTTCATTATTTCTGTATACATCTCGCGAAGTTCCCTTTCTTTTTCTGAAGTTTCATTCTTTTTTTTTTTTTTTATAGCTTCCACGTTGGACTGGTCCTCCAGTTTCATTCAATGGTCTCTCTTTTTTTTTCTCTAAGTCTCCGTAAAAACCCATTTACGTAAGCATTTTTTTTTCCTTTTCCGTTTTCTTCTTCAGCACCTTTTTTTCTTTTCTCTCTCTCTTGCTCCTTTTCACAACAGTTTCTGGTGGACTGCTTTTGAAAACCCTGTATTCCAGACTTCCATCAAGACTCCAGGTATTGACCGCTACTTTTCTGGACTTCCTTTTCAGACTTTTCGTGTAGACTCCTCCAGTGAGTCACCTCCAGTGGGTCATGTCTGTAGACTCCTCCAGTGGGTCATGTGTGTCGACTCCTCCAGTGGGTCATCTGTGTAGACTCTTCCAGTGGGTCACGTGTGTAGACTCTTCCAGTGGGTCATGTGTGTAGACTCCTCCAGTGGACTCTATATGTAGACTCCTCCAGCGGGAGTCTGTATGTAGACTCTTCTAGTGGGAGGCTCTGGATACACCCCTCCAGTGGGTCATGTGTGTAGACTCCGCCAGTAGGCTCTGTATGTAGACTCCTCCAGCGGGAGTCTCTGTATGTAGACTCCTCCAGTGGGTCATCTGTGTAGACTCCTCCAGTGGGTCATCTGTGTGGACTCTTCCAGTGGGTCATGTGTGTAGACTCCTCCAGTGGGCTCTGTATGTAGACTCCTCCAGCGGGAGTCTCTGTATGTAGACTCCTCCAGCGGGAGTCTCTGTATGTAGACTCCTCCAGTGGGAGGCTCTGTATGTAGACTCCTCCAGTGGGAGGCTCTGTATGTAGACTCTTCCAGTGGGAGGCTCTGGATACACCCCTCCAGTGGATCATGTGTGTAGACTCCTCCAGTGGACTCTGTGTGTAGACTCCTCCAGTGGGAGTCTCTGTATACACCGCCTTCAGTTCACCCTCTATGTAGACTCATTCAGAAGCCTATGTGATGTATTGTCACGTAATATACTGTAATGTAAAGAGGCATATTGGAGGGGGAGGGGGAGGGGGGTTTGTTGTGGAAGGAGAGAGAGAGAGAGAGAGAGAGAGAGAGAGAGAGAGAGAGAGAGAGAGAAGAGACACGATGGCTGGAGTGGGTAAGAAGGTTACGAACTTGGCAGGTGTTCGCCTCATACTATCATTTTTTTTTCCCCTCGCCCGCCCATCATCCATGCCACACCAATACTTACCGTACTCCTCTGAGGCTTAACCCACTCTCTCTCTCTCTCTCTCTCTCTCTCTCTCTCTCTCTCTCTCTCTCTCTCTCTCCTCACTCATCATCCCAACTTCTCACCCTTGACCTTATTCACCTCTTGTGTTATCTGTCCCTCCCATGTAGTCCTCCAGCAGATAACCTGGTCATAGACCATCAGGTCACCTGTTATCTCTCTCTCTCTCTCTCTCTCTCTCTCTCTCTCTCTCTCTCTCTCTCTCTCCGATATACTCCTATGTAGTTAACTTTCTCCTCCTACTCCCTCCTGTTCCTTCTTCTTCCTCCTCCACCTACTCCTCCTCCTCCGTCGTGGATGGCACAATACTGAAGCAGCGGGCGCCCCTCGCCCCAGTCTATAAAGCATGTTAGATGCTACGGGCCGGAAACCATCTGACCTTCAACTCTCTCTCTCTCTCTCTCTCTCTCTCTCTCTCTCTCTCTCTCGTAGAGGAAGATCTCTCCTCCCACCACCAACTCCATCCTAGAGAGAGAGAGAGAGAGAGAGAGAGAGAGAGAGAGAGAGAGAGAGAAAAGAGAGAGAGAGAGAGAAAGGAGCAAGCACACAGCTCCCTCCTGGTTGAGGGAGATAATGTTCAGACATATTCCTCCCTTGTCGGACCTACAGAACGTAAACCTCGCCTATAGAATCTATAGACTATAGAGTCTATAGAAGGTTATATAGAAAGGACGGAAAATAGCATCTCAAACTCTGGATCACATCGCAAGATAAAGCATTGAATACAACAATTAGGAGTGTCGACCCGTGTGTAAATCATGACCTTTGATGTAAATCATTCTGGTAAGTAGAAACACAAAAGGATTTACAAAATCGTGGCAGAACGATACTCAACTGGTTTACAGTTTACAGTGGGATAACGTGCGCGCAGGATAATGTAAATGCTGTACAATTTTCTGCATGTCAAAAAATGCCAGGAATTATGCCATGTAAATGTTTAAATGCCAACCTGGCTTATGAATTTCACATGTAGTCCCGGAGAGGCCCGTGAAGGCATTTTAAGTGATGTGAATATGTAAATTACATAGGGCTATTCAGTTATCTATTCTCCTATCTATCTATGTGTGTCTATCTATCTAAATACGTATGTACGTGTGTGTGTATGTATGTATGTATGTATGTATGTATGTATCTCTCTCTCTCTCTCTCTCTCTCTCTCTCTCTCTCTCTCTCTCTATATATATATATATATATATATATATATATATATATATATATATACATATATATATAGGACCTACGTGGTGTAACGGTTAGTGTTGCTGACCACGATGCATTCACAGGGCAACCCAGGGGTAGAGGCCGCATGGGTTCGAATGCTGGTCGCGTCAGCCGGTCCACAGCTAACCTAGCTGTTCATCCTCCTCAAATGGCTGGTGCGATGGATGGTAAGCCCCTCAAACGTGTGTTTCTGTTGCCCATCAAAAAAAAAAAAGAAAATCGACTCGAGGCTCCGGATGACGTCGAGCACAAGCGAACACGATCGAGGCCAGTTTGGTCCATGACCTGACCATCATCCTGTGGGGGTGGTCAGCTGGACGAGTTCCGCGTCAGGAACTCTTCACGCCGTGAATGCTTCGCGCGTTCCAGGTTCCGAGGTGTGAGGGGCAGATGATGCAGTCTGATGCTGTGGAGGAGGCTCGTCGGTGTTGCTGGCGACACAAAACACCTCCGATGTGTCGTGTTGGCGACCACCGACTCAAGGGGGAGCGAGAGAGAGAGGGAGGGAGGAGAGGAGTTTTTGGAGGTATATGGTCACTGATTCCAGGAGTAGCGTCTGGGATCGGCATCGCCAGCGCCTTCTTCAGGAGGGAGTTAGCGTTCGTGACGCATTCACGGGCCGCCCCCGAGGTCGAGCGCGCAGGTTCGAGTCCTGGCTGCGGTAGTCGGTCCACAGTCAATCGAGCTGTTCATCAACTCCTTTGAGGGGGTTGGTCGATAAAACACAGGTACTTGGCTCAGGTGATATTTCTATCTGCAGCCTGTTCATCTGTTGGCAGAGGACCGACTACACCCCGAACGAACAGAGAGCAACAGAAAGCAACGCCGTACAACAGACCATCCCTCTAACAGGAGCCAACAGAAACCAACAGCAGAAACCTGAGAATTTAGAGAACTTCTGATATGTTTCGACATGTTCGTAAGCATCACTCTAGTCTATCAATGAATCCACCACCCGTTATCTCTTATCTCTTCCACCTCTCTCCTATGAATTCCTGTTGATCATAGTCGTTGGTTCTTATCTGTTACACTTGACCATCGTCACAACACATGCCATTCCACTCATAATGACCCCCTCACAATAACCTCAGCGTATACCTCAAAAAATAACCTTCGAACTCACACCACACAATAATGGTCTCCCTCTCCCCCTCCCACCACCCTCCAAGCCCCCTCCTCCCCCGAGCTAAAGTCTCTCTCTCTCTCTCTCTCTCTCTCTCTCTCTCCTCTCTCTCTCTCTCTCTCTCTCTCTCTCTCTCTCTCTCTCCCTCCTCTCCTCTCTCTCCCCCCCCCCTCTCTCTCTCTCTCTCTCCCTCCCTCCCTCTCTCTCTCTCTCTCTCTCTCTCTCTCTCTCTCTCTCTCTCTCTCTCTCTCTCTCTCTCTCCCTCCCTCTCTCTCTCTCTCATTCTCTCTCTCATTCTCTCTCTCTCTCATTCTCTCTCTCTCTCTCTCTCCCTCCCTCTCTCTCTCCCTCTCTCTCTCTCTCTCTCTCTCTCTCTCTCTCTCTCTCTCTCTCTCGAGACTTATCGAGACCATTATTTCCCCGATCTCCCCAAATGTGGGAGACATAAATTTCACTCACCCTCCCACACGACCCCCAGCCCCTCCCCCACCCGCGCAAAAGTTGGGCCCGGCCTTATTGTGTTATCGAAAGATATCTTGTCTTGGGCAATCCAGAACCGTAAAGAGAAAAAAGAAAACAAACAAAAAAAACTAAGTTAAACTGCATCAGAGAGTTAGAAAAGGGAGGAGGAGGGGGTCGGTGGGAGGGTGAGGGATGAATAATAGGAGGTGTGGCGGAGGGGGAAAAGGGGAGAAGGGAAGGGAAGGGAAGGGAAGGGGGATGTGTTGGTGGTGGTGTTGGTGGTGGAGGCAGCAGCAGGAGGAAGGAGAGTCAGCACGACCAAAGAAAAAAAAAAAAAGAAATAAAAGAAAAAAATGGTCGAGACCTGAGACGAATCAGGTGGGGGAAAGGGGGGAGGGGGAAGGGAGGGGGGAGGGGAGGGGGGTGGGGGGAGTGGGGAGGGGAGGGGGAGGAAGGGGGTCGGTAGTACACCCGTGGGACCGAAGCGAGATCCCCCCCCCCCCGCCTTTCACACACACATACACACACACACACACACACTGGGGGAGAGGGGGGGTGGGTGTAGGTGGGGGTGGTATTGTAGTAGTAGTAGTAGCTGTAGTAGTAGTAGTAGCTGTAGTAGTAGTAGTAGCTGTAGTAGTAGTAGTAGTAGTAGTAGTAGTAGTTGTAGTAGTAGTTGTAGTAGTAGTAGTAGTAGTTGTAGTAGTAGTAGTAGTAGTAGTAGTAGTAGCTGTAGTAGTAGTAGTAGCTGTAGTAGTAGTAGTAGTAGTAGTAGTAGTTGTAGTAGTAGTAGTAGTAGTTGTAGTAGTAGTAGTAGTAGTAGTAGTAGTAGTAGTAGCTGTAGTAGTAGTAGTAGCTGTAGTAGTAGTAGTAGTAGTAGTAGTAGTAGTAGTAGTAGTAGTAGTAGTAGTAGTAGCTGTAGTAGTAGTAGTAGCTGTAGTAGTAGTAGTAGTAGTAGTAGTAGTAGTTGTAGTAGTAGTAGTAGTAGTTGTAGTAGTAGTAGTAGTAGTAGTAGTAGTAGTAGTAGTAGTAGCTGTAGTAGTAGTAGTAGCTGTAGTAGTAGTAGTAGTAGTAGTAGTAGTAGTAGTAGTAGTAGCTGTAGTAGTAGTAGTAGCTGTAGTAGTAGTAGTAGTAGTAGTAGTAGTAGTAGTAGTAGTAGTAGTAGCTGTAGTAGTAGTAGTAGCTGTAGTAGTAGTAGTAGTAGTAGTAGTAGTAGTAGTAGTAGTAGTAGTTGTAGTAGTAGTAGTAGTAGTAGTAGTAGTAGTAGTAGTGGTGCTATACACTGTTGTGGAGGACAGGTCAGTATGGCGGAGTGTTCGCTATACTGAGGTTATACCTGCGTGAGGTCGCCGCTACAACGAACAGCGAGAAACACGACCGCTGGATCAGCGACTCCTGTTACAGCGACATCTGACCTCGATCACGACAAGCAATTACCATTGTTAATGATGACAATACTATGGAGATGATACGTCTCGCCATATATATATATATATATATATATATATATATATTCCTATGAGTCCACGGGGAAAATGAAACACGATAAGTTCCCAAGTGCACTTTTGTGTAATAATCACATCATCAGGGGAGACACAAGAGAGAAATATAACAGTCAGTTCACATACAACGAAGAGACGTATATCAACTGATTGTTACATTTCTCTCTTGTGTCTCCCCTGATGATGTGATTATTACACGAAAGTGCACTTGGGAACTTATCGTGTTTCATCTTCCCCGTGGATTCTTAGGAATATACGTGATCACGCGCAAAATTGTGATCCTTTCCAATATATATATATATATATATATATATATATATATATATATATATATATATAATCATGACGATTCCATTTTCATCCCACGGTATAAAGACCCCCCAATTAACCTCTCCATAATTGGTTGGTAATGGGATTATTACTCGGTTTGCTTCAGCGTCCCTGGCCCAATTATATATATTTTCCCCGAAAAAGCCGAAAACTCTCGAGAGAAATGGTCGTCAGGACCCTTAGAAAGAAAAAAATAATATAATGATAATTAACTTTCTACACTCCGTATTAAAGAAAATGACATCCATTTCTGTGCGCGCCGAACCCTTCAAGAAATTATCAACCTAGTAATCAACGAGTTCAATCTAGTAATCAACGAGTCCAATCTAGTAATCAACGAGTCCAATCTAGTAATCAACGAGTCCAATCTAGTAATCAACGAGTCCAATCTAGTAATCAACGAGTCCAATCTAGTAATCAACGAGTCCAATCTAGTAATCAACGAGTCCAATCTAGTAATCAACGAGTCTAATCTAGTAATCAACGAGTCCAATCTAGTAATCAACGAGTCCAATCTAGTAATCAACGAGTCCAATCTAGTAATCAACGAGTCCAATCTAGTAATCAATGAGTCCAATCTAGTAATTAACGAGTCCAATCTAGTAATCAACGAGTCCAATCTAGTAATCAACGAGTCCAATCTAGTAATCAATGAGTCCAATCTAGTAATTAACGAGTCCAATCTAGTAATCAACGAGTCCAATCTAGTAATCAACGAGTCCAATCTAGTAATCAACGAGTCCAATCTAGTAATCAATGAGTCCAATCTAGTAATCAACGAGTCCAATCTAGTAATCAACGAGTCCAATCTAGTAATCAACGAGTCCAATCTAGTAATCAACGAGTCCAATCTAGTAATTAACGAGTCCAATCTAGTAATCAACGAGTCCAATCTAGTAATCAACGAGTCCAATCTAGTAATCAATGAGTCCAATCTAGTAATTAACGAGTCCAATCTAGTAATCAACGAGTCCAATCTAGTAATCAACGAGTCCAATCTAGTAATCAACGAGTCCAATCTAGTAATCAACGAGTCCAATCTAGTAATCAATGAGTCCAATCTAGTAATCAACGAGTCCAATCTAGTAATGAACGAGTCCAATCTAGTAATCAACGAGTCCAATCTAGTAATCAACGAGTCCAATCTAGTAATTAACGAGTCCAATCTAGTAATCAACGAGTCCAATCTAGTAATCAACGAGTCCAATCTAGTAATCAACGAGTCCAATCTAGTAATCAACGAGTCCAATCTAGTAATCAACGAGTCGTTATATTCTCTATCTCCGACATTACGAGTCAGCGAGCTCCGAGGGGGAAATTTGAAACAGGTATCTGTAAAATCGGCACGCGACCTTCTCCTTTCTCTCTTACAGCGCGATGAGCGGCCGAGGTCTCCCGAAATGGGTGTGTCTGTGGGCTCGGGGGACTTGCATACTCAGATATGTTGATGTTGTGTGTGTGTGGGTGTGGGGTGTGTGTTGGGGGGTGATTGATGTGGAGTTGATGAATGATAATGTGGTGTGGGGGGGTTATGATGAAAGTGGTGGTGGAGGTGGTGTTGGTGTGGACTCTCTCTGTGGTGAAGGTTAGTAACCTGTGGTAGGTGTTGTAGGTCCTCTGGTGGTGTGTTGTAGAGGTGTTGTAGAGGTGTTGTGGTGGTGTTTAGATCCAACGGTGGCCAATTGCAGGAGTTGTTGTGGTAGATTCTGTGGGAGTGTTTGGAGTTGTTGTAGATTCTGTGGGAGTGTTGGAGTTGTTGTAGATTCTGTGGGAGTGTTGGAGTTGTGGTAGATTCTGTGGGAGAGTTTGGAGTTGTGGTAGATTCTGTGGGAGTGTTTGGAGTTGTTGTAGATTCTGTGAGAGTGTTTGGAGTTGTGGTAGATTCTGTGGGAGTGTTTGGAGTTGTGGTAGATTCTGTGAGAGTGTTTGGAGTTGTGGTAGATTCTGTGAGAGTGTTTGGAGTTGTGGTAGATTCTGTGGGAGTGTTTGGAGTTGTGGTAGATTCTGTGGGAGTGTTTGGAGTTGTTGTAGATTCTGTGAGAGTGTTTGGAGTTGTGGTAGATTCTGTGGGAGTGTTGGAGTTGTGGTAGATTCTGTGGGAGTGTTTGGAGTTGTGGTAGATTCTGTGGGAGTGTTTGGAGTTGTGGTAGATTCTGTGAGAGTGTTTGGAGTTGTGGTAGATTCTGTGGGAGTGTTTGGAGTTGTGGTAGATTCTGTGGGAGTGTTGTAGGTGCTGTAGACTCTGTGGTGGTGTTTAGATCCTGTGGGAGTGTTGTAGACCCAGTGGTAGTGTTGTAGGTGTTGTAGAACCCCGTGTTAGAATTGTAGGTGTTGTAGACCCTGTGGTGGTGTTGTTACCGGACTCCGCATCCTCAAGGTTACACCGCGAGTGAAAAATCACATGTGGCGAGGCTGTATCACTGGGAGTACAAAGAACTGCTCACTCTGAAGGAGTCTACATTTCCCCTGCTACTGAAAGCAGCGCAGCCTTTGGACCACAGGAGCCTACGGGAAGCTTTGGGTCAACACCAGGACGCTTTCATAAAAAATGAATGGTCGTGTGGTAATAATGAATAAGATGAATAACTCAGTATGCACTTGACTATTAGGGGAAAAAAAAGATGATAAATTATTCTTAAATGGTTTATCTAATAATTCTACGCAGCTAAAAATATAGCTAGATAAAAGAAAGAATACAAAAATATAAATATAAAATATAAATATAGATATAAATATATATATATATATATATATATATATATATATATATATATATATATATATATATATATATATATATATATAAATATATAAAAAACTACCTCTTTTATTTTTTTATAATTTGTTCCCCAGCGCTAAATGGGATGTACTTGTGAAAGAACCAAAAAAACAAAAAACAAAAAAATCCAAATATTATACACTTTCATTTTCACTTCTCAATAAAGCGAAAAAAAGACGCTGGGATTTTTTTTTTCTTTCTTTTGTTTCCCACGTCACTGCGGCCTTCAGCTACTTCAGCAATCTACGCCAGGCTGAAGCTTCAGTCTACAGCGATATACAGTAGCCCAGTGACTAACGGTCTGAAGAACCTTGTGTGTGTGTGTGTGTGTGTGTGTGTGTGTGTGTGTGTGTGTGTGTGTGTGTGTGTGTGTGTGTGTTGTGGACGGGGCCAGAGGGCGCATCTGGTGGTATCTGAGCTCATTCGTGTGTATGTGTCGGATTCAAAGTGCTCTTGAAGAAGAGGTTTCGAATCGACTCATTTTCGTGGAGCGTCGAGGCTTGAAAGATATTTAGCTCGACGGAGGTCATGATCTCTCATATATATACAAACCCCTCGTAGTAGCCTCGTAGAGTACTGCGCCTACGAGGCTTACAGTGCGCCTCTACAGGGTTCTGAGTCTACGAGACTAACACCATTACGGGGCGTTGGTGTGCGCACCTCTGGAACCATTATTGACCCTTAACGAGGCGCTCCCATTGTTTGTGTTAAAAGGTCTTCCATAAGCAGTACATGCTCTTACTCCTCCTCCTCCTCTTCTCTCCTTCTTCATCTTCTTTCTCTCCACCTCCTTCTTCTTCTTCTTCTCCATCTTCTTTCTCTCCTCCTCCTCCTCCTCCTCCTCCTCCTTCTTCTTTTCAATCTTCTTTCTCTCCTCCTCCTCCTCCTCCATCTCCTTCTTCTTCTTCTTCTTCTTCTTCTTGTCCTTTACCTCCATCTCCTTCCCTCCTCACTTCCTCCTCCTCCTTCTCCTTCTTCTTCTTCTTTTTCTTCTTGTCCTTTACCTTCATCTTCTCCTTCCCCCCTCACCTCCTCCTCCTCCTCCTCCTTCTTCTCCTTCTTCTTCGCCTTCTTTTTCTTCCTCTCCTCCTCCTTCTCCTTCTTCATCTTCTTCCTCTTCTCCCTTAAACTCGTTTATCTCCTCAGCCATTTCTTTCGCATGTTGCATTCGAGGTCTGTTGTTGACTTCAGGCCCGAGACTGAAGCCTTCAACGTAAATAAAAGTGCAGCTTTCGACTGTTGGTACCACAGTTCACTGTATAATAAGCGTCCCTTTGATACGGGTTTACTGTACGCACGTGTAAAGCGCGCTCTGTTAATGGTACATTTTTGTGTAAGTGAGGTAATTGGATGACGGGGAGGAAAACTCAGTTATTCTTGGTTTACAAAGTAAGAGTTGTAGTATGACTACTGGTCTACATTGTGGTCTACATTGTATCAGGTGTAATATTACAACCGGTATACTGTGTACCAGGTGTACCATTAATGGTCTACAGTATACCATGTGTATCATTAATGGTCTATAGTATACCAAGTGTATCATTACTAGTCTACAGTTTACCGGGTATATCATTACAAATGGTATAAAGATTTACTCAGTCTGCTGGTCTACAACGTACCAAGAAATCGATCTTCAGTGTACCAAGGTGCAGTAGCTTACAGTGCATACCAACACGTATCCAACAGTTATAATGTTGGACAGGCCTTTTAAGTTATCCCTCTTCTTAAACGCCTCTGAGTTTCATTGTTTCAGTAAGATACTGTCCATACCGGAAATCTATCTGAAAATAACTCATTTTTAGTCAAATTTTTGTAGACAGCGAATTTTGTAGAGGGAGAAAATGACATATATATATATATATATATATATATATATATATATATATATATATATATACTATCCCTGGGGATAGGAGAGAAAGAATACTTCCCACGTATTCCTAGCGTGTCGTGGAAGGCGACTAGAAAGGGAAGGAGCGGGAGGTTGGAAATCCTCCCCTTCCGTTTCTAATTTTCCAAAAGAAGAAACAGTGAAGGGGGGCAAGTGAGGATATTCCCTCTAAGGCTCAGCCCTCTGTTCTTAACGCAACCTCGCAAACGCGGAAGACAGCAACTAAGTATAATAAAAGATAATGATAATAATGAAATATATATATATATATATATATATATATATATATATATATATATATATACATATATATATATATATATATATATATATATATATATATATATATATATATATATATATATATAAAGTATTGTGCGGGCCTCTTTAGTCTTGTACTTTGTCGAGTGTAGGTTCTTTCAATATATTTCCTGATGTATCGTACTGTATCATATCTACCAACCCATCAGCGCCCAGCAGTTATTTCTTTTCACCGTCCCCCCAACCCCTCCCTTGTAATGGCTGGTTTTCTGCGCTGTATCTGGTGACAAAGACGCCCACCGACTGCGCCTTCATCCTACACAGCTTTAGCGAGGTTTGTGGGGAAATGTGCCGGCCATGGACATCAGCTGGCCCTCAGTGACATAAACAAACCAAAAAAAATGGTTTAGTTCTGCAATGTATTTTTTACTGTGCGGTTAGTGGCGAATACTACAGTGAATCTTTTCCACTCTCTGGTTCAGCTCAACAAATGATGACGACCCCCAAAAAAAGAAAAAGGGTTTACGAATCCAGTCGGGTCCACGTTGTTATGACAACAGAGGAGCGCCAAGGCCGGAGAGAGAGAGAGAGAGAGAGAACCCTCCTCCTCCTCCTCCTCACCCACAACCACCTCAGGAGATCACCTACAACATCTGGAGGTCACCTACAACCTTACTGAGGAACACACAGGGTTGTGTGTGTGTGTGTGTGTGTGTGGGAGACGCTTGGGGTAAACTGGCAGGTTAGGTTGGACGTTTACGGGTGAGGGAGGGTACAACACCTTCGGCTGGAGGCCTTAATAGACAATGCACAGTCTCTCTCTCTCTCTCTCTCTCTCTCTCTCTCTCTCTCTCTCTCTCTCTCTCTCTCTCTCTAAGCTCGCTGTGGCATTCAGAGGCACGACTCCCGCGCGGTGTCATGAAAGACGTAGACATACATGCACTTAAAACCTCGTTTGTGCTTAGATTAGTAAAATTAACACACACACACACACACACACACACACACACACACACACATATATATATATATATATATATATATATATATATATATATATATATATATATATATATATATATATATATATATACATGCTGTTTACCAAATAGCGTCCGAGCTACGTCTCTTCGTTGTATATCAACCGACTTATATTCTTTCTTGTATCTCCCCCTGATGATGTGATTATTACACGAAAGTGCACTTGGAGCTTATTGTGTTTCATATCCCCTTGTACTCATAGGAATATATATATATATATATATATATATATATATATATATATATATATATATATATATATATATATATATATATTCACCGAACAATGGTATTTAGTTGTCCACGGCTTCCAACATGAGTATATAACCAGCTCCAAGCTGACCCCTCCCTCTCTGACCCCACGCATTCCACGGTATAAAGACCCCCCAATTAACCTCTCCATAATTGGTTTGTAATGTGATTATTACTCAGCTCGCTCCAGCCTCCGTGCTTACACTGGACCGTTCCCAGGGCAAAGCAAATCACAACATAAATTGCTCCTGAGAGTTTTAGAAAAGGAAAATGAAATGTTGAACTCCCCACATTAACAAAACAATTGCCAAATCATTTTTTTTCATCTCTACTTTTTATGATTAACTTCCTATATAGTTCTCTAATCTGGTAAAATAGATATCTTTTCAATCACCATTTCATTTCTTTATCTATACTTCTTATAATTAGCTTGCTATATAGTTATCTAATCTGGTAGAATAGACATCTTCAATTACCATTTCCTTTCTTTATCTATAATTTTGATAACTAACTTCCTATATAGTTGTCTAATCTGGTAAAACAGATATCATTTCATTTTCCTTTTTATTTTCGATTCATCGATCACAAGTCGGAGCTTCGATATGAAATTCCGATCCGAATTTGGAAACTGAATTGGTAGGGCACCTCCGTGGACCTTGGGTCACGGTGAAGTACAGTTGCTGGGATATGAGAGGTCTCCCAGCACGGCTGCTGGGATATGAGAGGTCTCCCAGCACCTCGGCTGGGATATGAGAGGTCTCCCAGCACCTCGGCTGGGATATGAGAGGTCTCCCAGCACCTCGGCTGGGATATGAGAGGTCTCCCAGCACCTCGGCTGGGATATGAGAGGTCTCCCTAGCACCTCGGCTGGGATATGAGAGGTCTCCCAGCATGGTTTCCGTGCGAGGGACTGGACTCATAGAGTCCTATATTCACTTCCAGGTCATGCTAAGAAAAAAAAAAAGGAAGGGGAATAAGAGGCGACTGGGTGATAATGTTAACCCAACCTTCGAAGCGTAGGACAAAAGGGAGGAAGAGTAAAAGCGAGATGAAAAAGGAGAGAAATAGAGAAGAAACAAGAACAGAAGAGCTTTTTTTTTTTTTAGGGGAAAATTTTGAAAATGATATATATATATATATATATATATATATATATATATATATATATATATATATATATATATATATATATATATATATATATATATTTTTTTTTTTTTTTTTTTTTTTTTTTATACTTTGTCGCTGTCTCCCGCGTTTGCGAGGTAGCGCAAGGAAACAGACGAAAGAAATGGCCCAACCCCCCCCCCATACACATGTACATACACACGTCCACACACGCAAATATACATACCTACACAGCTTTCCATGGTTTACCCCAGACGCTTCACATGCCTTGATTCAATCCACTGACAGCACGTCAACCCCTGTATACCACATCGCTCCAATTCACTCTATTCCTTGCCCTCCTTTCACCCTCCTGCATGTTCAGGCCCCGATCACACAAAATCTTTTTCACTCCATCTTTCCACCTCCAATTTGGTCTCCCTCTTCTCCTCGTTCCCTCCACCTCCGACACATATATCCTCTTGGTCAATCTTTCCTCACTCATTCTCTCCATGTGCCCAAACCATTTCAAAACACCCTCTTCTGCTCTCTCAACCACGCTCTTTTTATTTCCACACATCTCTCTTACCCTTACGTTACTTACTCGATCAAACCACCTCACACCACACATTTTCCTCAAACATCTCATTTCCAGCACATCCATCCTCCTGCGCACATCTCTATCCATAGCCCACGCCTCGCAACCATACAACATTGTTGGTACCCATTTTTGCTTTCCGAGATAATGTTCTCGACTTCCACACATTTTTCAAGGCTCCCAAAATTTTCGCCCCCTCCCCCACCCTATGATCCACTTCCGCTTCCATGGTTCCATCCGCTGACAGATCCACTCCCAGATATCTAAAACACTTCACTTCCTCCAGTTTTTCTCCATTCAAACTCACCTCCCAATTGACTTGACCCTCACCCCTACTGTACCTAATAACCTTGCTCTTATTCACATTTACTCTTAACTTTCTTCTTCCACACACTTTACCAAACTCAGTCACCAGCTTCTGCAGTTTCTCACATGAATCAGCCACCAGCGCTGTATCATCAGCGAACAACAACTGACTCACTTCCCAAGCTCTCTCATCCCCAACAGACTTCATACTTGCCCCTCTTTCCAGGACTCTTGCATTTACCTCCCTAACAACCCCATCCATAAACAAATTAAACAACCATGGAGACATCACACACCCCTATGAGTCCACGAGGAAAATGAAACACGATAAGTTCCCAAGTGCACTTTCGTGTAATAATCACATCATCAGGGGAGACACAAGAGAGAAATAAAAGTCAGTTGATATACATCGAAGAGACGTGTTTCATTTTCCCAGTGGACTCATAGGAATATCTTGATCACGCGCAAAATTGTGATCCTTTCTAATATATATATATATATATATCCATATAGATATACCTCCCTCCCCGCACATCGATCATATTGATAAAAATATCAAGTTTCCTTCTGGGAAAAATGACAGTGAATGATTTCACCTTTGTATCCTGGCACTGCCCGGACTTCTTTGAGGATGAATGGAACTGCGATCATTACCGTGAAACATGGACGATTTACTGCAGTGCCCAGCTCCGGCTACAGCCTAAGTCCATCAAAATACAGCAACGTCCACTCTCGTGCATTAGATGTAGTACAACGTTTCTGCTCTATTGCATTTCGTTGTATGATACATCGGATGATGTATAAGAATCAATGATCAAAATTGAGAAGTCATTTTCGTTCTGTCTTATTTCATGTCGTCCGCCATTTCTTTCGTCTATTTTTTTCTTCTTTCCTTAATGACTTGTTCTTCTTCTTCTTTGTTTTTCTGACTTCGACTTGTTCTTCTTCTTCTTTGTTCTTCTGACTTCTTCTTCTTCCTCTTTGTTCTTCTTCTTTGTTCTTCTTATTACGTTATTTGCATGTCATCTCGCCTTCCTCCCACTTATCATTTCTCTCATGTTCTTCTCCGTTTCTTTTCCTACAGTTTCTGGTGTCTGCCGAGATGCTCTTTGTTGCAGTGACCCAGGCAGTGACCTAGGTCATCCATTGCAGTGCCTCGTAACGTCCGTGGCAGTGATACACAGACCATCCACGGCAGTGGCACAGACCATCCGTGGCAGTGACACAGACCATCCATGGCAGTGACACAGACTATCCGTGGCAGTGACACGGACCATCCGTGGCAGTGACACAGACCATCCGTGGCAGTGACACAGACCATCCGTGGCAGTGACACAGACCATCCGTGGCAGTGACACACATCATTCGTGGTAGTGACTGTATCATTCGCAACAGTGACCCAGAATGATCAAATCAGCGATTCATACCATCCGCGCGGCAGTGCCCCAGATCATCCGCGGCCAGTGACTCAAAATAATGACGACAGTGCCTCTTATCTTACGTTGCAGTGACACAATATAATGACGTCAGTGACTTATTACCCGCAGCAGTGCCTCTTATGGCAGTAGCTGTGACTTTAATCATACCAGTGACTCACCATCCGCGGGCAGTGACCCTCACCATACGCGGGCAGTGACCCTCACCATCCGCGGGCAGTGACCCTCACCATCCGAGGGTAGTGACCCCTCACCATCCGAGGGTAGTGACCCCTCACCATCCGCGGGCAGTGACCCTCACCATCCGAGGGTAGTGACCCCTCACCATCCGCGGGCAGTGCCCCTCACCATCCGAGGGCAGTGACCCCTCACCATCCGTGGGCAGTGCCCCTCACCATCCGCGGGCAGTGACCCTCACCATCCGAGGGTAGTGACCCCTCACCATCCGAGGGTAGTGACCCCTCACCATCCGAGGGTAGTGACCCTCACCATCCGAGGGTAGTGACCCCTCACCATCCGAGGGTAGTGACCCCTCACCATCCGAGGGCAGTGACCCTCACCACCCGCAGGCAGTGACGCACTGCACCCGTGGCACTGCAGATCACCGTCATGGTCATCTTCTTCATCTTCAGAGATGAAAGAAACACTTGCAATCCACACAGCCGATAACAAAAGCTTCGCACGGGTCGGAGTGCCGATACCCCGATATCGAGAAAATCTGAGAAAACAAAGGAGAGAGAGAGAGAGAGAGAGAGAGAGAGAGAGAGAGAGAGAGAGAGAGAGAGAGAGAGAGAGAGAGAGGAGGTTGGACTCGCTTGCAGAAGACCTTCAGAATCAGCCATTGACATGCAAAATTTAAGAAATATCTCCCTAAAGAAATAATATATATATATATATATATATATATATATATATATATATATATATATATATATATATATATATATATATATATATTGGAAAGGATCACAATTTTGCGCGTGATCAAGATATATTTACCAAATGGCGTCCTAGCTTCGTCTCTTCGATGTATATCAACTGACTGTTATATTTCTCTCTTGTGTCTCCTCTGATGATGTGATTATTACACGAAAGTGCACTTGGGAACTTTTCGTGTTTCATTTTCCTCGTGGACTCATAGGAATATATATATATATATATATATATATATATATATATATATATATATATATATATAGAGAGAGAGAGAGAGAGAGAGAGAGAGAGAGAGAGAGAGAGAGAGAGAGAGAGAGAGAGATAGATAGAGAGAGAGAGAGAGAGAGAGAGAGAGAGAGAGAGAGAGAGAGAGAGAGAGATAGATAGATAGATAGATAGATAGATAGATAGATATGCGAATAGCATATGAGGTCTTCGAGACTTCGGTGGCATTTGTGTTCTAAGAGAGGAACGCGAACTGGGCATTTCAGTTACGTTAGACTTCGTACCTTATCGTACATCTGGTACTGTGCCGTGTTGAGGGTACGACGTTTTCTTTATTCTAATGCCAAGTTAATCTTCCTCGTATTATTCTGTACTTTCATCTCTCTCTCTCTCTCCCCTCCCCTGGCAAGGGGAGTGGAGGAGAGAGAGAGAGAGAGAGAGAGAGAGAGAGAGAGAGAGAGAGAGAGAGAGAGAGAGAGAGAGAGAGAGAGAGAACGATAAAAACTATTGATAATAAAAAAAAACCTGCGTACAGTTTTAGAAAGTTATTTCCAACGTTATATTTTATTTATTTATCTATCTATTTTTTTTTTTGGTGGGAGAGTTTATCTTGGTTGGGGCATTACTGGCTCGAGGGAGGAAGTGGAGGTAAACTAGACTGAAATGATTCTATGTTGGTCAATAAGTGTAAGTCACTGTGGTGGCAGCTGTATCAATAATGATAATAATAATAACAATAATAATGATAACAATAATAATAATAATAATAATAATAATAATAATAATAATAATAATGATAATAATGATAATAACAATAATAATAGTAATGATAATAATAATAATAATGATAATACTAACAATGATAATGATGATGATAATGATAATAATAATAATAATAATAATAATAATAATAATAATAATAATAATAATAATAATAAAACAATAATAATAGTAATGATAAAATAATAATGATAATAATAATAATGATAAAACAATAATAACAGTAATAAAAACAATAATGATAATAACAATAATAATAATAATAATAATAATAATAATAATAATAATAATAATGATAATATGATGATGATGACGATGATAAAAATAATGATAATAGTAATGATAATAATAACAATGATAATATAACTACACAGTAGTGTCAGTATGACCGAGTATAAGGGTACACTGAGATAGTATACTGACTTTTCTCAGTTGTATAACCTCAGCTGACCTGACGCATCAGCTGACTCGATCCTGCTGACATGACCCCCCATCAGCTGACTTGACTGAGCTGGGTTTTACCTCAGATGACCTCACTCAGCTGGTAAATGACCTGACCCCAGGATTGAGACTGAACTCCAGCCTGACCTCTTCTCTCTCTCTCTCTCTCTCTCTCTCTCTCTCTCTCTCTCTCTCTCTCTCTCTTGTCCACTAGTCCACACACACTCACTCACCTCCCCGTGGCTATGTACCACCTCCCACTCGTCTGCCCACAGACACACCCATTCCCTTCACCCACTATTCTATACCCAATTGGCCGAGGCATTTTTCACTGACCCCCCACTGTTTAACATCCAGTGGTAATTATGGTAGTGTATCCACCCCCAACTGTTTTACACTCAGTGGCCTGGCTAGCCACTGTGCCCCCACCCACTGACGCCGTACCCACTGACGCCGCACCCACTGACGCCGCACCCACTGACGCCACACCCACTGACGCCGTACCCACTGACGCCGCACCCACTGACACCGCACCCACTGACGTCCTTACAATCGATCCTTCCACAGTGCTCATATTACTTGCAACTCCCTCCTCCTCCTCCTTCTCCTCCTCTTCTTTCTCCTCCTCTCTCTTCTTCTTCTTCTTCCTTTTCTTCTTCTTCCTCTTCTTATTCTCCTCCTCCTTCTCCTTCCTTATTTCTTCTTCTTTTCTTCCTCTTCTTCTTCTTCTCCTCCCTTCCTCTTCCTCCTCTTTTTCCCTCCTCCTCTCGCACTTCTCCTTCTTCTTCCCTTCTCCTCCTACTCCTCCTCTTCTTACTTCTTCTCTTTCCCTTCTCCTCTTCTCCTTCCCTTCTTCATCTTCTTCTTCTTCTCCTTATCAATGACGTAGTCGTCCATGTCCTCACGTCCACGGCGCCCCTCAAGACAATCCCTCCATCGAAGACTTTGAAAAACAATGTCGAGGTGGAGGTTGGAGGAGGAGGAGGAGGAGGAGGAGGAATCCTTCCCTTCTCGTAATCTGGGACATTCTTAAACTTT
>NC_092286.1:10765735-10793235 GCF_036320965.1 Panulirus ornatus
AACTTATAATGGAGACTGCAATATTTACGACAACGGTGTCTGAACTTAATATTCCGGATTGAAATGTTCACAACAAAGAATATGGTGTTTGTTATACGTTACAACATCTATGAACATCTATTAATAAAAAGATACAATGGAAGGAGCCTACTGCACATGATCACCATGGTATTACTGTAAGAAGACAGGAAGACTTTGATATTCACTGGACCGTAAATCCAATTTGTTTTACATTTTGCCCAGAATTTTATTGGTGGCTTGTAAGAATGTGCTTTTGGATTTACGGTTCCGCCCAAGTACCTTTCCTTTTTCTTCTTCTTCTTTTTCTTGTTCTTCTTCATCTTCTTTTTCTTCTTCTGCTTCTTTATCTTCTCTGCTTCTTCTTCTATTTCTTTCTCTTATTCTTGTTCTTCTTCTCCTTTCTCTTTTTCTTCTTCTTTATCTTCTTCTTCTTTATCTTCTTCTTCTTCTTTATCTTCTTCTTCTTCTTTATCTTCTTCTTCTTCTTCTTCTTCTTCTTCTTCTTCTTCTCCTTTTTCTTCCTCTTCTTCTTCTGCTTCTTTATCTTCTCTGCTTCTTCTTCTTCTTCTACTTCTTCTTCTTCTCTTTCCTCCTCCTCCTCCTGTTCTTTTTTTCGCATTGCATTTTATCGCATCTTAATGCCTAACGGTCTGTCTGTCCGTTTTTTAACTCTATTTGTGTGCCTGTATGTCAGCCTCTCAGTCTGTTTCTCCGTCTCTCTCTCTCTCTCTCTCTCTCTCTCTCTCTCTCTCTCTCTCTCTCTCTCTCTCTCGCTCTCGCTCGCTCGCTCTCTCTCGCTCGCTCGCTCTCACCTTCCCGTAATGCTCTACCGAAGTCAACAGGAACTGTTTGCGAGCTCCCAGCAGATGAAAATGGAAGGTGATCTTTCGTGGCCCAGACATAGCGTCGTCCCCCACCTCGCCACCAGACCACGACCATCATCACCCTGGCCTGCCACAGTTACGTATCAAGGACACTATTCTATCTTCCTAAGATACTAGGATGACGAAGGGACTAAACATGAGATATAACTGACTTAGGTCGAAGATAGGAAGGGTGGTGGGGGGGGGGTTGTTTTATAACTGTGTTTGCCTCAGGGATTTATCAATTTAATGCCATGGAGGATCATCATGATCACCGTGATCAATATAATGATGATCATCATGATCAATATAATGATGACGATCATGATCAATATAATCATGATCACCGTGATCAATATAATGATGATCACCGTGATCAATATAATGATGATCATCATGATCAATATAATGATGATCATCATGATCAATATAATGATGATCATCATGATCAATATAATGATGATCATGATCAATATAATGATGATGATCATCATCAATATAATGATGATCATGATCAATATAATGATGACCATCATGATCAATATAATCATGATCATCATGATCAATATAATCATGATCATGATCAATATAATGATGATGATCATGATCAATATAATGATGACCATCATGATCAATATAATCATGATCATCATGATCAATATAATCATGATCATCATGATCAATATAATCATGATCATCATAATCAATATAATCATGATCATCATGATCAATATAATCATGATCATCATAATCAATATAATCATGATCATTATGATCAATATAATCATGATCATCATGATCAATATAATCATGATCATCATAATCAATATAATCATGATCATCATGATCAATATAATCATGATCATCATGATCAATATAATCATGATCATCATGATCAATATAATCATGATCATCATGATCAATATAATCATGATCATCATGATCAATATAATCATGATCATGATCAATATAATCATGATCATCATGATCAATATAATCATGATAATCATGATCAATATAATCATGATAATCATGATCAATATAATCATGATAATCATGATCAATATAATCATGATCATCATGATCAATATAATCATGATCATCATGATCAATATAATCATGATCATCATGATAATATCCTCACGTTAATCATCATTATCTCTCATGGCGAAGTTATATACTACCAGTTAACACTAAGCCTTTCCCCAAGATTTGCATAATATTCCACTGAGAATGATCAATATTGCAGAACACTTTTATTAAACTGGTCTATTTTTGGAAGCTGGATGAGAAGGAGGGAGAGGGGATGTGTCTGGGGTGGTGGTGGAGCAGGGGATCTCTGGGGGTGGTGTGGAGTGGATCCAAGGGGAGGGGTCTGGTGGTATCTGGGGGTTGTGGAGAGGCAATGATTCGGGTTTTCTGGGATGGAGGAAGGAAAAGCTTCAGTGAGCAGAAGGATGATGAAGAAGAAAAAAGGTGGACTTTTAATGATATTGACTTGAGTTGACACATTATGACTTAAGTCACTATTTGGCCTTCACTTGAGTTGACACTTTATGACTCAAGTCACTATTTGGCCTTGACTTGAGTTGACACCATATGACTCAAGTCACTAGTCGGCCTTGACTTAAGTTGATATCTTATGACTTAAGTCACTAGTTAGCCTTGACTTGTGTCCCACTGCCCCGCCCACTGATCCCACGAACACTAGTCCCATCCACTGACACACCACCGAGTGTCCTAACTTCCACCTACTCTCCAGCCCCACTGACAGATGCAAAGTCTCGTTCCCACCGACTAACACATCACTTATCGTCTCAAACACCCAGCATTCCCTCACCCACTGTACACACAACACACACACAACACACACACACACACACTGTACCCTAGAGACAGAAACAGTTGTTGTTTGCTGATGATACACACACATTCCCACACACACACACACACACACACACACTGTATCTTAGAGACAGACACACCCACTGTAAACACACACACACACACACACACACACACACACACACTGTACCCTAGAGACAGAAACATTTGTTGTTTGCTGATGATACACACACATTCCCACACACACACACACACACACACACTGTATCTTAGAGACAGACACACCCACTGTAAACACACACACACACACTGTATCTTAGAGACAGACATCCACTGTAAACACACACACACACACATACCCACTTAGAGCGACTGCTGCTACCACCACACCACCACCACCAAGTCCACCACCACCACCAGCAACAGAATGACCTAAATGGAGTTTGCGTTGCCACGAGAGGCGTAGGGGGTGGGGTTGGGTGGGGAGTGGGGGTGGTGAGGGGCGGACCTCCGCCGCCACTCAAGGTCAGCCCGAGAGAATGGGACGTTTAAAGAAAATCTCAAGCGGTTTCTTCCCCGGCGTCAAAAGTGAGCGGACGAAAAGTTTTATCTTTCGTGAGGGAGGGACAAAAAAAAAAAGATGGCCTCACCTCTTGTGTCCCTCACGCCTGTTAAGCCTCTTGTCTCTCTGTCATAGCTCTATACTCAGCATTTTTCTGGTCTCTTTCCTCTCACATCTGTTTATGTATACTTGTATGTCTACAGTTACGGCGGGGTGGCGACGGGAATGGATGAAGGCAGCAAGTATGAATACGTCCTAGTGTATATATGTGTATGTCTGTGTATGTATATGTATGTATACGTTGAAATGTATATGTATGTATATGTGCGTGTATGGGCGTTCTCAGTGAATGTAGGTTTGCGGCAGGGGTGTGTGATGTCTCCATGGTTGTTTAATTTGTTTATGGATGGGGTTGTTAGGGAGGTAAATGCAAGAGTCTTGGAAAGAGGGGCAAGTATGAAGTCTGTTGGGGATGAGAGAGCTTGGGAAGTGAGTCAGTTGTTGTTCGCTGATGATACAGCGCTGGTGGCGGATTCATGTGAGAAACTGCAGAAGCTGGTGACGGAGTTTGGTAAAGTGTGTGGAAGAAGAAAGTTAAGAGTAAATGTGAATAAGAGCAAGGTTATTAGGTACAGTAGGGTTGAGGGTCAAGTCAATTGGGAGGTGAGTTTGAATGGTGAAAAACTGGAGGAAGTGAAGTGTTTTAGATATCTGGGAGTGGATCTGTCAGCGGATGGAACCATGGAAGCGGAAGTGGATCATAGGGTGGGGGAGGGGGCGAAAATTTTGGGAGCCTTGAAAAATGTGTGGAAGTCGAGAACATTATCCCGGAAAGCAAAAATGGGTATGTTTGAAGGATTAGTAGTTCCAACAATGTTGTATGGTTGCGAGGCGTGGGCTATGGATAGAGTTGTGCGCAGGAGGATGGATGTGCTGGAAATGAGATGTTTGAGGATAATGTGTGGTGTGAGGTGGTTTGATCGAGTAAGTAACGTAAGGGTAAGAGAGATGTGTGGAAATAAAAAGAGCGTGGTTGAGAGAGCAGAAGAGGGTGTTTTAAAATGGTTTGGGCACATGGAGAGAATGAGTGAGGAAAGATTGACCAAGAGGATATATGTGTCGGAGGTGGAGGGAACGAGGAGAAGAGGGAGACCAAATTGGAGGTGGAAAGATGGAGTGAAAAAGATTTTGTGTGATCGGGGCCTGAACATGCAGGAGGGTGAAAGGAGGGCAAGGAATAGAGTGAATTGGAGCGATGTGGTATACAGGGGTTGACGTGCTGTCAGTGGATTGAATCAAGGCATGTGAAGCGTCCGGGGTAAACCATGGAAAGCTGTGTAGGTATGTATATTTGTGTGTGTGGACGTGTGTATGTACATGTGTATGGGGGGGGTTGGGCCATTTCTTTCGTCTGTTTCCTTGCGCTACCTCGCAAACGCGGGAGACAGCGACAAAGTATAAAAAAAAAAAAAAAAAAAAAAAAAAAAAATATATATATATATATATATATATATATATATATATATATATATATATATATATATATATATATATAAGGCTGTCAATTTAGGGTCGAGATGTTAACAAGACAATCGCTAGTCAGGATAATAACAATGAACTGTGGCGTTTCAGGAATACCATGGCCATGGTAGCAGCATATGGACACCACCCTTTTCCTTCCTGTAAGTTGGAAGTCTAAAAGAATTCTCCTTACTATCGGTCACTTTATCTGATTACTAGAAACAAAAATAAAAGGAGTATTTGCTATTCCTATTCCCTGAGAATGCAAGGTTAATGTTTTCAATAAGATCCGAGTTAAAATCCTTCTTAAGGAAGCTTTATGGATTTTGTAGCCATTTAATTCTTCACTCGTGTCTTTGTGTTCTCAGACTATTTCCTTAGTACATATATATATACAGACATGTACATATCCATACTTTCTTGCCTTCATCCATTCCCGGCGCCACCCCGTCCCACAGGAAACAGCATCCTTAAAAATCTGGTGTTGGTGACAGCAAAGTGTATCCATAAAGATAACTAAAAGATACTCAACTGTTTAACTAAAGATACTCAACTGGTTAACTAAAGATACTCAACTGGTAACCGAAATCAAATCTTTTTTTCCCTGCTCTGCCACCAACACATCTTGTCTTCATCTGTTCAGGTCTGGGAGCTTCGTCGCTTCGTCGCTCACTACTGTGTTTAAACGACCCATCAGCCGTTTCACAATCGCCCCCTTTTCATAATACAACGATTCCTCACTGTAACAGTGATAAGGGAGTGCTTCACTGCTGAGGGTGGAAGAGGAGCGACCTCCTCACCCCTCCCCAGCTGTCATATGTCAGAGCCACATTGGTGTCAATTCAGGTTGGTACTCGCTTATCACTGACGCCTCTAATGGGTTTTGCCGTGTGTGGTGCAAGAATGTCGTACACTGGCGTGGAGTTACATACACACACACAGATAGACACACAAAAAGACACACACACACACACGCACACACACACACACACACACACACACAGATAGACACAGACAAAGACACACACACACACACACACACACACACAGATAGACACAGACACACACACACACACACACACACACACACGCACAGACAAAGACACACACACACACACACACACACACACACACACACACACACACACACACACAGATAGACACAGACAAAGACACACACACACACACACACACACACACACACACACACACAGACAGACAGACAGACAGACACACACACACACACACACACACACACACACACACACACACATCTTCCTCTTGCAACTTGCAGTAAAATCATTGCCACAATCTCTCAGAATCAATGGAAAACTTTACCTTTCATCCTCTTAGCCACGTATGGTTAAATCCATTTCCCCAGTTCGGTGGGAAAAGAAAAATAAAAGAAAAAGAAAGAAATCCTATCAATCCCTAAATCCTCGTCGCAAATCCAACCAGCCATTTTCTTTTACCTTTTTTTTTTTCCAACCGTTTGAAAAGATGGTAAAATGTTCTTAATAGCTTTTCCTTCCCTGGACTTTGGAGTTATGTACTTTGGAGTTAATCAATAATGTGAGTGTGTCATGGCTGCCTCCTCTCCCTCTCTCTCTCTCCCTCTCTCCCTCCCTCCCTCTCTCTCTCTCTCTCTCACCACCTCGTCTCGCGTCCTCGTCCATTCGTTTCTGTCTACGAGGGAATGAAGGAGCTTGGGGACTCTGCTACACGCGAGGTTGAGTCCCCCAGAGGAGGTTCTGGCGCTGAGGGTTTAAGACCCTCGAGGGAGAGCCCTGGGGTTGGATGGGCTGCTTCGAGGATGGTGCTATAGGGGAGGCAGAGAGGCGTGGATATGAAAGTGGACACTCGACAAGAGAGGTTTAGAAACCCCGAACCCACTAACTCAGTACATAACTTGTAGCCATGGATGATATATATATATATATATATATATATATATATATATATATATATATATATATATATATATATATATATATCCCTGGGGATAGGGGAGAAAGAATACTTCCCACGTATTCCCTGCGTGTCGTAGAAGACGACTAAAAGGGGAGGGAGCGGGGGGGGGGGGGGGGGGGGCTGGAAATCCTCCCCTCTCATTATTTTTTTTTTTAATTTTCCAAAAGAAGGAACAGAGAAGTGGGCCAGGTGAGGATATTCCCTCAAAGGCCCAGTTCTCTGTTCTTAACGCTACCTCGCTAACGCAGGAAATGGCGAATAGTTTGAAAGAAAAAGAAAGATATATATATATATATATATATATATATATATATATATATATATATATATATATATATATATATATATATATACATATAATCTTTTTTTCACACTATTCGCCATTTCCCGCGTCAGCGAGGTACCGTTAAGAACAGAGGACAGAGCCTTTGAGAGAATATCCTCACCTGGCCCCCTCCTCTGTTCCTTCTTTTGGAAAATTTAAAAACCAGAGGGGAGGATTTCCAGCCTTTACCCCCCCGGTCCCTCCCCTTTTAGTCGCCTTCTGTGACTACAACACGAAAGCGCTCAGGATTCTGGTGTATCCTAGTGGTATTTCTGGATATATGGATATATGGAAAGATGGAGTGAAAAAAAGATTTTGTGTGATCGGGGCCTGAACATGCAGGAGGGTGAAAGGAGGGCAAAGAATAGAGTGAATTGGAGCGATGTGGTATACCGGGGTTGACGTGCTGTCAGTGGATTGAATCAAGGCATGTGTATGGGGGTGGGTTGGGCCATTTCTTTCGTCTGTTTCCTTGCGCTACCTCGCAAACGCGGGAGACAGCGGCATAAAAAAAAAAAAAAAAAAAAAAAAATATATATATATATATATATATATATATATATATATATATATATATATATATATATATATATATCCTGACTACCCTAATTTCACTGTCTCATCGTCTTTAATAATGGCCCATGATGTGACGAAAACATAACAGTGTTTTCAGCGACGGGTGAAATAAAAAAGAAAGTAATTTAGATGCCCTCGGGGGGGAGTTTGGCCATGATCAAAAGTTAAATGAGGCAATTTGCATGGGGCAAATTTCGTGCCAAGGGGTTACAAAGGAAAGGCTGTGGCCAGCACCGCCTTCTGCGTGGCTCATACCTGGGAGTGGAGGAGCGGGGGATGAAGATGGCGATACACGCTTCTCTATCATAAACTTGGTCCGAACATGCGTCCACCTCGCTCGGGGGGCAACGGAGTCGTGGTTATCGATAGGTTGATAGGTAGATAGACAGACAGATAGATAGATAGATAGATAGATAGATAGATTGATAGATAGACAGGTAGATAGATAGGTAGAGAGGTAAGTAGATAGGAAGATAGATAGACTGAGAGATAGAAAGACAGACTGATAGACTGATAGATAGAAAGATAGACTGATAGATAGAAAGATAGACTGATAGATGGATAGACTGATAGATAGACTCTCTCTCTCTCTCTCTCTCTCTCTCTCTCTCTCTCTCTCTCTCTCTCTGTCTAGCAAACACGACAAAACACACACACACACACATACACACACACACACAGACTGGTGTACAGGGTAGATGTGTGTGTGTGTGTGTGTGTGTGTGTGTGTGTGTGTGTGTGTGTGTGTGTGTGTGTTTACCACAATCTCTAAATCGAAACAGAACAGTTTCCCATCTTCCCGTGTGATATCATCCCTTAAAAGAGCCGCCCCACCTGTATGATATCATCAACAAACACCCCCATCCCCGTATGATATCACGCCCAAAGAGCCCCACCCGTATATCTCCCCCAAACACCACACATTCCCCCGAAAGTATAATATTGTCCCCCCCAAAAAAAAATCTACCTTTCCCAAAAATCTACCCTTCCCCCTAAAGATATCGCAGCTAAAAAAAACACCTCTTCTCCCACCCACCCCACCCAACGTATGATATCGCACCTAAAACAACCCACCCCAAAGAGAGAGAGAGAGAGAGAGAGAGAGAGAGAGAGAGAGAGAGAGAGAGAGAGAGAGAGAGAGAGCATCCGCGCCACCGACACCAAGAGCGAAGCGAAAAGCACATCCAGCCATCACACAATCATCGCCCCCCACCTCCATCACGATGTCGTCCCTCAACGCTGTGTTGTTAATGACGTCTACCTCGGTGGTCCACCCCCTCCAAGGCCAAGGGGCTGTTGACACCGTGCAGGGGAAGTGCCGCGTTGCCTCATTATCCTCACCAGTTCTCCTCATCACCATGTCATATTCCCCCTCACCCGAAATAGGTAAGTAGGAGGGGTAATTACTCTCTCGATAACCCCCCCTCTCTCTCTCTCTCTCTCTCTCTCTCTCTCTCTCTCTCTCTCTCTCTCTCTCTCTCCACCCTCCACCCATCTGGTGGCAGCGTACAAGAGAGAGAGAGAGAGAGAGAGAGAGAGAGAGAGAGAGAGAGAGAGAGAGAGAGAGAGACAGAGAGAGAGAGAGAGAGAGACCTGTTGATTTGATTGGTCGTCATGAACGTTTGGGGTTGATCTCATTTTGTCTTTTGTTTTTTTTTTCTTTCTCTGCAGTTGAAAGGGAAAGGTTGGGGTTAGCATCTGTCGAGTTGTGGGGTTACTGTTTCTCGACGGGGAAAATTATCTGTTGATTGGGGAAGTTCACTCGTGGGGATTTACCTGGTGATATGAAGACGGTTTGAAGGAAGGGGTTGTGAGGGTTTGGGGTATAGTGGGAGTCAAAGATGGGGATAGGTCAGGTATGGATGAGGTCACAGGTGGTGATGGTGGCGGTGGTGGTAGACGTAGAAATGGGTCACTGGAGGGTGGGGTAGTGGTGCTAGACCCAGTTAAGGTCACATCATAGCTCTCTCCTTCCACCTCCTCCTCTTCTTCTCCTTCTTCTCTTCTTCTTCTTCTTCTTCTTCTGCTTCGTATTATTATCTCCTTCGCATCTATAGTAGGTGCCTCCACTTCGACATTGCTAAAGAGAACTGAAGGTGACGCTCATCCCAGATCTTCTGGAGATGTTTTCAAACATCACGAAGCCCAGAAGTATATCTCCCCGAACCTGGCTGAGGTTTCTATGATCCACTGATGGCACTGGCCCTAACGTCAGGACGCACAATGCCACTACTTCCTGACGTAAACAGAATAGCAACCATAATCTGGGTCCCTCCACACTGTGTCGCAATACACCACCATCATCTGCCAACAACGCAGGCTGATAATACCGTATGAGGGTCATCACAAAAACCCATTTTAACGTGTTGTCGTAAACAGACCAATAATCCCATACAGGGGACTTCGAATCCTATCGCAATACGCCATCCGCTGCAGACGTAAACAGATCAGTAATAGCCAGCCCCACACACACCAAAATATCAGTGCATGATAATACATAATCCTTGGAATGGATCTGTTTGTTTACGGACTGGGATATTATAGTATATCTAAACTCTCTTTTCCTGTACTTACTGGACAAATGTCATTTTCAACAGGAATGTTACTTTCTATTTCAAGAAGCTGTCAAAAGTCTTTACATCATTTATAGAAAATGAGGCTTTTATCACTTCACTGTTGGCACCATATTAATGACGATGAAAATTATAAACCAAATGACTAACTCCTCCTCCTCCTGAAGGGAAACTTCAGCATGACGTATCTCAGTGTGACCAAGACAGGCGACGCGAGCATGGCTGATTATGTCTTAGGATGTGACCCATCTCGTGTATAGCAGTGTGACACAATGGGGGTGACCCATCCTTGTGTTGCTTGAAAGAGAAAAGAGAGAAAGGTTGATGGGTGTTCCTTGCAAAGAAGGAGTGCGTGTGATTGGGTGATGTACAAGAGGAAGAGGCAGGTCAAAAGGAAAGTTCAGGGGCTGTTAAAAAAAAATGAGGATAGATGTTCACTGTGATGTGAGTCATCCATGTATCACTGTGGCCTACGAGATGACCCAATCCTGTGTCATGTATGACGTGACCAACCTTATGTATACTCTGTCGCTGTCTGTTAGGACGTGGCCAACCTATGTATCACTGTGGCCTCGGAAGGCTAGGACGTGGCCAACCCACGTACCACTGTGGCATGGAAAGGGACCCATCCATGTGTCATTATCTGATGTGGCCAGTCCATGTTCCACTGTGGCCAGCATATGAACCCCTCGGGTCCCACCTCCTAGTCCCTACTCTAACGTAACCTTACGATACGTCCAATCTCTGTCCCTCTACGGCTTTGGGAGATAGCTCCCCCCCCCCCCCTCTCTCTCTCTCTCTCTCTCTCTTCTCTCTCTCTCTCTCTAGGGATGTCTCACCCTTGTACGGCCCACGAGATGGGCCACTCCCGCGCGTTTAGCGGGCCAGAGGCGTCTCTCTTGCCCGGCGGCGCGCAATACCTCCTCATCTTCGCCAGAGGAAGTGACGTTGATCAGGAACTATGCCTCAGGACCTTGATCCAGTCGTCTCAACGCCTCGGCTTCATTGGCGCGTTCGTCGCTCAGGTTATATACACATCCCGGGTTACCCAAGCCCAGCGTGTGTGTGTGTGTGTGTGTGTGTGTGTGTGTGTGTGTGTGTCTGTCTGTCTGTCTGTCTGTCTGTCTGGTGTGTGTCTGTCTCTTTGTGTGTCTGTCTGTCTGTTTGGTGTGTGTCTCTGTGTGTCTGTCTGTCTTTCTGGTGTGTGTCTGTGTGTGTGTGTGTGTGTGTGTGTGTGTGTGTGTGTGTGTGTGTGTGTGTGTGTGTCTGTCTGTCTGTCAGTCTGGTGTGTGTCTGTCTCTCTGTGTGTCTCTCTGTCTGTCTGGTATGTGTCTGTGTCTCTGTGTGTCTGTCTGTCTGTCTGGTGTGTGTCTGTGTCTCTGTGTGTCCGTCTGTCTGTCTGTCTGGTGTGTATCTGTGTCTCTGTGTGTCTGTCTGTCTGTCTGGCTGGGTGTCTGTGTCTCTCTCTATCTCTCTGGTTAGGTGTCTGTGTGTCTGTCTGTCTCTGTCTGTCTGTAATTACTGATAGTGATTACGATTTGTGTGTTACGGGGATACAGTTTTACACTCGTGTTGCCCCGTCTCTTAACATTGTACATACATATCATATACGTACAGACATATGTGTGTGTGTGTGTGTGTGTGTGTGTGTGTGTGTGTGTGTGTGTGAAACTATCCAATTTCAGTGTACGAGAGGAGTTTTCTACTCAGGTGTGGCACCCTCCTACCCTCTCCTGCTCCTGTGTAATGACCCTCCTGCAATTTGTAGGGAGGTTCTACACTCGTGGGGATCCTACTCCCTGGATTTACTCTACTTCCAAACAACTTTCGAAACTTCTCTATGCCGTTACCATTCACAGACTCATTACTCACTGTGTGTGTGTGTGTGTGTGTGTGTGTGTGTGTGTGTGTGTGTGTGTGTGTGAAGTGTGTGTGAGAGAGAGAGAGAGAGAGAGAGAGAGAGAGAGAGAGAGAGAGAGAGAGAGAGAGAGAGAGAGAGAGATTAAAGAAAGTGGATCTAGAAATGAGACATGGCCAGATTCAGTGCCACACATACCTAAATATATATATATATATATATATATATATATATATATATATATATATATATATATATATATATATTATTCATTATACTTTGTCGCTGTCTCCCGCGTTAGCAAAGTGGTGCAAGGAAACAGACGAAAGAACGGCCCAACCCACCCACATACACACGTATATACATAAACGCCCACACATGCACATATACATACCTATACATTTCAACGTATACATACATACATATATATATATATATATATATATATATATATATATATATATATATATATATACATATTCATACATGCTGTCTTCATCCATTCCAGTCGCCTTCCCGGCACACATGAAATGGCACCCCCCTCCCCACGCGTGCGCGCGAAGTAGCGCTAGGAAAAGACAACAAAGGCCCCATTTGTTCACACTCAGTCTCCAGCTGTCATGTGTAATGCACCGAAACCAAAGCTCCCTTTCCATAACCAGGCCTTATAAAACTTTCCATGGTTTACCCCAGACGCTTCACATGCACTGGTTCAATCCATTGACAGCACGTCGACCCCCGTACACCACATCGTTCCTATTCACTCTATTCCTTGCATGCCTTTCACCCTCTTATATGTTCAGGCCCCGATCACTCAAAATCTTTCTCACTCCATCCTTCCACCTCCAATTTGGTCTCCCACTTTTCCTCTTTCCCTCCACCCCTGACACATATATCCTCTTTGTCAGTCTTTCCTCACTCATTCTCTTCATGTGACCAAACCATTTCAATACAACCTCCTCTGCTTTCTCAACCACACTCTTTTTATTACCACACACATATCGTACTCTTTCATTACTTACTCGATCGAACCACCTCACACCACATATTGTCCTCAAACATCTCATTTCCAACACATTCACCCTTCTCCGCACAACCCTATCTATAGCCCATGCCTCACAACCATATAACATTGTTGGAATCACTATTCCTTCAAACATACCCATTTTTGCTCTCCGAGATAACATTCTTGCCTTCCACACATTCTTCAACGCTCCCAGAACCTTCGCTCACCTCACCCACCCTGTGACTCACTTCCACTTCCATGGTTCCATCCGCTGCCAAATCCACTCCCAGATATCTAAAACACCTCACTTCCTCCAGTTTTTCTCCATTCAAACTTACCTCCCACTTGACTTGTCCCTTAACCCTACTGAAGCTAATAACCTTGCTCTTATTCACATTTACTCTCAGCTTTCTTCTTTCGCACACTTCGCCAAACTCAGTCACTACCTTCTGCAGTTTCTCAACCGAATCAGCCACCAGCGCTGTATCATCAGCAAACAAGTGACTCACTTCCCAAGCCCTCTCATCCACAACAGACTGCATACTTGCCCCTCTTCCCAAAACTCTTGCATTCACCTCCCTAACAACCCCATCCATAAACAAATTAAACAACCATGGAGACATCACACACCCCTGCCGCAAACCGACATTCACTGGGAACCAATCACTCTCCTCTCTTCCTACTCGTACACATGCCTTACATCCTCGATAAAAACTTTCACTGTTTCTAGCAACTTACCTCCCGCACCATATACTCTTAATACCTTCCACAGAGCATCTCTATTAACTCTATCATATGCCTTCTCCAGATCCATAAATGCTACATACAAATCCATATGTCTGTCTAAGTATTTCTCACATACATTCTTCAAAGCAAACACCTGATCCACACTGCTCTTCCCCAATCTGATGCTCTGTACATGCCTTCACCCTCTCAATCAATACCCTCCCATATAATTTCCCAGGAATACTCAACAATATATATATATATATATATATATATATATATATATATATATATATATATATATATATATATAGATAGATAGATAGATAGATAGATAGATAGATAAATAGATAGATAGATATATATCTTTCTTTCTTCCAAACTATTCGCCATTTCCCGCATTAGCAAGGTAGTGTTAAGAACAGAGGACTGGGCCTCTGAGGGAATATATATTGACCCTACATCCCCTTTATGATGGTATGTGTGCACCCTAGAGAGAAGAGTGATAGTGATATCTTTTTTATCTTCAATATATAGACACAAAACATGGCTAATGTACTGACTAGACGTTCTGTGTTGTTCTTTTATGGGCCTTTTTGGCCTCTTCCCAATCCATGTGTTTCGTTTTCCAAGCAACATTAATTTCAAATTTCTTATACGACTTGATTTATATATATATATATATA
This sequence comes from Panulirus ornatus, assembly GCF_036320965.1. Taxonomy (NCBI): domain Eukaryota; kingdom Metazoa; phylum Arthropoda; class Malacostraca; order Decapoda; family Palinuridae; genus Panulirus; species Panulirus ornatus. The sequence goes on from NC_092286.1 coordinate 10,780,269, forward strand.
TATATATATATATATATATATATATATATATATATATATATATATATACATATCTCTTATAAACATCTTAACTACCATCATATATATCTTTGAAACATCTTAACTACTGTCATTTCATGATATGAGCAGTTAAGAGAGAGTTCATCGGCGTTAATCACCAGGTTATCAATGAAGAAAGTGAATGAACGGTTCAAACTATACGAACCTGATGACGAAGTTACAACGAGGGCAAACTTTTAATGGGTCAACTTAGCCAAGAAGTGCCTCCTGTCGGAGGAGACAAATCAACTACTCCCTTTCCAGGAGAGACGAAAACAAAAAGAAAGAAAGAAAAAATTTAACCGGGGTCTATAAGCTCGCAGAGGCGGGTAATGAATGGGGGTAATTCTGTCCACCATCACAAGTTAATGGGTGAGTCAGGTGGGGAAGGGGAGGACAGATGGGGCGGAGCGCTGGGCTGGGAGGAGAGGTGGGGAAGGGGGAAGAAGAAGAAGGAAGGGAGGCGGGGTCTTAATGGGTGAACTGGGGGAGGGGGGGGGAGGAGGGGAAGTATTTAATGGGAGAATCCTTGGGTGAAGGTTATGGAGAGAGAGAGAGAGAGAGAGAGAGAGAGAGAGAGAGAGAGAGAGAGAGAGAGAGAGAGAGAGAGAGAGAGAGTTGGGTCATAGGGATTGTCAGGGGGCGGAGGTGAACGGTGATGGTGCATCTCCCACATCATCATTTCGCACTTGGGTCCTCCTCCTCATTTTCCTCCTCCTGCTGCTGCTGGCTGAGCAGGAGGAGGAGCAGGAGGGAGGTGTGGTTCTGCGAGGTGTGCGACAGCCTCCTCAGCAGCAACGGGTGAGGACTGCCGAGATGAGCTGAGAGAGAGAGAGAGAGAGAGAGAGAGAGAGAGAGAGAGAGAGAGAGAGAGAGAGAGAGAGAGAGAGAGAGCCCCCGAGGAGAGGACGGCGAGTAAACCATTTACCGATTCGAAACAGAAAATGGTGGGGAGGCGGGCTGTGAAACTTTACTTCCACGTCAAGCGAATTTCGTGACGAGAATCGAGTCCTTAACCGAATCAGACACGAACTGAAACATTCCGAGTCGGATTCGAGCTTTGATCCGGGTACCATCGGAGGGGGCCCGGGCGGGTCTTTGATCACACAACGCCGATTGGGACGACATAAGCAACGGCTCCGGAACGGCTTCGGACGGGTGGTTTGAATGGCTTCATTAGGCTACTGGTCCCGAGGCACACCGGGTGACTCAGTCTAGAGGTGACAGGTGGAAGGTGGGGATGGCAGCAGAGGAGGAGGTCGAGCGATGTGATATTATTTCTCCTTTTGACGTGGCTCGCTGCCTCATTCAAGAGAGTCAGATAGATAGATAGATAGATGGGCAGGCAGATGGGGAGGAAGGAAGAGAGAGAGAGAAAGAGATAGATAGATAGATAGATAGATAGATAGAGAGAGAGAGAGAGAGAGAGAGAGAGAGAGAGAGAGAGAGAGAGAGAGAGAGAGAGAGAGAGAGAGAAACCCTGGTTCGACTCAGTCAAAATGAGGGGTATAATTACTTATTGGTGTGTGTGTGTGTGTGTGTGTGTGTGTGTGTGTGTGTGTGTGTGTGTGTTGTGTGAGTGACTGAGTTGCTTTACCTTCAAACATCACCGTCATGGCTTTGCCAAGGTTAAGCGAAGACCTTTAAGGGCTGGTAGACAATTCTAAGAGCATTTGGTATATGCAAATCTATCACTTAACAAGGGCGGGAATCATATCAGAAACACCGAAGAAAATGAAAAACAACAAGTGTTGTGGGTTGTTGATCAAAAAAAAAAACGTTATTTACCCAATTATTTTAAGTTCTTTGATTATAGGTTCGTGAGCTATTTATACCGTGTGATCGTAGCGTTTTAGTGACTGATTCAATTATCCTTTTCCCCAATTTCGTGATTCGTCATTTCCCATTTCCTAATTGGTCACTTTTTTCCTCGCCCTGTGCATGAGGGGTCCTGGAACTTTCACCTCTTCCTCAAGCCATGTTCTTTTGATACCAAAAAGTCAAAAAGTTCGGGGTTCCAGGGATTTAGGTGTGGTTTGTCAAGGTAGATAAAGAGGGCTTGAGTCTATACTCCCCCATTTGATGTCTTTTTTTTTTTTTTGAGACTATAAGGAAGTTAAGGGACCAGAATTGGGTGGTCAAGAGAGAGAATAGGTGGGTTGTCACTTCGGCCGAACACAGGGGTGAGTTCGTCTCCTTTAAATGGGTCGTATATGTTCGTCTCCTTTAGGTGCACCTGTTCATTACACTCCAGCCTGGTATGAGACAGATCGCTACACCCAGTGTGATTACGTCCAGGTGTGATCTACGCATTCACAAACACCAACACCATCCTACACACAGACACAGACAGACAGACACACACACACACACACACAGACAGACACACACACACACAGACACACACACACACCATCACTACAACCTGATTCGTAACCATCATACATCATCACTACAAATGAACCAGCAATTTCATCATATCATCACTACACCACAACTTCACAATCAAAAGCCCCATTTCCGTTTTCCATCGCAACTCTCTTTTATTACCAGACCATCAGTACCTCTCTCTCTCTCTCTCTCTCTCTCTCTCTCTCTCTCTCTCTCTCTCTCTCTTTCTGCTGTGATTTCTAAGCTCTAGTCTTGTCATTCTGGCAATGTCTCGCTCTAGGTACCCGTAGATAGATAGGTAGGTAGATAGGAAGTACTCTCTCTCTCTCTCTCTCTCTCTCTCTCTCTCTCTCTCTCTCTCTCTCAATCTATCTACTTATCTCTCTCTATCTGTCAACCAATCTATCAATCTATCTATCTATCTGTCTATCTCTCCGGAAGACACAGTACCTCTCTCTCTGAATTTATCTACTTATCTATCAACCTATCTATCAATTTATCTATCTATCTGTCTATCTCTCCGGAAGACACAGTTCCTCTCTCTCACTATCTATCCACTTATCTATCTATCAATTTATCTATCTATCTGTCTATCTCTCCGGAAGAGACAGTTCTCACTCACTATACCACCACACACTACTACTTCATCTCCTTCTCTCGGATGCCACAAACCTTCATAAAGCGCTCAATTGCCAATTTCGAGTTTTAATGCCCCGTTGATTCACCATTGTGACGGCGACTAATTACCAGCTAATTACCCGATAGGCCACGGCCTCCAACCCCCCCCCCCCCTTGGTCATCAACAACGGTAGAGGGCGTAATGATGAGGCTCAGTTCTCCGTGTCAATAAGTAGGGAGGGGAAGGGAGGCTCACACTGCTGCTCACTGGCTCAAGGCCATCTTACATAACAAGGAAAGTGGACGACGTATTCTCTTAACCCTGCCTGTCTGTCTGTCTATCTGTCTATCTGTCTGTCTGTTCCCGTCTGATTCCCTGACCTGGTTGCTCAAGGCCACATTTAGATAAAGAGGAATGTGGACGATATATTCTCTTATGTCTGTCTGTCTGTCTGTCTGTCTGTCTGTCTGGCTGTTTTCGTCTGTTTCTAATTCTATCTGTGGACAAAGCACTTAGCAGGCAGGCTCTCTCTCTCTCTCTCTCTCTCTCTCTCTCTCTCTCTCTCTCTCTCATTCAATCTCTTTCTCCACGCATCGGTGACGCACGTCTCTCCAAAATCACATACACGTGGTGGGAAACCCGGTGGAGGAAACCCCCCACACGTGATAGAAGGAAGGAAACCACTCCCCCCCACACGTGGTGGAGGGAAACCCACCCCAACCACACACGGGGTCATACGAGGCGATGTTCCTTCCCAGCTGGAGGAGAGCAGGAGTGGAGGCGTGACGTCAACAGGGGGCTGTGTGGTGTGTGTGCGTTCAGCCCACATTAACACGAGACCCAGAGGAGGAGCTCCGAGAGTGGAGGTCCTGTGGACGAGGGCACTGAAAGTGGAGGGGATCGCTCCACTCACTGTCTCTCTCTCTCTCCCTCCACGAAAATCCTCCATGTGATGTCAACGTTAATGGGCTGAAGCAGGGCATGTGAAACGTCCAGGGTAAACCATGGAAAGGTCTGTGTGTGTGTGGGGTGGGCACCACCTGGATGTGGATAGGGAGCTGTGGTTTCGGTGCATTACACATGACAGCTCGAGACTGAATGTGAACGAAAGTGGCCTTTCTTCATCTGTTCTTGATGCTACCTCGCTAATATGGAAACAAGGGAGACGCCCCTTAGTCTTGGTCAAGAGAAAAAGAATAAAGAACTTATTCACAGCTCCGTAGGTGTTGGAAGACCTGACCCTTCAAAGTAAATAGGTTGTAGGAAGGACAATTGACAGCAAAGGGAACAGCGACCAGCTTTCTACAGCTTCGCCCTTGATGATGAGGGTACCACAACGGCCCATCCTCGTATAACCGGTCTCTACACTAAAACTATGGCAGGCAGGAGCCAGATGTGTCCGGGAGGAGTGTCTATGCCATTGTAGTTGGTGAACATGGAGACAGCCTACAAGAAGAGGGTGGGCCATAAGACTAAATGTATGTTAGGGAAAAGGCAGGAACATCGCGATGGACAATGAGTGCTGGCAGGAGAGAGGTAATGCCTGGAACTCTCACGAGAACTGGAACTTTCGAGTTCAGTCTGGGGAGGAGAGAGGTGGTGGAAGAGCCGCCCGAAGGTATGTGAGTGGTACTCCCACACTGGGGCGAGTGAGACGCTCCCCCGTGGATAAGAAATGACCTCAGTCACAAGACGAGTGATTGCGACATCGGTACGGTATCTGCAGGCTTTTTAGGGAGCAGATTTCGTCATGTTGCGAAGGGTTAATCCCACTTGATCTTCTCTCGTATATATATATATATATATATATATATATATATATATATATATATATATATACATACGACGGGAATGAATAAGGGCAGATAGTATGAATTATGTACATGTGTATTTATGTATATGTGCTGTGTGTGTATATATATGTATACGTTGAGATGTATAGGTATGTATATGTGCTGTGTGTGGACGTGTATGTATATACATGTGTATGTGTGTGGGTTGGGCCATTCTCTCGTCTGTTTCCTTGCGCTACTTCGCTAACGTGAGAGACAGCGACAAAGTATAATGAATATATACATAAATATGAATATATATATATATATATATATATATATATATATATATATATATATATATATATATATACATACGACGGGAATGAATAAGGGCAGACAGTATGAATTATGTACATGTGTATTTATGTATATGTCTGTGTGTGTATATATATGTATACGTTGAGATGTATAGGTATGTATATGTGCTGTGTGTGGACGTGTATGTATATACATGTGTATGTGTGTGGGTTGGGTCATTCTCTCGTCTGTTTCCTTGCTCTACTTCGCTAAGGTGAGAGACAGCGACAAAGTATAATGAATATATACATAAATATGAATATATATATATATATATATATATATATATATATATATATATATATATATATATATATATATCTTTCTTTCTTTTCTTTCATACTATTCGCCATTTCCCGCATTAGCGAGGTAGCGTTAAGAACAGAGGACTGGGTCTTAGAGGGAATATCCTCACCTGGCCCCCTACTCTGTTCCTTCTTTTGGAAAATTAAAAAAAAAAGAAAATGAGAGGGGAGGATTTCCAGCCACCCGCTCCCTTCCCTTTTAGTCGCCTTCTACGACACGCAGGGAATACGTGGGAAGTATTCTTACTCCCCTATCCCCAGGGATAATATATATATATATATATATATATATATATATATATATATATATATATATATATATATATATATATATATATTCTTTTCTTTACGTCTGTCTGTCTGTCCGTCTGTCTGTCTCCTTTGATAAGCCTTACACTTTGGTTCGGATGTTTAGTAAGTAAATGTTTATTTGGCATTGCTGAATCATTTTGGGGCGGCAGTGCTGGGCTGGATTATATCCCTTGCTTATTCATCGTGTTTGTTTTTCGTATTTCTAAGAAGCAGAAACCGAAAACATGGATATTTCCTTTTCCCCTCTTTTAAGTGGGGGGGGGGGGGTTGTGTTGGTGTGTGTGTGTGTGTGTGTGTGTGTGTGTGTGTGTGTGTGTGTGTGTGTTGCTGATGGTGGAGAGCACGAACAGGCGAGGTTTGTATTTGGTAAAAGAGAGAGAGAGAGAAAGAGAGAGAGAGAGAGAGAGAGAGAGAGAGAGAGAGAGAGAGAGAGAGAGAGAGAGAGAGAGAGAGAGAGAGAGAGTAGGGTGGGGAAACACAGGTACAAGAAGTGGGGTAGTGATTGCTGTCAAATGTAAAGAGGATGAATCAAAAAAAATCTATTTTCTCCTCTGGTTGCATCAAGGCTGGGAGGGGAAAAAGATGAAAAAAAAAAAGATATGTATCTATCCGGCTCTGTCTCTCATCATATCATTGATCACTTGCATCATAAATGATGAAACAGTGCATCAGTTATCATCAATAAATGATGATAACTGACTGAAATGTGACGAGGAGGAGAATAAAGATAAAAAGAAACGTAGCTTTATTTTTCTTTTGAGTTCATACAAGGTCAGAGTAGGAAAGTGGAGGACGCAGTAAAATGGACAGATGGCGAAATAGGTTTAGTCTTTGCATACAAGGATGGCGATCTGTGATCTATGTGGGCGCGGGGAGGGGACAGCAAGCTGGGTTCTGAGACCAAGTGAAGAGATAAAGAAAAGTTTAGGAAACAAGTTATTTAAGGAATCTGTGTGTGTGTGTGTCTCGTTAGCCGCTATGTGCATGTGGGTATGGCAGTTGACTTATATTTCTCTCTCGTGTCTCCCCTGATGATGTGATTATTACACGAAAGTGCACTTGGGAACTTATCGTGTTTCATTTTCCCCCTGGACTCATAGGTATATATATATATATATATATATATAGTTAGTCCTCGACAGTTCAATACTCAATGTGTCAAAGAGCAAGAATGAAATCATGATTGAGGCTCCTGGTTCGAGCCCTCATGAACGGTACGTAATACCTCACAACACCCTCTCTATCTCACTCCATCATGAACCGAAAGTAATGCCTCATAACCTCCTGTATCTCGAAGCCTACATCTCATGATACGTAATCCATTCCCTCATAAACCCCCCCCTCCCCCTCTACAACGATCCCTCACACATCGAGAGTCAGGCCCTCACATCTCCCCCTACTCCTCCCTCACTCACTATCTCTCAATCCCTCATGAAGCGCACGTAATACCTCATCACTCCCCTCCTCCCTCACTCACTATATCTCAATCCCTCATGAACCGCACGTAATACCCCATCACTCCCCTCCTCCATATCCAAACCACCCTCCACCCCTCTCTCAACACATCATCCACTCACACCCTTCCCACAGTATGAAATCCTAACCCCTTATCACTCACAAGCACAACTCCCTCCCTACAGTGCCTCATGAATTGAACCAGAACGGAGCCTCTTTCTCCCGTGCGATACAGCACCACACTTCGACGAATCAAACGAAAAAAAAGAAAAAAAGGAGAGGAAAAAAACCAGAAAATGAATTGCTATGAAAATTCCTCTCCTCTCTCTCTCGCTCGCTACTACATCCAGAAATCTCCCTGTCCCTCCTCCCCCAGAGATTACTCTAATACCCAGAGCTACTGGTGCAAGGCGGTCGGGCTTCTGCAAGACACAAAAGGAGAGAAATTCATTCATTCAGTCTCCCCCTCTCTCTCCCCTACTCTCTCCCCCCTTCCCCTGTGAAATGTGGATCACAGTGATGCAAATGGCTTGAGCCCCTCAGGCCCAGCCACCAGCCCCCACGCCGCCCCAGGCCCCAGGCTACCCCCAGCCCAGCAGCTGGGAAATTAGACAAAAGCAGAGGAAATTACTTGAGACCACACTGTGGCACCTTTTCTTTTTTTTCAAATCTTTTTTTCTTTATCTTGAACCAATGGAAAACGTGTGATGAAGAGGATTGCAATTTTCTTTTTTTTTTTCTTCGGAGTCGGGCAGAGGGAGTTGGGGGTTGGGGTGGGTGGGGAGTTGGGAGGGGGTTAAAGGAGGTGTGAAATGGAAGAGGATGCACGAGAAGGAAAAGAGAGAGAGAGAGAGAGAGAGAGAGAGAGAGAGAGAGAGAGAGAGAGAGAGAGAGAGAGAGAGAGTAGACCCTTGAGTAGAAAGACCCGGGAGGAGAACTAATTATTCATGAGCCCTCTCACCCCCCATCTAATCTGTCCACCAGCCTCTGTAGCGGAGGTTCGAGACGATTTCCCAGATGTTCACTTCCAAGGTTCCTCTCTCTCGGTGCTGGAGTCTGGTAACCGTGATGAGATCATCTGAGCGAAGAGTAAAAAAAAATATAGCAAAAAAGAAAAGGAAAAAAAAACGGAAAAAAACCTGGAAAATAAACGTATAACATAAGAGGAAGATGATAAGGTTAAATGAGGGGGAAGGAAACAGTTCATGAACCAATGAACAGCGGCTGAAAAAAGAAAAAAATAATAAAACAATAACGAAAAAGAGACAAGAAAAAGAGAAAAAGAACAGGGACGAACCAAAGATGGATTACGATACAATAACAACAGCGGTTAACGGAGGAGGAGGAGGAGGAGGAGGAGAAGAAAGAATGAATGAATGAAAGAAAAGCCATAGGAGCCAAGTCGGAATGCACTTCCTTCATTCTCCCTGCGTGACACAAATGCATTTTGCTACGCCGGGATTAGGGAACCTTCACAAGTGCATCAAAGGAGGTGAATAGACTCCCCCCCCCTGCTCCGGACGAAGACGAGATGTCAGCTTCGTGTTATCTCTTGAGGTAGGAGGGAGGTAGGTAGGTAGGGAGGAGGAGGAGGAGGTGGGAGGTGCTGCTGCTGAGAAAGATGAGATGAGATGATGACGGTCGAGGAGGTATATCATCCTTTTGTGGCTCAGGGTGACGGGCAGACAGAGAGAGGGAGGGAGGAGGAGGAGGAGGAATATGTGTACGTGTGTGGATGATGATACAAGCCCTGGCGAAAGGTGAGATGGGGTAGAGGCCCGGTTGAAAGACGTGACTTGAAGGGTGGGTGAATGAGATGGAGGGAAGAGGAGGAGGAGGAGGAAGAGGAGGAAGAGGATGAGGAGGAGGAGGAGGAGGAAGAGGAGGAGCAGGAGGAAGTAATCTTGGCAGTGAACAGTATTGTACCGAGGAGGTGCGAACATGCAGACTAGGGAGGGAGGGGGGAAGAAAAAGGAAAATAGAACCACAGAAATAGGATAGAAAAAATATGTATAGAGTCAGTTGACAGATGGATCAGGGAAGAATAGAGTATGACATGATGATAGAAGGAGGGAAAGAGAGGTAGATGAGAGTGGTAGATGAGAGTGGTAGATGAGAGTGGAAGATGAGTGAGTGTTGACTGGGGCTGTCCGAGAGAGGGTTTTCTACAAGCTGAGTTTTGTGTGTGTGTGTGTAGACGAGAGAGATGGCTCAAAGATAACCTTAGCACACACATATCTATTAGCACGTCGTGTATCACCAGCCCAGCTCTGCCCTACACATGTTGATTGAAGGATGTTTAGATTACGTGTAACCAAAGCCGTAGACATGTGCTGTTCTGCTCCTTCGTTGCTTACTCTCCTATCCATGAATAACCAAACAGTTCAACTCTGCTCCTCCTTATTCTCTCTCTTTCTCCTCTCCTGACTATTCCACTTATCCTGTGTCCTTCCTTCGCTTACCGCGTCTCTCCCGTTAATCTAACCTCGTTCCCCAACCCATCTCCACGCATGTCTACCCTCTTCCCATTTTCTCCCTCATGATCAACCCTCTCCTCCTCTTCGAATATCTCTTCCCCCCGTCTGTCTTTCCTAATCATCTCTTCTCTCTCGTTCACCCTCTTCCTTCCCCTTACCGCCTCCCTTTCTCCTCCTTTTCCACCCTTCACTACATTTATCTCCTTCCCTCTGCTGACTCTCCCACTAACCCTCATATTGTAATACCTGCTGACAGCCTTCAAGGTACCTTTATATACGCTGCGCAGGACCCCTACCTTGCCCCTCTCCCTGTCTCCCACAGAAACATGACTACAATCCCCCACTTCCTGCTGCTGCTCCCCCCCCCACAGCAACAACACCAGCTTGCCCACTTCCTCCTGCCCGCCCCCACAACACCAACTTGCCCACTTCCTCCTACCCGCCCCCACAACACCAACTTGCCCACTTCCTCCTGCCACCATCCCAACCCCCCCCTCCACCACAACGCCATTAACACCATACCCACTTCCTGCCCTCCACCACAGCTTACTTGCCCACATATCTACAACAACCCCCAGCCACCATCAACCTGCCCACCCACCCACCACCATCCGCCAGCCACCACCACCACCACCTCACCCGCTTGTGGTCCACCAGCACTTTGCTCTGCCCCCCGACCGACCATCTGTTCGCTACACTCGCTCCATACGTCACAAAACGCCGCTAAATTTTATTACATCCGTTCCCACTGGAGTGGGGCAAAGGGCTCCCCATATTGGCGCACTACGGCTCCATATGACTCTCGTCTTTGATGGGGTAAGAGAGACTGGGCTGTTGTGGTGCGTGCTGGGGGGTTATTCTGGTCATCTCTTGTGCTGTGGGTGTTGGTCTCTTGCTGTGGGTGTTGGTCTCTTGCTGTGGGTGTTGGTCTCTTGCTGTGGGTGTTGGTCTCTTGTTGTGGGTGTTGGTCTCTTGTTCTGGTTGTTGGTCTCTCGGTGTGGGTGTTGGTCTCTCGGTGTGGGTGTTGGTCTCTTGTTGTGGGTGTTGGTCTCTTGTTGTGGTTGTTGGTCTCTTGGTGTGGGTGTTGGTCTCTTGTTGTGGGTGTTGGTCTCTTGTTGTGGGTGTTGGTCTCTTGCTGTGGGTGTTGGTCTATTGTTGTGGGTGTTGGTCTCTTGTTGTGGGTGTTGGTCTCTTGTTGTGGTTGTTGGTCTTTTGCTGTGGGTGTTGGTCTCTTGCTGAGGTTGCTGTACTCTTGCTGTGGGTGTTGGTTTCTTGCTGTGGGTGTTGGTCTCTTGCTGTAATTCACATGTCAAGCCACTTCCTGCCCCCACAGCAACAACTCCAGCTTGCCCACTTCCTTCCCTCCACAGCAACAACACCCAGCTGTTCATCTCCCCCTAAGGGCTGGTCGATATTAAGTAACTGGCTTAAACAAGGGTATATATATATATATATATATATATATATATATATATATATATATATATATATATATATATATATATATATATATATATATCCATCTATCATACTTGATCGTCGCCTCCCGCGTTAGCGAGGTAGCGCAAGGAAACAAACGAAAGAATGGCCCAACCCACCCACATACACATGTATATACATAAACGCCCACACACGCACATATACATACCTCTACATTTCAACGTATACATACACATACATACACAGACATATACGTATATACACATGTACATATTCATATTTGCTGCCTTCATCCATTCCCGTCGCCACCCCGCCACACATGAAATAGCATCCCCACCCTCCAGCGAGGTACCGCCAGGAACAGACACAAAAGGCCACGTTCGTTCACACTCAGTCTCTAGCTGCCATGTGTAATGCACCGAAACCACAGTAAAAAAAAATATAAATAAAGAAAGTAAAAAAATTCCATTTCTTCGTCTATCCAGGATTCTTTCAGAAGACGGTCAGGTGTGGCATTAAAGCCAGAGTCTCTCGAGGGCGCCAATATTGGAACCCGGAGGCTCACAGCGCACTGTCGCCTCCCGCTCGGCTTTCATCTGACCGAGTTACGGGATGTATGGGGACATCTGATGCATCTATGGCGTATTTTACGCTTATTTCGTGAAATGGGTCGAGGGTGTTCGAGGATGTAGTTGCATCTATGGCGTATTTTACGCTTATTTCTTGAGGTGGGTCGAGGGCGTTCAAGGGAGCGAACATTTATGTATCATTTCCATATACAATTTTGTGTTATCTTGTTTGGCAGACGTAATGCTGCAAGTAAAATGCTTAATACACACACACACACACACACACACACGAACGTAGAGCTCCATCCCTCCCTGTATAGCATAAAAAAATGATAATCACACGTGGTGAATATTCAGATAGACTGTAAGACTGGATAAAGAAAATTCATTCGTCAACACAGACCGAGACGAACGACCCTGAATATCCCTAACCAAGACGAACGACCCCGAATATTCCTCTTTCGAGAACACACCTCTCGAATATTCATTCAGAAGAGTCATATAAGCTAAATGGTACTTCGTATAAGCAAAATGGCACTGCGTGTCGGCAAAATGGCTTTGTGTATAAGCCAAATGGCACTGTGTATAGGCAAAATGGCTCTGCGTGTAGACAAAATGGCATTACATATAAGCCAAAAGGCACAGCGTACAGGCAAAATGGCACTGGAGTTGCCATTTAACGTGGAGGCTTTTAGAGAAGTGCAACTATAATTGCCAACACCACCACCACAAGGCCTGAGGTCATCTAGCATTACCGACATGTCCAAATGAAACGTGCTACAGAAAACCATGACTTCGCCCACACTTCAGACGCGTCGACCACGAGGGTGGGTCCTGGCTGGGCGCTGACCACGAGGGTGGGTCCAGGCCAGGCCGGGCCGACCACGAGGGTGGGTCCTGGCCAGTACGATGGTAAGATCCTTCATCCAAAGGGAATCCTTCGTGACTTGCTGAAGAACACGACCATCCACTACCTCCCCACCTCGGGCAGAACACACACATGTCTACTTCGACTTGTAGAAAATTCCCCCGACATATGTCTATCTATCCATATCTCTCTCTCTCTCTCTTTATATATATATATATATATATATATATATATATATATATATATATATATATATATATATATATGTATATATATATTATACATATACATATACATTTATCATACATATATATAAATATATATATATATATATATATATATATATATATATATATATAT
>NC_092286.1:10798235-10800735 GCF_036320965.1 Panulirus ornatus
CTCTCTCGATCTCTGTTCCCTGTCACTCAGTCAGTGACTCGTGTAAATAAAGCAAGAGGCTCACCTTGTCTGACCTCCATGTTCGATGCCGATGAAATGGTCATAGGTGTGTGTGTGTGTGTGTGTGTGTGTGTGTGTGTGTGTGTGTGTGTATCATACATCCCCCCCCCCCGCATGATAATAACGGCGGGGATTCTGTGATCTCGTGTCTCTCACCATCATCAGTGAGGGGGGTTTACCCAGTTGAGTCAAATGGTCCCCTCATACAGGTTAGGTTCGGTGAATGCGACGGGGCATTCATCATGAGTGATGGTTGGGTAGTGATGGGTCTTTTAAGAAACATAGAGAAATGACTTAATTTCACTTTCAAAATAGGTCTTTTCAAAAAAAATAGAGAGAGAAATAACTGAATTCCACTTTCAAAATTAGACTTTAAAATAAAAAAAACCCTCGGAGTATTATTTTCACATCATTCTACAACTCTCTTCTGTCGTGGATTAAGATGCGTCTTTTTAAGATGCGTCTTTTTTAAGATGCGTCTATTAATATGCGTCTATTAAGATGCGTCTTTTAAGATGCGTCTTACACATATAAAGAGGAAAAGAGGAATGATATTCACATAACAAGGCGAGGATATATTTCACTCACACGTGAAGGATACTGAAGGATACAGCATTTTCACCTGACTGTCCGTAGGATGATGATGATAATGATGATGATGATGATGATGATGATGATGATGATGAGGATGATGATGATGATGCAAATCAAAATACAGCTGTAGTTTTGACAAAACAGGGGTCGTTCGCTGTAATTGCACCCGATGAAAACCATGCCCATAGTCTGTGTTTGCGAAATACACATGTCATTGTTGCAGTGATATGCTAATTATTTTGAAAGAGTTAATTTATTTCCCCTCTGTACTGAATTATCTGGTTATTCTACGATGAGGACGTAATACTGTTGTGTCGTAACTTCTCACCATAACCCATGTCATAAACCTTCCACCACACCTTGTGTCGTAAACCTCCCACCATAACTTGTGACGCAAACCTCCCACCATAACCTGTGTCGTAGCCTCCCGTCGTAACTTGCGTCGTAGTTTCCCGTCGTAAACTGTGACTTAAGGTTAAAACATCATCTTTCAATAGTCTCACACGCTACCAATTCGCCTCAGCCAGACCTACATGGCGTGTCTTCAGCCACCAATCAAGCTCTGCTTTGATCAAACAACATCATTTTTCCCCTTTTGCCATGAAATGAACATCACTGTTACCCGGGGAGCTGACGTAAACCTACGATGCAGACGTATAATAGACTTCTGCAGTAAGGTAATTCCTTAACATCATCGTAAAATTCCAGAGATATTGTTTTTTTAATATCATCGCAGAATCGATCTTTTTTTTCTTCCCCTCCAACTTCACACCATTGCTGTGGTACAGTGGACACACAATATGACTTGGCTCCCACAAATGAGACGTAACAGAGTGGCAAGTTCGAGATATCGAGGTGTTGTAAGTTCACACCACTGTCGAGAGGCAAGTTCGTAAGTTCACACCACTGTCGAGATGCAAGTTCGAAACACTGAGGTGTCGTAAGTTCACACCACTGCCGTGTGGCAAGCTCGAAACACTGAGGTACTGTAAGTTTACACCACTATCGAGAGGCAAGTTCGAAACACTGCAGTGTTGTAAGTTTACACCACTGCCGCGTGGCAAGCTCGAAACACTGAGGTGTTGTAAGTTCACACCACTGTCGAGAGGCAAGTTCGAAACACTGCAGCGTTGTAAGTTCACACTACTGCCGTGTGGCAAGTTCGAAACACTGAGGTGTTGTAAGTTCACACCACTATCGAGAGGCAAGCTCGAAACACTGCAGCGTTGTAAGTTCACACTACTGCCGCGTGACAAGTTCGAAACACTGAGGTGTCGCAAGTTCACAGCACTGTCGCGTGGCAAGCTCGAAACACTGAGGTGCTGTAAGTTCACTATCGACAGGCAAGTTCGAAACACTGCAGCGTTGTAAGTTCACACTACTGCCGCGTGACAAGTTCGAAACACTGAGGTGTCGTAAGTTCACACCATCACCGCGTGACAAGTTCGAAACACTGAGGTGTCGTAAGTTCACACCACTGCCGTGTGGCAAGTTAGAAACACTGCAGAGTTGTAAGTTCACACTACTGCCGTGTGGCAAGTTCGAAACACTGAGGTGTCGTAAGTTCACACCAAACTGCTTGTGGTTTGACAAGTTCGGTATGCCACACTCCTCAGTGAGCGGCGTTAGTGAGTTGGAGTTATATCAAAATCCGGGTCACTAAGCCACACTATCCACCCACCTCCGTAAATCCGGGTTCACTGAGCCAAACCATCCACCCACCTCCGTAAATCCGGGTCACTGAGCCACACTATCCACCCCACCTCCGTAAATCCGGGATGCTAACCATAAAATCGCTCCTCTTTCGAAATCCGGGTTACTGAGGAATACCATCTACCCATCTTTT
>NC_092286.1:10805735-10840735 GCF_036320965.1 Panulirus ornatus
ATGTAACACCCCCTTAAACCACCTTGAAGGGAGACAGATGAGCGAAGACGACCATACAATCCGGAAGGGGAGGAAAGGCGATACAGTGCGAACCACTGCGGAAATACAGTGTGTGTCGTAAACTCCAGGTGTGGCTGTCGTGTGAACGAATGAATCCAACACGAGAGACGGTTTAGACCCATCAACACAAAAAAAACGCCACGGAAGATGATAAACTGCTCGAGTAGACACATACACACACACACACACACACACACCTTTGAATGTTATCGGAGAGGGAAGGAGCCAAGATAGATTGTCTATTACCATTCATTATCCACAATGCTCCGTTGATCGTTTCATTAACATTTTTTTTTTTCTTTTTTATCGATGTTCGCCTTCTACAGTGTACTCAGCCCTGGTTCCTGAGCGAGGCAATTAGCGGCGTTATGGCTCAAACTTCTGGTAATTAACCACTGCCTTGAGGATAATGTTTACCCACCAGCCATTCCCACTTATCTTCCTTAATAAGGTCGTTAGTGACGGAACATTATGGGCTTTTTGCTCTTATGATATATATACATACATATATTTCATACCATTCGCCATTTCCCGCATTTGCAAGGTAGCGTTAAGAACAGAGGACTGGGCCTTTGAGGGAATATCCTCACCTGGCCTCCTTCTCTGTTCTTTCTTTTGGAAAATTAAAAAAAAAAAAAACGAGAGGGGAGGATTTCCAGCCCCCCCGCTCCCTCCCCTTTTAGTCGCCTTCTACGACACGCAGGGAATACGTGGGAAGTATTCTTTCTCCCCTATCCCCAGGGATATATATATATATATATATATACATGTTACCTCTTCTTAACCATCAACAAAAGCATATTAACACGTTTATAATCTTTATTTTCGAGGGAGAGGAGTGGGTTTGGGTGTCGCGGTGGGTGTGGTTGTGGGTGTGGGTGTGGGTGTGTTCGATCTACCATGGAGGATTATCTCCTAATCCCCAAAACCCCACCTTAATCTCATCCCCTCCCCTTCTCCCCTCCACCACCCCCCCTCCACCACTTCCACAGCAAAATCCCCCACCCTCCCCACTCCACTACTCCACTCCACTGACCCTCAGCTTACCCACTCCACTCCACTAGCCCCACCAACTTCGGTCAGAGAGAATGAGAGAGAGATAGATAGATAGATAGATAGATAGATAGATAGAGAGAGAGAGAGAGAGAGAGAGAGAGAGAGAGAGAGAGAGAGAGAGAGAGAGAGAGAGAGAGAGAATGGTGTGCGTATATGATGACGGGGTTGACATTTTGGTAATTAGGTCAAAACGAAAAATACGGGGGGGGAAAAAAGAGAGAAAAATATGATGAAATTTACGTGGAGAGACCATAATTAATCAAACGGTTAAAGAGACGCAAGCTATTTCAACCCCTCTGTCCAGGGAATATGGGGGCCAGATTTCGCCAGCTCTCATCAAGACATGTGACCTTTCTTTCATCTTTTTTTTCAAATTGTATTTGATTTTTTTTTTCTCTTCTGTATATCATTTTTAATCACTTTTTTCAGCGGAGGTCTAGACTCACCACAGGCTTGTACGAGTGTATGAGGTATATGATATGTATGAAGGAAAATGAATGAAATATATGATATGTATGAAGGAAAATGAATGAAGTATATGATATGTATGAAGGAAAATGAATGAAGTATATGATATGTATGAAGGAAAACGAATGAAGTATATGATATGTATGAGCCCAAACCTCCCATTGACACCAAGAATCTTTTAGTTCTCCCTTTTAATAATAATTTCACTTTGCTTCCCATGTTGTTTAAATCCTTTAATGTAAATGTCGCCTTTAGCAACAATAATACTATAAAGAATATCTTAATCAGGAATTCACCAGAAAATTCTCTTGTATGCATCTATAAAGTGCCTTGTGGAAACTGTGATAAATTTTATGTTGGGCAGACTGGTAAGGATCTTTCTGTTAGACTTAAGCAACATAAATATAGTATAAGAACGGGACAAGAATCAAATGCCTTGTTTAATCATGTTAAAAACTATGATCATTGTATTGACTGGAGTAACGCCGTCTCAGTTATTAACTCTAACTCTATTACCAAGAGAAATATCATTGAATCTTCTATTATCAAATACACAAAGAATTATAATTTTAATATTAGTGATGGTCTATACAAATTAGATAACTTTATTGTTGATAAGATTTGTAAAATGATAAGTTTATGAACGCTCGTTGTATGTTTTGGACAATCACATGTTTACTAAATGGCGTCCTAGCTTCGTCTCTTCGATATATATCATCTGACTGCTATATTTCTCTCTTGTGTCTCCACGAAAGCGCACTTGGGAACTTTTCGTGTTTCATTTTCCCCGTGGACTCATAGGAATATCTTGATCACGCGCAAAATTGTGATCCTTTCCACACACACACACACACACACACACACACATATATATATATATATATATATATATATATATATATATATATATATATATATATATATATATATATATATAAGAATATAATTCCATACAGATATTCCAAGTGTCACGAATCACCATACGAATATACATAGATATTCCCTATCGACGTTATGTATCTACGTCTACCAATATATCAAACCGTATATCTTCCTACTTGGCAAACCAATTAGTGAGTTTCTGATCATCATTTCTTTATATTTTTTTTTCTGCGTGTAACCATCGCTAACAACCCTCTCAAAAGGGCCCCTTTTGGTCTGCGTCCGTGTGATTTTCCCCGTGTTTGTGTGTGTCTTGTGAGTTTAAGCCCGGGGAAACCTGTGCCTTTGTCCAACGACGGATTAATATGCTGGGCTTGCCAGTGTTTCTCCCGCTCTTCTCCTCTCTCTCTACTCTCTCTCTCTCTCTCTCTCTCTCTCTCTATTCCACTTTACCTCCCTTTCCTTTCCCTCTCTCTTTTTCTCTCTCCTTCGCTATTCTCTCTCTCTCTCTCCCCTCTCTCTCTCTCTCTCTCTCCTCTTCTCTTTCCCACCCCTTTACCTCCCTTTCCTTTCCCCCCCCTCTCTCTCTCTCTCTCTCCTCTCTCTCTCTCTCTCTCTCTCTCCTTCTCTTCCCCCTCTTCTCTCTTATCTTCCACCCCCCCTCTCTCTTCCTTCCCTTCCCCCTCTCTTCTATCCTTCTCTTCCCTCCCCCCCTCTCTCTCTCTCTCTCTCTCTTACACACACACCCGCGCCCCTTACGCATGCTATACACCGAATACGCTCATCTCTACGAGTACAATGGAAGACCCCCCGGGCCAAGTGTACTGATTAAAATTTCTTCCCCGTTTAAATTGGGGAGAGAGCAGGTCGGGCGGGGTCAAAATTAACTTCTTGATTTAATGAGGTTTGGCTACCTACCGGCTCCTTTTTTGAATCCGCTGCTCATTTTCGATAAAGAAAAAAGAGGAGGAACGAAACTTACTCCTGGAGTGAGA
The DNA here is from genome assembly GCF_036320965.1 of Panulirus ornatus. Taxonomy (NCBI): domain Eukaryota; kingdom Metazoa; phylum Arthropoda; class Malacostraca; order Decapoda; family Palinuridae; genus Panulirus; species Panulirus ornatus. The sequence goes on from NC_092286.1 coordinate 10,809,197, forward strand.
GTGAGAGAGGATAGAGTCTCTCTCTCCCTCTCCCCTCTCTCTCTCTTCTCTCTCCTCTTCTTCTCCCCTTTCTCTCTTTCTCTTCTAAATCATATTGTTATCATTTGCAGCTGTGTGTCTATTGCCCACTGTAGGGCTGAAGGCCCTTTTTCCCACCGGAGAAAAATATGAAAAAAAAAAATTCAGGTCTTGAAAACAGATGATCCTCCCCTTTCCCCTCTCTCTCTCTTTCTCTCTTCCTCTCTCTCTCTTTCTTCCTCCCCTCTCTCTCTTCTCTCCTTCTTCCCCAGGGTCACCATCATCCCCATCACCACCACTACCACGATCGCCGTCTCCCTTCTACCACCCACCACCACCCACCACCACCTCCATCCCCTCAAGGTTTCAAAACCCCTTTTAAGGGAAAGAGGGTGGGCCTCGGCTTACACCCCTCCCCCTCCAGCCTCATGCCAAAAAACCCCACAGCCCAACCCTTCCCCCTAAGCCTAGCCCACCTTTCCCCCAAACCCAGCCCACCCCCTCCCCAAAAAGCCTACCCCAAAACCCCTTTCCCCTTTAACCCAAGCCTAACCCATTCCCCTAAGCCTAGCGAACCCCCTTTCCCTTAAGCCTAACCCCCCCATTCCCTAAGCCTAAGCCCAACCCATTCTCCTAAGCCTACCCCAAACCCCATTCCCCTTAAACCTATCCTCAAAAAAACAAAAGGATCCTACAAAAAACAAAAGATCCTACAGAAAAAAAAAGGTCCAAAATAACAAAAGGATCCTACAAAATAACAAAAGGATCCTAAAAAAATAACAAAAGATCCTACAAAATACCAAAAGGATCTACAAAATACAAAGGTCCTAAAAAATAACAAAAGGATTCTCCCAAAAAAACCCAAAAGGATCCTACAAAATAACAAAAGGACCCTACAAAATAACAAGGGATTCTACAAAATAAAAAAAGGATCCTACAAAATAACAAAAGGATTCAAACAAAATAACAAAGGATCCTACAAAATAACAAAAGGATCCACAAAATTTACAAAAGGCCCCCACAAAAAAAAAAAAAGGGAAAAAAACAAAATAAAAAAAAAAAGACCCAAAAAAAAAAAATAAAAAAAAAAAAAGGAAAAAAAATCCCTACAACCAAACCAAAAAAAAAAGGATCCTACAGAATAACAAAAGGATCCTACAAAATAACAAGGGAATCCTACAGAAAAAAAAAGGACCTACAAAATAAAAAAAGGAACAAACAAAATAACAAAAGGATCCTACAAAATAAAAAGAGGATCCAAACAGAATAACAAGTTCCTACAGAAAAACAAAAGGATCCTACAGAATAACAAAAGGATCCTACAGTAAAAAATGATCCAAAGAATAACAAAAGGACCCTATGCTTAATATATCACAGAACTTACCCCCCATAATGTTTCCCCCCCAAACCCGACATTTTCCCCAATAGTCTGACTACGAGGGGAATAAATGGGAAAATGTTGTGGTTTTTTTTCTTTTGTTTGGAAAGCTCATTTCAATACTCTTAGTCTTCATCTTCCATCTTTCCCCTCCTCCGCCTCCTCCCCTCTCCCCGCGTCCTTTAATAACACGCCAAGTGTGCATCAGGAGGTAAAAAGCAAACCCCAAACTACTGCATTGCCCGGGGAAATGAAACAAGTGATTCCCCGTCCGTGTAAGGGCCATGCATACATACCTAAAAGAGAGAGAGAGAGAGAGAGGAAGAGGAGAGAGAGAAAAAGAGAAAAGAGAGAGAAAAGAGAAGGACCGAAGTATAAAATCCATATGTAACACCCCCTTAAACCCCCTTGAAGGGGACAGATGAGCGAAGACGACCATAAAAATCCGGAAGGAGAAAAAGGGGATACAGTGCGAACCACTGCGGAAATACAGTGTGTGTCGTAAAATCCCGGTGTTGGGTGTCGTGTGAACCAATGAATCCAACACGAGAGACGGTTAGACCCATCAACAAAAAAAAAGCCACGGAAAATGTAAACGCTCGATAACACAACACAACACACAAAACACACCCCCTTTAATGTTATCGGAGGGAAGAGCCCAAAAAGATTGTCTATTACCATTCATTATCCACATGCTCCGTGATCGTTTCTTAACAATTTTTTTTTTTTTTTTTTTATCGATGTTCGCCTTTACAGTGTACTCAGCCCCGGTTCCGACCCGAGGCAATTAGCGGCGTTATGGCTCAAAAATCTGTAATAACACTGCCTGAGGATAATGTTACCCACCGCCTTTCCCCATTTATCTTCCTTAATAAGGTCTTTTAAGGGACGAACATTATGGCTTTTTGCTCTTATAAATATATATACATACATATTTTTTCATACCTTTTCGCCTTTTCCCGCATTTGAAAGGGTAGCGTTAAGAACAGAGACGGGGCCCTTTGGGGGAAAATATCCTCACTGGCCTCCTTCTCTGTTCTTCTTTTGAAAATTTAAAAAAAAAAAAAAACGAGAGGGGAGATTCCAGCCCCCCCGCTCCCTCCCCTTTAGTCGCCTTCTACGACACGAGAATACGGGGGAAGTATTCTTCCCCCTATCCCAGGTATATATATATATATATATATACATGTTACTCATCTCTTAACCATCACAAAAGCATATTAACACGTTTATAATCTTTATTTTCGAGGGAGAGGACCGTGGGTGTGGGTGTCGGGGTGGGTGTGGTTGTGGGTGTGGGTGTGGGTGTGTTCGATCTACCATGGAGGATTATCTCCTAATCCCCAAAACCCCACCTTAATCTCATCCCCTCCCCTTCTCCCCTCCACCACCCCCCCTCCACCACTTCCACAGCAAAATCCCCCACCCTCCCCACTCCACTACTCCACTCCACTGATCCTCAACCTACCCACTCCACTCCACTAGCCCCACCAACTTCGGTCAGAGAGAATGAGAGAGAGATAGATAGATAGATAGATAGATAGATAGATAGATAGAGAGAGAGAGAGAGAGAGAGAGAGAGAGAGAGAGAGAGAGAGAGAGAGAGAGAGAGAGAGAATGGTGTGCGTATATGATGACGGGGTTGACATTTTGGTAATTAGGTCAAAACGAAAAATACTGGGGGGGGGGGAAAAAAAAGAGAAAAATATGATGAAATTTACGTGGAGAGACCATAATTAATCAAACGGTTAAAGAGACGCAAGCTATTTCAACCCCTCTGTCCAGGGAATATGGGGGCCAGATTTCGCCAGCTCTCATCAAGACATGTGACCTTTCTTTCATCTTTTTTTTCAAATTGTATTTGATTTTTTTTTTCTCTTCTGTATATCATTTTTAATCACTTTTTTCAGCGGAGGTCTAGACTCACCACAGGCTTGTACGAGTGTATGAGGTATATGATATGTATGAAGGAAAATGAATGAAGTATATGATATGTATGAAGGAAAATGGATGAAGTATATGATATGTATGAAGGAAAATGAATGAAGTATATGATATGTATGAAGGAAAATGAATGAAGTATATGATATGTATGAGCCCAAACCTCCCATTGACACCAAGGATCTTTTAGTTCTCCCTTTTAATAATAATTTCACTTTGCTTCCCATGTTGCTTAAATCCCTTAATGTAAATGTTGCCTTTAGCAACAATAATACTATAAAGAATATCTTAATCAGGAATTCACCAGAAAATTCTCTTGTATGCATCTATAAAGTGCCTTGTGGAAACTGTGATAAATTTTATGTTGGTCAGACTGGTAAGGATCTTTCTGTTAGACTTAAGCAACATAAATATAGTATAAGAACGGGACAAGAATCAAATGCCTTGTTTAATCATGTTAAAAACTATGATCATTGTAATGACTGGAGTAACGCCATCTCAGTTATTAACTCTAACTCTATTACCAAGAGAAATATCACTGAATCTTCTATCATTAAATACACAAAGAATATTAATTGATATTAGTGATGGTCTATACAAATCAGATAACTTTATTGTTGAGAAAATTTGTAAATTGATAAGTTTATGAACGCTCGTTGTATGTTTTGGACAATCACATGTTTACCAAATATCGTCCTAGCTTCGTCTCTTCGATGTATATCAACTGACTGTTATATTTCTCTCTTGTGTCTCCCCTGATGATGTGATTATTACACGAAAGTGCACTTGGGAACTTTTCGTGTTTCATTTTCTCCGTGGACTCATAGAAATATCTTCATCACGCGCAAAGTTGTGATCCTTTCCATATATATATATATATATATATATATATATATATATATATATATATATATATATAAGAATATAATTCCGTACGGATATTGTGTGTCACGAATCACATACGTATATACATAGATATTCCCTATCGACGTTATGTATCTACGTCTACCAATCATATCATCCGTATGTCTTCCTACTTCGCAAACCAATTAGTGAGTTTCTGATCATCATTTCTTTATATTTTTTTTTTCTGCGTGTCAACCATCGCTAACAAGCCGCCTCTCAACGACCCTTCTGGTCTGCGTCCGTGTGAATTCCCCCGTGTGTGTGTGTCTGTGAGTCAAGACGGGTAAACCTGTGCCTTTGTCCAACGACCGGATAATATGCTGGGCTCTGCCAGTGTGTCTGATCTCTCTCTCTCTCTCTCTCTCTCTCTCTCTCTCTCTCTCTCTCTCTTCCCACCTTTACCTCCCTTTCCTTTCCCTCTCTCTCTCTCTCTCTCCCTTCCTCTCTCTCTCTCTCTCTCTCTCTCTCTCTCTCTCTCTCTCTCTCTCTCTCTCTCTCTTCCCACCTTGACCTCCCTTTCCTTTCCCCCCCTCTCTCCCTCTCTCTCTCTCTCTCTCTCTCTCTCTCTCTCTCTCTCTCTCCTTCTCTTCCCCCCTCTCTCTCTCCTTATCTTCCACCCCTCTCTCTCTCTCCTTCCCTTCCTCCCTCTCTCTCTCTCTCTCCTTCTCTTCCCCTCCTTCCTCTCTCTCTCTCTCTCTCTTACACACACACCCGCGCCCCTCTACGCATGCTATACACCGAGTACCGCTCCTCTCTACGCAGTACAATGAAGACCCCCTGGGCCACAGTGTACTGCTTAATTACTTCCCCGTAAGTTGGGGAGAGAGCAGGTCGGGCCGGGGTCAATTAACTTCTTGATTAATGAGGTTTGGCTACCTACCGGCTCCTTAATTGAAGTCCGCTGCTCATTTTCGATATGAGAAGCAGGAGGAACGAAACTTACTCCTGGAGTGAGAGTGAGAGAGAGATAGAGTCTCTCTCTCTCTCTCTCTCTCTCTCTCTCTCTCTCTCTCTCTCAAAAAACCCTGCAAGTTAATTACCTGTGTGACCGAACGAGGCAATCACCCACGCCAGGGATTTTAATGTCATAATTTCCCCCAGGGTAATTTTTTTTTTTCAAGGGACGGGGGGACGGGGGGACGGGTTAGAGGAGGAGGAGGAAGAGGGGGGAAAAGAGGGAAAAGGGGGGAGGAGTTTGAAGAGGAGCGGGAGGGGGGAAAAGGGGGGGGTAGAGTTGGAGGAGGAGGGGGACGTAGAGGGGGGGGGAAGGGAAGAGTGGGGGGGTGGGGGGTGATGCTAATTCCTAGGAGGTGGTGGAGGGGGGAGGGGGGGGGGTGTCTCCAGAGGTCATTTTTTTTCTTTTTCTAGGATGGCTCTTCAATGGTCTGAGAGAGGTTATCCTTATCCCAGGATATACATATATATATATATATATATATATATATATATATATATATATATATATATATATATATATATATATATATATATTTTTTTTTTAGGCAGTAAAAAAAATATATATATATATATATATATATATATATATATATATATATATATATATATATATATATATATATATATTTCGTCTGTTTCCTTGCGCTACCTCGCAAACGCGGGAGACAGCGACAAAGTATAATAAAAAAAAAAATAGATAATATATATATATATATATATATATATATATATATATATATATATATATATATATATATATATATATATATTGGAAAGGATCACAATTTGCGCGTGATCAAGATATTCCTATGAATCCATCGTCTCTTCGATGTATATCAACTGACTGTTATATTTCTCTCTTGTGTCTCCCCTGATGATGTGATTATTACACGAAAGTGCACTTGGGAACTTATCGTGTTTCATTTTCCCCGTGGACTCATAGGAATATATATATATATATATATATATATATATATATATATATATATATATATATATATATATATATATATATATACATATATATATATATATATATATATATATATATATATATATATATATATATATATATCGACAGAACACTCTCAGTATGACAATGCCACGTAACTTTCCAACTGCGTAACTTAATTATATCACATTACATGTCGATGCTTCATACATGTATGAAATTACAAACCCAATGATTGAATCAGGTTAGAATCTGCCATCATGAACATTGTGAGCAAAGCTTTGTGTTTCCCTGGTACAGATACGACGTGTGTTACTGGATGGTCCACTTGTTCTCCTGGTGACACCCGTGCTGACTTAAACTGTTCTTTGTACCGTTCAAGAACGGTGACTTAGTCCTCTAAGTTCGACGGCTTTACCCCTTTTTGTGTACGAGGACTTAACCCCTTGAGTACGACCATTCAACCCCTTGAATACGAGCATTTAACCCCTTGAATATGACTTTTAAACCCCTTGAGTACGACCATTCAACCCCTTGAGTACGACCATTTAACCCCTTGAGTACGACCATTTAACCCCTTGAGTACGACCATCTAACCCCTTGAGTACGACCATTTAACCCCTTGAGCACGACCATCTAACCCCTTGACTACGACCATTTAACCCCTTCAGTACGACCATTTAACCTTTTGAGTACAACCATTCAACCCCTTGAGTACGACCATTTAACCCCTTGAGTGCGACCATCTAACCCCTTGAGTACGACCATTTGACCCCTTGAGTACGACCATTTAACCCCTTGAGTACGACCATTTAACCCCCTTGTGTACGACCATTTAACACCTTGAGTACGACCATTTAACCCCTTGAGTACGACCATTTAACCCCTTGAGTACGACCATTTGATCCATGAGTACGACTATTACACCCCCCCTTGAGTTCGAAGACTTAACCCCTTGAGTACTGCGAAGTCATGAGCTGCCCTCGGTGCCTTACACCGCATGAGCACAAAAGAGGTTAGGTCATCGTGGTGAACGAGTCGAGTCCTCGTGATTCAAAGGGTTGATGTATCCGAGGGAGGAGAGGCATTTAGGGTTGATGTATCCGAGGGAGGAGAGGCATTTAGCGTTGATGTATCTGAGGGAGGAGAGGCATTTCCAACCACTGCTAAATTCGGTTTGTGACGGCAACCAGCTTCCCTGACGTCATTCGTAGAGGAATTTCCTCAAGGTGGCCACATACGAGGGAGAAATGATGTTAATGGGACATAGTGGATGATGATGATGCTGCCGGGACCTGATAAGGATCTTTATTGAAGAGGCTCAGTTATCAGATCAAACCGAGCGATGAACGAAGAGGATTTTAGGGACTGGAGAAGCGACCAGTCCACACAAGGACGAGAGACTTTGAGCTTTTTTGCTTCGGCTGACCTGGAATACCAATGCGGTCTTCCTGTACCATACAGAGACCTCCAACCCATGAGGTGTGAGGTGGAATGACCATATACGAGGTGTGGCGAGAGGATACAGCTGACACGAGGCTACGTCTTGGATCTGATTATCTTGTTTCAGGTCGGATTAACTTGAGGATTAGATCAACCTGGGGATTATCCATTACGCTAGATGCCACAAAAGGATATGGTTCTTTTTATCTGGAATCTACTGAACTATGTATCTTTTTTTTTTCCCATGTTTATCTTTAGTAACTTAATGTATCTCCATTCTAATTTTGGTTACAGACTGAGTAACACCTGCGAAGGCAGGAACTACAGCTGAATTGTATTCTGTAATTAACCGGTTGAGGGTAGAGTAGAGAATAGATTAACCAAACTTAATCAGACTCATTAGGATTGCTCGTAATGACCCTGTCTCGCACATAGACGACCCCCATCATTGTAAGTTAACCACGAAGTCTGTCTGTGAGGGCCATGGCCCCCTCAACTGACAAGCCTCGTAGGCTTATCTACAAGGCCCTCTTATCAGTGAGGGCCACGCCCCCAGAGATGGACACCCCTCCCTGATGAATCTCCAGACGATAGACAAACTCTTAAAGCTGTGGTTGCCTTACCTCTCAAGCCAAGGTGAGGGCCATTCATCCACCATCTGCAGGGAAGGATAACACAGCTGGTTCGGCTGCCAACACCGGGGATCGAACTGGGGAACATTTATTTTGTTAGCGGGAATGGATGAAGGCAGCATGTATGAATATGTACATGTGTATATATGTATATGTCGGTGTATGTATATATATATATATATATATATATATATATATATATATATATATATATATATATATATATATATATATATGCATACGTTGAAATGTATAGGTATGTATATGTGCGTGTGTGGGCGTTTATGCATATACATGTGTATGTGGGTGGCGTTGGGCCATTCTTTCGTCTGTTTCCTTGCGCTACCTCGCTAACGCGGGAGACAGCGACGAAGTATAAATATATATATATATATATATATATATATATATATATATATATATATATATATATATATATATATAGTTTCATCTCGTCTGTATTCTAGAAACTTCCTCTTTGTTGTCTTCACGTTGCCCTTCTCAATCCTGTTATCATTCTTAAATTTCCTCCAGTCTTCCTGCAGGCTCCGCTAGCTGGCCCCTCTCCTCTCCTTATCTCCTCTCTCACTCTCTCGGTCACTTACACACACACACACACACACACACACACACACACACACACGCACGCACAGGCAGATCCTCTCTCTCTCTCTCTCTCTCTCTCTCTCTCTCTCTCTCTCTCTCTCTCTCTCTCTCTCTCAGGATGGTATCAGTCCACCAGCGTTTAGTCGACTCCTTGATAAGGGAATAATCCCTTTAAAATAAATAATTTGTCTCGCTACATCCTTATCTGCCAAGTCACTTATCTTTAAAGAATAATTAATGACTTCCTACATTTTTTACGGAGAAATGATAATAGATAAAAAAAAAAAGTATCTGATATACATATATATATATATATACTTTCATCTCTATATTTTTCCTTTATCTTATCAAAGACTAATACTTTTGTTCAATTATCTTTAAGCCACTAGAGTTATACTTCAGTGCAAATTATCATGCAAGCTTGGAGTTCTGTGGTCATCCTTCCAAAGTACAAATTATCACACATGCTTGGAGTTCTGTGGTCATCCTTCCAAAGTACAAATTATCATACATGCTTGGAGTTCTGTGGTCATCCTTCCAAAGTACAAATTATCACACATGCTTGGAGTTCTGTGATCATCCCTCCAAAGTACAAATTATCATACATGCTTGGAGTTCTGTGGTCATCCTTCCAAAGTACAAATTATCATACATGCTTGGAGTTCTGTGATCATCCCTCCAAAGTACAAATTATCATACATGCTTGGAGTTCTGTGGTCATCCTTCCAAAGTACAAATTATCACACATGCTTGGAGTTCTGTGATCATCCCTCCAAAGTACAAATTATCATACATGCTTGGAGTTCTGTGGTCATCCTTCCAAAGTACGAATTATCATACATGCTTGGAGTTCTGTGGTCATCCTTCCAAAGTACGAATTATCATACATGCTTGGAGTTCTGTGGTCATCCTTCCAAAGTACAAATTATCATACATGCTTGGAGTTCTGTGGTCATCCTTCCAAAGTATAAATTATCATACATGCTTGGAGTTCTGTGGTCGTCCTTCCAAAGTACAAATTATCATACATGCTTGGAGTACTGTGGTCATCCATCCCTCCTTTTTCATTCGACTTTTATATTTTCATTATTCATTTGGTCAACCCAAAGTCGTCATAGTTTCTTCAAGAACGCGAAGGTGTTACCGGACGCCTCCTGCGAAAACTCCCCTCTGACGAGGCCGTGTATCACTTCAAGGCACAATTCACCTCCAAGACCCTCTCACTCCAGAGGGAGTGTACACTTCCCTGCTACTGGAAGTAACGCAGCCTTGAAAGGAAAAAAATAAAAGTCTTGGGGAGCCAACCCAGGACTCACTCACAGAAAATGGACCTGGGGTAATTACGAAGAACATAAAGAAAACCAGAATATCGGGGATGGCCGGAATTCGATTATCATCTTCCTCTTCTGCTGAAATAATTTTCTCACGATAATTCATTTCATTCATTCATTCTTCTCTCGTGATAATTAACAGAGCAGCTCTTCCGATGAGGGGGGGCTTACACACACCCCCCTTCCCTCCTCTTTCTCTTATACCTTCCTCCAGGTTCTCCTCTTAAACTTGCCTCTGCTTTCAGGGGAGGGAGGGTGAATGCTGGAGGAAACAGCCACAACAAACCAGAGGATCCGTCTTTTTTTTTTCTTCTATTTTTTTTTTTTTTTTCTCGAGGCTTTTTTTGCGACGGTCAGAAATGAACTTATTATGGGTGAGAGCTTGAAAGAAAACGGATATATTAAGGAGAAATAACGCCCAAGGATTATGTAAACAACGGTACAAATAATAACGGTTGTCGTGAAGAGATAATGGTTGATTCTACTTTTCAATAGCATTTATGGTATTTTCTTTTTTTTAAACTACTTTTGGTTGTCGTTTATTCTACTATTAAAACGCATTTGGGTGACTTTTTTTCTAAACTATTTTTGATCGGTGGCGTTATTCCGTATTTAAAAAAAAAAAAACCCTTGTTGAATCTCTCTCTCTCTCTCTCTCTCTTCTATTCTCTACCTCCTGCCTCCCTTCTTACCCCTCTTCCTCAGGCCCCTCTCCCTCCCTTTTCTTTCCCCCCCCTCCCTTACACTATCACCCCCCCTTTTTTTCCCCCAAGCACTAAGCGCCCCTTTACGCCCCGCATTCCCCTTTCCTCCCCTACACTTAGGCACCCCATTCCCATCCCTACACTTAGGCACCCCCTTTCCCATCCCTACACTTAGGCACCCCCTTTCCCATCCCTTTGCCCCTGGTTCTCAAGACCTCTGCAGCCTCCCCATCACTACACTAATGGTTCGGCATGGTTCGGGATGGTTCAAAGCCTTTGGATGAATAATTTCCTCTGTTTGTTGGTGGTGGTGGAGGGGAGGAGAGGGGAGGAGAGGGGAAAGGAGGGGGAGGAAAGGGGGGGGGGTTTGTCTCATTCATTTTCAGCTACCGGAGGAGGCGGTCCACTCCCCCCCCCCCCCACACACACACACAAACACACACACACACACACACCAGCCCACTTACGACTTCAAAGATGCATATGACACAAGACACTAATTGTATCCCTGTGTCCTGACCTGACCTGCCGACGACTTTCTTCTAAAGCTGTTTCTGGTATACGTGTGTGTGTGTGTGTGTGTGTGTGTTCTGGCTAAGGAAAGAGAATAAAAGAATGTTGCTTCGAGGTTAGCTACAGGGGGAGAGTGTGGAGGTCACATTTCCCAGCTAAAATGAGGTAGGAGGTCAGTGTTTCTGGCGGAGGAGTAAGGTCATGATGTCACTTCATAGAGATGAGGAGTGAGGGAAGACGTCACTGCTGCTAAATCTATGAGAGGAAGAGGAGGAGGAAGAAGAGGAGGAGGAGGAAGAAAAGAAGGAGGAGGAGAAGGAAGAAGAAGAGAAAGAAAAGGAGGAAGAAAAGAAGGTGGAGGAGGAGGAAGAAGAAGAGAAAGAGGAGGAGGAGGAGGAAGAAGAAGAAGAAGAAGAAGAAGAAGAAGAAGAAGAGGAAAAGAAGGAGGAGGAGGAGGAGGAGGAGGAGGAGGAGGAGCAGGAGGAGGAAGAAGAAGAAGAAGAAGAAGAAGAGAAAGAAGGAGAGGAGGAAGAGGAGGAAGGAGGAGGAGGAAGAGGAGAAAGACGTGGAAGGTCTTGTAGCAAAAGAGAAAGCCAGCTGGCCGGACTTGCCATCCCTGATACCTCGCAACACCTTCGTAACACCACAGACATCACTCGTGGTGGGACGGGACGTCTGCGTATATCCCACACAACAGGGGGTTACCCCAACCCACCATCCCACTGATCACGACGGGGTCGCCACCACGCGTCCACCTGGCAGGACTCTCCGACATCACTAACACCTCGAAGAAAAAGAAAAAAAAAAAAAGAAAAAAAAAATGTACCGGCAGTGTCATCCGAACCATAGAAAACACCCCCAAAAAAAACCCTTTGAAACCCCCCAAACCCCCCCAAAAAAAAACCCTCTCTGGTCGTCATATTTCCCTCCCCCCATCAAAAAAAAACCCTTGCTAATTCTGCAGAAATTAGCTCTGGCAGCGCGTCGTTATACAGAAGGCGTCATCGGGGATGCATTCATACGTCACGGATACAAAACGCGACACTGACTATGGATGTCAGTCACCACTGGACACGTTGGGGTGACGGGGTAAAGGCAAGGGAGGAGTCGCTGCAGCAAAAAGGATGGGGGGAAACGGCAGCAAGCGCAGGAAATTAATTGCTAATTAAAAGCGGCTGAATTAACCCCCCCCCCACACACACAGCCGCTTGTGTGTGCACACACGGGTCGTCCTGGACCCAGCAGACTTGGCGTGGTGGTGGTTGGGTCGCCACTGCTGCTGCTGCTGGAAATGCCTTCATTCCTGGAAGGCTTTAATCTTTCCTCCTTCCGTGCACTAGAGATAGATGAACACCCACCCACCCACCCACCCACACACACACACACACACACACACATATGATATATATATATCACATCGTTTAGCTTTTTCGACACTTCTTTCGGCGCGTTGAATCCTGGAGAGATCCAGCCTGTCTCTTCTTCTGCCAATGCGAGGGAGGGAGGAGCTCAGCGGTGTTAGAACCGCCTCGCCTCCTCCCAAGATCTTTTTACCCCACCAATACTGCATCTCTGTCCTTCATCCATCAATCCACGGCAAACTAAATGGCTGACCTCCTCCCACTGCGAACAGTTAATAACCTCTTCCACTGACAATATGCATCACCTTCCACGATGTATATATATATATATATATATATATATATATATATATATATATATATTATCCCTGGGGATAGGGGAGAAAGAATACTTCCCACGTATTCCCTGCGTGTCGTAGAAGGCGACTAAAAGGGGAGGGAGCGGGGGGCCGGAAATCCTCCCCTCTCGTTTTTTTTTGATTTTCCAAAAGAAGGAACAGAGAAGGGGGCCAAGTGAGGATATTCCCTCAAAGGCCCAGTCCACTGTTCTTAACGCTACCTCGCTATCGCGGGAAATGGCGAATAGTAGTAGTATGAATATATATATATATATATATATATATATATATATATATATATATATATATATATATATATATATATATATGTGTGTGTGTGTGTGTGTGTGTGTGTGTGTGTGTCTCCACCCTGAAGCTGTTTCTCTGACGCGTGACTCCCAACTCTTCTTCTCCTCCCAGACCATCCTCCTCCATCTCCTCCTCCTCCTTTATTATGCAAGATACAAATAGACTGAAAAAATCTCAGGATCTAATCGGGTCTTCAGATGGCCACGGGTCATTTGCGAAATGAAAAGCAAACATGAGACGCTGAGCACCTAAATCAGAGTTGAAGATTCAACCTCCACACACACACACATTAAAAAGGAAAAACGAGGGTCAGTTTTGGGGTTAGATTGGAGCGAACCATCCAATGCCCACGTCAGAATAGTGTATACTGAACTATCGAATGAACGTAAGGTATATGATTCTGACGTAATTGGTTTACGTCTAATTTACGTAAGGTGGGAAAATACTCATATATTCATTTACATTTATAACAAGTTTACAGAGGGTATTTTCGACTGGTATAAGAAAATTTACGTAAGGCGTAAAAGACTGATATATTCATTTCCGTATGGTATATTATACTGATATAACCAGTTTACGTAAGATGTATTATACTGATATATCAATTCAAGTAACCTATATTACACTGACACAACTAATTTACGTAAAAAATATTACAATAATATTTTCAATTTACATAAGGTATATCATACTTACATATACATAATTCAAGCAGTATGTTACACTGATATAACCAGATTGTGAAAAATACATTATACTGATTTACCTAATTTGGGCAAGGTGTAAGTACTTTACTAAAGGTATATTTCCCTGATATAACTATACTTTACATGAATCTCTAGTTTAATCACACTAAGACGCACAACAGAATGACATATACGAAGAGGGACGTGGATGGATTTGGATAGATGAACAACTTGTATGTATATATAATTATTTTTGTATTTTTGAATCAATGAATGAATTAGATATCGAAGATCTTTTGTGATCTTAATAACTTGTGTGTTTATGTACGTGTGTGTGTGTGTGTGTGTGTGTGTGTGTGTGTGTGTGTGGTATCTGAACACGCGTTTACGTATGATGTAATTTCACCTAATGAATAACTTGCGATGAATCCAACAACACCAGAGCTACGACTGCGTTGAATGTCTATTTCCAAACGGGGTACGATTCATGAACTAGACACAAATAAACAAACAAACAAAAAAAGGCTCGAGACAGATCCTTGCCTTAAGCATACAAATAAAAATATTTAGATATTTGAAAGTTAACCCCAAAAACATACACGAATTTCAACAGTAAATCGTCCGCTGTTAATTGGTAAATGATTATATTGTGATATTACGAAAATTCCATTTTTGTTTCAATGAAATTCCACTCTAATGATTATATTAAATTACTGCCTGCACCAGCAATGTTATAATATGGAGAATATTTTGCTTTACGAATAATTGTCTCTGAAATTCCGAACACAGAAGGATATAAGAAATTGCACTCCTTTTTTTCCCCCCTTTTTTTTTTTAAAATCAGTTCATTTATCTGTTTGACTTTGAATCATTACCGGAAACAAATTGTAAAATTTGATCGGGTTGTAAGAAAAAAAAAAAGTTGATTTGAAATAATTGTCCTCGGTCGCCATGAGTTTCCCCGCCTCCTTTTTTCTTTAATAAATCAATTTATTTACTCATTTTGCCTGTGCGCCATTGAAAGTGTCCTAACACGCCAAAAATGATTATGAATCAAAGTGTTATGAAATCATTTCAATTCCTTATCTATCGCATTAAGGTTTCTCCTCTTTTTTTCCTTCACAAATCATATCCATCTCACACTTCTGTTGTGCCTCAGTGTGTATTACAGCTCACAACAAAGTTATCAAGTAAACTGAGGCTCCATTAAGCAAGAGAAATTCCCTTCTATCTCCTTAAACGCATCCTGCGCTTCTCCTTAAATCGATTCATCTCTCCATTCTCCCTTTAATTCATCTCTCCATTCTCCCTTTAATTCAATCTCTCCATTTTCATTTAATTCATCTCTCCATTCACCTTTAATTCATCTCTCCATTCTCCTTTTAATTCATCTCTCCATTCTCCTTTAATTCATCTCTCCATTCTCCTTTTAATTCATCTCTCCATTCTCCTTTTAATTCATCTCTCCATTCTCCTTTAATTCATCTCTCCATTCTCCTTTTAATTCATCTCTCCATTCTCCTTTAATTCATCTCTCCATTCTCCTTTAATTCATCTCTCCATTCTCCTTTAATTCATCTCTCCATTCTCCTTTAATTCATCTCTCCATTCTCTTTTAATTCATTTTCCATTCTCCTTTAATTCATCTCTCCATTCTCCTTTAATTCATCTCTCCATTCTCCTTTAATTCATTTTCCATTCTCCTTTAATTCATTTCTCCATTCTCCTTTAATTCATCTCTCCATTCTCCTTTTAATTCATCTCTCCATTCTCCTTTAATTCATCTCTCCATTCTCCTTTAACTCATCTCTCCATTCTCCTTTAACTCATCTCTCCATTCTCCTTTAATTCATCTCTCCATTCTCCTTTAATTCATCTCTCCATTCTCCTTTTAACTCATCTCTCCATTCTCCTTTAACTCATCTCTCCATTCTCCTTTAACTCATCTCTCCATTCTCCTTTAATTCATCTCTCCATTCTCCTTTAACTCATCTCTCCATTCTCCTTTAACTCATCTCTCCATTCTCCTTTAACTCATCTCTCCATTCTCCTTTAATTCATCTCTCCATTCTCCTTTAATTCATCTCTCCATTCTCCTTTAATTCATCTCTCCATTCTCCTTTTAACTCATCTCTCCATTCTCCTTTAACTCATCTCTCCATTCTCCTTTAACTCATCTCTCCATTCTCCTTTAATTCATCTCTCCATTCTCCTTTAATTCATCTCTCCATTCTCCTTTAATTCATCTCTCCATTCTCCTTTAATTCATCTCTCCATTCTCCTTTAACTCATCTCTCCATTCTCCTTTAATTCATCTCTCCATTCTCCTTTAACTCATCTCTCCATTCTCCTTTAATTCATCTCTCCATTCTCCTTTAATTCATCTCTCCATTCTCCTTTGCTGCACCATCAGTAATAACTTCGAAGGCCACGATGGGGTGTTAATGCATGAGGCAAACTGGATGAATGGTCACCTGGTGCAATGGATCTTTCACCTCCACGTCCATGTTGGCCGTGGTGGTGTGCATCACTATTGGCGATAAACAAACAAAGATAATAATAAAATAGCCTGCTCTTCCCTTACCTCCCTTAAGACGTGACTGCTCTTCAGCTAAACTTAGGAGCCAGCTCAGGAGACAAGAGGAGGGGGAGACAGGAAACAGGATGACGAAAGAATGCAAATGATGAATTGACTGCTGAGCTTCTGTCACTAGTGATATGATCAAAACTGGCACAAATAACTGCTCGACAGAGTTACCTGAGAGAATAAAGAGAGAGAGAGAGAGAGAGAGAGAGAGAGAGAGAGAGAGAGAGAGAGAGAGAGAGAGAGAGAGAGAGAGAGAGAGTAATATGATAATAGAGAACACTACACCTTTCACATTAAGTTCAGATTTCATAACATAACTGACCTCACTCTTCAGTTATCATCAATAGTGGTGGCTTTTAATAACAATAGCTTCAGTTATCATCAATAGTGATGGCTTTTGATAACAAAAGCTTCAGTTATCATCGATAGTGATGGTTTTTGATAACATAAGCTTCAGTTATCATCAATAGTGATGGCTTTTAATAACAAAAACTTCAGTTATCATCAAAAGTGATGGCTTTTAATAACAAAGGCTTCAGTTATCATCAATAGCCATGGCTTTTAATAACAAGACGAGTCACACACACACACACACACAAAAAAAAAAAAAAAAACGTCATATTCCTCCTAACATCACTGATTAATAAGAACCATATCAACAGCCCTTCTCGTGCGTCGTACTGCCTCTTATCAAACAACAGATTAAAAAAAAAGAAGAAAAATAGTCATAATAACATCATTCAAAGCTCCGAGTACATGATGAGATCCGTTTTCTAAACAAATCGCCAAACTCCCGAGCCATCCCATCCAAGGAGGCGAGATAGACACGGTCGAACACCCAACCCCCCATCCATCCATCCCACCTCATCATCACCCTCCTCTTCTCTCCCCCACCTCATCATCCCTCCCTCCACATCATCCCCCTCCTCTTCTCTCCCCCACCTCATCATCCCTCCCTCCACATCATCCTCCTCCTCTCTCTTCCTCCCTTCCTTCCTTCCTTTTAGAGCCAGACGAGAAGGAGGATGATTCCCGACACGGACAACAGATGGCTCTGTCAACACCATCATGTGTTTGGTGACATTTTGCCTTTTCCACCCTCACCCACCCACCTACCCACCACACCCTGTTTGCTCATCTTGTTAATGCTTTCTCTCCCTCACCCCATCCCCGTCGGCTGGGTAATACAAACTCCTTGGAGCAATCATTGCATTTGTCATCCATGCTTTTATGAACGAAAAAATTCGCCAGCTCTAACTATTACGATTCCACGACGGGGTATTACATTACGCGCGCTGGCTCCTCCTTGTTTTGCCGTACTGGGTTACATCGAATTTGCATATCCACAACGTGCGGATTCAACGGGTTGAGTTTTGCTTTAGGTGTGTTGCTTGTGTTCTTGTGGGTCATTGGCTGGATGCAGCAGAGAGGCAATAGATTGAGATGAATTGGGCCGAGTACCGGAATGTGTTTTCGTTTATAAAGGGGCTCGAACCTGGAGCATTAATCTCACTCTCTCTCTCTCTCTCTCTCTCTCTCTCTCTCTCTCTCTCTCTCTCTCTCTCTCTCTCGGCTACTATCATAATAACTAGCCTCCCTAAATGTTTCCATACGATTATATAATATATATATATATATATATATATATATATATATATATATATATATATATATATATATATATATATATATAATGTCTTGGTCAATCGCATGTTTACCAAATGGCGTCCTAGCTTCGTCTCTTCGATGTATATCAACTGACTTATATTTCTCTCTTGTGTCTCCCCTGATGATGTGATTATTACACGAAAGTGCACTTGGGAACTTATCGTGTTTCATTTTCCCCATGGATTCAGGAATATCTGGATCACGCGCAAAATTGTGATCCTTTCCAATTAATATATATATATATATATATATATATATATATATATATATATATATATATATATATATATATATATATGGTTGAGTGGATGGCACAGGGAAGGAAAACCATGTGCTTCTTTACCTGAATTACTGAAGGATGAAAGATTCAAACCCTAATTTTCCGAGATAATCTCTCATGATTACAGAATAGAATGCTAAGGAGAGAAATAGAATAGAAAGGTATTCATTTCAATGTCATGTGTTTAAAGATATAATACTAGTATTCCTATATGGAAAAAGGATTCAATGCACAACTTAACTGGGCCATGTAAAAAGACATACTATGGATATACAATAAATATAAAGATACAGCTTTATGTCATCCACTCAACCATGGCATTGGCAGCTCACTCATTTTGGGACCACCTTCAGCCAGTTTGACATTGGCCTCATAGATGATGTCATTGACCTCTTTCTAGTTGTCTTACAACACAGACTTCTTTTGGATCATGTGCTGACATTATGTCTGCTATCAGACAACCTTTATCCATCCTATGGATCGGTTCTTTTCTCCTTTTAATTAGCTTTTAAGAGAATGTTGTATTGTATGTGTGCTTTGGTTAGTGTTTTAGGATACTTTTATTTTATTCTTTTTATTATACTTTGTCGCTGTCTCCCGCATTAGCGAGGTAGCGCAAGGAAACAGACGAAAGAATGGCCTAACCCACCCACTTACACATGTATATACATACACGTCCACACATGCACATGCAGGAGGGTGGGGGGCGTGCGGGGAGTGGAGTGGGTTGGAAAAGTGTGTTGTACCGGTGTCAATGTGCTGTCAGTGGATTGAACCAGGGCATGTGAAGCGTCTGGGGTAAACCATGGAAAGTTTTGTGGGACCTGGATGTGGAAAGGGAGCTGTGGTTTCAGTGCATTATACTTGGCAGCTAGAGACTGAGTGTGAACGAATGTGGCCTTTGTTGTCTTTTCCTAGTGCTACCTTGTGCACATGCGGGGGAGGGGAATGTCAGTTCATGTGGCGGGGTGGCGACGGGAATGAATAAGGGCAGACAGTATGAATTATGCACATGTGTATATATGTATATGTGTGTATATATATATATCCCCTGGGGATAGGGGATTAAGAATACTTCCCACGTATTCCCTGCGTGTCGTAGAAGGCGACTAAAAGGGGAGGGAGCGGGGGGCTGGAGATCCTCCCCTCTCGTTTTTTTTTTTTTTTTTTTTTTTCAATTTTCCAAAAGAAGGAACAGAGAATTGGGCCAGGTGAGGGTATTCCCTCAAAGGCCCAGTCCTCTGTTCTTAACGCTACCTCGCTAATGCGGGAAATGGCGAATAGTTTGAAAGAAAAGAAATATATATATATATATATATATATATATATATATATATATATATATATATATATATATATACTCCTATGGGAACTTATAGTGTTTCATTTTCCCCATGGATTCAGGAATATCTGGATCACGCGCAAAATTGTGATCCTTTCCAATATATATATATATATATATATATATATATATATATATATATATATATATATATATATATATATACTCCTATGAGCCCACGGGGAAAATGAAACACGATAAGTTCCCAAGTGCACTTTCGTGTAATAATCACATCATGAGGGGAGACACAAGAGAGAAATATAACAGTCAGTTGATATACATCAAAGAGACGAAGCTAAGACACCATTTGGTAAACAATCGCATGTTTACCAAATGGCGTCCTAACTTCGTGCTCAAGGGTCGTACCATCTCCTTCTGCTCAAGGGTCTTCCAGTAGTATCACGTCCTGGCGACCGCATCTCAACTCAGCCGTGTGTTGGTGACTGTAAAGTGGGGGGGTGACTGTAGTTTCGTAGTACCATGTGTATGCCTGTAAGTAGAAGGCGCACGTACACCTCCTCTGGCAAGGCTGATTCTAAGAAGGGCAGTGACGGTGTGTGTGTGTGTGTGTGTGTGTGTGTGTGTGTGTGTGTGTGTGTTCGTGCTTGTATCAGTGTCAGCTGAAGGTGTTATCAATCACCTCCGTTCATACCACACAGCACAAGGAATTGCTCTAAGTTGTATATCAGTATTTCCCAGCCTCGCTGAACCCTCGTGGAGAGGGTATTGATCATCGTATGCAAATTCGTGTGTTCGTTCAGTATTGCCCGGAAGGGGGGAGTTGTGGAGGGAGGCGAGGGAAGGGAGGAGGAGGGGAAATTAATGAGCATGTCAAGTGTAAATTTTGTTATTAAGGTTTAGGATGAATTTTTCTCTTGACATTTTTTTGCCCGTTGCTCGTCTGTCGCTGTGATATATCGCCCTCGTTTTCTTTCTGCTTTTCTTACAAATGGTTTTACGGGGGAGATTCATGTAAAAGTGTAAGTTATGAGGAGGAGCCCTTATTTTCACGGCAGATCCTCGCTTTGTTTGGTATTCGCGATGACCTAAGCTTATCAGTCCAGACCCCAGCTGTTATAAGTAAGTTCTCAGCTGCATAAGTAAGTTCTCAGCTCTTATAAGTTCTCAGCTGTTATAAATAAGTTCTCAGCTCTTACAAGTTCTCAGCTGTTATAAGTAAGTTCTCAGCTCTTATAAGTTCTCACCTGTTATAAGTAAGTTCTCAGCTCTTATAAGTTCTCAGCTGTTATAAGTAAGTTCTCAGCTGTTATAAGTAAGTTCTCAGCTCTTACAAGTTCTCAGCTGTTATAAGTTCTCAGCTCTTACAAGTTCTAAGCTGTTATAAGTAACTTCTCAGCTCTTATAAGTTCTCAATTGTTATAAGTAAGTTCTCAGCTGCATAAGTAAGTTCTCAGCTCTTATGAGTAAGTTCTCAGCTCTTATAAGTTCTCAGCTGTTATAAGTAAGTTCTCAGCTCTTATAAGTTCTCAGCTCTTATAAGTAAGTTCTCAGCTCTTATAAGTTCTCAGCTGTTATAAATAAGTTCTCAGCTCTTACAAGTTCTCAGCTGTTATAAGTAAGTTCTCAGCTCTTACAAGTTCTCAGCTGTTATAAGTAACTTCTCAGCTCTTATAAGTTCTCAGTTGTTATAAGTAAGTTCTCAGCTCTTATAAGCAAGTTCTCAGCTCTTATAAGCAAGTTCTCAGCTCTTATAAGTTCTCAGCTGTTAAAAGTTCTGGATCTGGGGAGATGATTAATCGATTAATCACGATCATAGTTCTAATCTCTCGACACATGGAAGAAATCAAATACATGGGGAACTCACTCCCTCCCCCTCACTGGGGTTATTTTTCCTTCACACATCTCCTCAGCTTCCAGGACCTGAAGCTGTTGTTCCCTAGTGCTACGGGAGGGGACTGGGTGTTGGTGTTGTCTGTCCCCTGGAACGGAGTGGACCAGCGGGGTCCCGAAGGGATAAACCCTTCCCTCCCTCAGTGTTTCCCCACACTCCAGTCCTCATTCCGAGATGATCCTCAGATTTCTTACTGTGTCGCTTTGAGGGAGGAGATCAAGTATACCATGTTGGGATCCGGTCCTTAACCCAGCCACGATGCTTCTACCACTGCCTAGCCACACGGTCTGGCATTGCCACTGAAGACTGTTGTACAGGGAGGGACCTTGTCCTCAACCCTCTTCCCCTTCTACTTCTCTTCTCCTTCTAAGACTGCCTCTTAAGTCTCGCATTCTCTGCTGCTGAGGAAGACCATCTCATCTTCCGAGATCGTCATGAGGTTCGTATACCCCTGTCGATGCAGGAGACGACCACTACGCGAAGCCTTCGTCTCGCTCGATCCTCCCAGCGACCACAGACCTGCAAGTGGTGTTGCTGGTGTCTGACAACTCCTAGTGCCTGTGTTCCTCCCCAAACCCGCTAGTAAGTAGGTGGTTCTGCTCCGAGGACGTCAACACTTACACGAGGGCTGACGACGACCCCTCGTTCGTGCGTGCACCTTCCTGTGCCTCCGCCCGAGATTTGCATACTTATGACGCCAGACGCAGTAATGAGAGCCATTACGAACAAAGGTGTAACGAAACTGAATAATGACGGTGAACTGCATTTCCCTCTTTCCGGTGAAGGCTACAAGGTCGAGAGAGAGAGAGAGAGAGAGAGAGAGAGAGAGAGAGAGAGAGAGAGAGAGAGCACCAGCGAACGATTCTATGACGGAATATGATTTGGGACGAGCCATTCCTCACGTACTTGCGTCCCTGAATGAGCACAGTAAATATGCATTACCCTTTTACCTCGCTCTTCTGTGAGCTTTACCATATCTTCCATTATCGCATACAGCTTCGAGAGGACCCGTTGATCTATTGCTGTTTGAATTCCTCTGTATTTGTACTCCTTCAAGAGGGGGCATTTGTATAAATAACTACTTCCTACTGGTAATTGACGTGGAATTCTTATGACAAACTCATCCTCCTTCATCCAGATGTTCATCTCACTATGAGACAATACGTCTTTAAGTACCAATATGCCCCACTTGTCAATAGATTCTCCTCCCTTACTCCCATCTGTTGCATTACCCCTTTAAAAGTCGTGATGAGGCACCACGGTCCACCCACACAAAACCTAACAGCTGAGAGGACAAAGACACACGTCTGTCACACAGTCGGATGTGAAACAGACGAGTGTCTGGGACAAGCGTGTGGTCCATGTGTGTGTGTGTGTGTGTGTGTGTGTGTGTGTGTGTGTGTGTGTGTGTGTGTAGGGTGAGTGCATTTGTGGGCCATGTGTGTGTGTGTGTGTGTGTGTGTGTGTGTGTGTGTGTGTGTGTGTGTGTGTAGGGTGAGTGCATTTGTGGGTCATGTGTGTGTGTGTGTGTGTGTAGGGTGAGTGCATTTGTGGGTCATGTGTGTGTGTGTGTGTGTGTGTGTGTGTGTGTGTGTGTGTGTGTGTGTGTGTGTGTGTGTGTGTGTAGGGTGAGTGCATTTGTGGGTCATGTGTGTGTGTGTGTGTGTTAGACATATTACGTAGCCAACACCCGTGTAACGAAACCAGTGTAGCCGTGAGAGAGAGAGAGAGAGAGAGAGAGAGAGAGAGAGAGAGAGAGAGAGAGAGAGAGAGAGAGAGAAAGAGAGAGAGAGAGACAATGGGCAGAGGCACTCACTAAGAGAAGAATGACACGCTCCCTACTTGGTTAACTGAAAGGAGCCAGATTATCACATCGCCCACCCTATTAGAGCGCCCTTACACCCCCCACCCCCCCTACCCCCGAGCCCGCCATCCTGCACCCACCTCACTCGAAACGATCATTCTCGCTGATGACGAGGAAGCATTCTAATCATCGGGAGGCCGTGCCCTAGTAAGCGAGGCTAATCATAGTCTGAGAATTGACGATACCGTTTTGCTCTTTTTTTTTCCTTCTTTTTTTTGAGGGTATGGGTTCGAATCCCGCTCATGGCGGGCGAGGTGGGAGAATGGGTGGCTCAAGATGGAGACGCGGTGCTCATATCACTGGGGGTATAATAGCAAGGTCATGCGTGATGTCAGGTGCATGTTTAATATACCTTGTTGATCGTCCTTTCGTCTGCTACAATACAGCGCTGTGGACCTGGGCCAGTCCCACTCACCCACCCACCCACCCAACTACCCAGCCACACACACACACACACACACACACACAACAGACGTAACTCGGCTGGAAATACCGATAATGTGTATTGTCTCACGACCTGAATTCACAATTGTCCCCCAACGCATTTTTATCCACCTCAATATAAAGACCTTAGTTTTGGTTCGGTAACTTCGTAAACCTTGAATATAATACAGCCCTGTTGTATGGACAATCACGTGTTTACCAAATGGCGTCCTAGCTACGTCTCTTCGTTGTATATCAACTGACTGTTATATTTCTCTCTCGTGTCTCCCCTGATGATGTGATTTTTACACGAAAGTGCACTTGGGGACTTATCATGTTTCATTTTCCCCTTTCGTGTAATAATCACACCATCCTGGGAGATATAAGAAATATAACAGTTAATAATACAACGAAGAGACACAGCGAAGGACGCCATTGGGTAAACAAGCGACCGTCCGAATGTACGTATATCCATTCACGGTATTGTGAACGTGACGATGTCGACTGACAATGGCAGCGGCGGTCGGCGTCGCCCCGTGTGTATATATACACATCGGTGTTGAGGAGGGAGGAGGCCGGAGGCTCAGACACAGACACACATGCACGCCTGCTAGCCAGTCCCTCCTCCTCCTTCTCCTCTCCTTCTCCTCTCAGCTCAACTCGGCTTGGGCCAGAGGGAGATGTCGGGGGTCACGCACAGGATTAACTCTCGCGTTGGCATCACCATCTCCAATCCCTCCTCCCGAGAGAGAGAGAGAGGGAGAGAGAGAGAGAGAGAGAGAGAGAGAGAGAGAGAGAGAGAGAGAGAGAGAGAGAAGGAGATAGAGAGAGTCACCTTTGACGAGAGCGAGAGTACAGTACAGTACCACTTCTACATTTCAAAGAAATCCACCCTGTCCCTGCTCCTGAGCGGAGCGCAACCTTGGATCTGCAATAGGAGGTGCCTCTCCTAGCTAGGCAGGTAGAGGGAGGAGGATGAGGAAGTCTCCAGCCATCAAAACACACACAGAGCACAACTCTAACGTGAAATATTCCAAGAATGTACGTTTCGCCCGCGCTTCCAGAGACAGAAAAAATTCAATTTCACTTGATCTTTAGAGGCACAAAAACTCTTTTATCACCAGCGTTTACCAAATCATCAGTGGAGCGATCCACTTCGCGAACGTGTGTACAGCTCTGTTCGCTATATCCCAGCTGAGTGCGCTCAACACGAGGGAATCAATTTCTGTTTGGAACACTGCAATCCAGATCGCGAGCGATGATGCCAAATGCATTTCATTATGAGCCGATGTGCCGCTCGTAATTGCTTTATCAAAATGGGATCTGTTGGATGTTTGATGCTATATTTATAAATATGGATGATTGGGGAAAACAACAAGGGGAGGGGCGGGTTTGGCTTCCACTTAACGCTAATGATCGACGTGTGCCGAACACGTTCACTATTTAGACGATAATTCTCGAGGGAATTACATTGACCTTGGCGTACTACCTCTCTCTCTTTCTCGCAAGCAACTGAAGATATTCTTTCGTTATCTTTAAAGGAACTATACTGACGCCAAAATGGTGTTGTTATTCGGCTGAGAGAGAGCGGAGGAGGGTGTGTTGAAATGGTCAGTACGTATGGAGAGGATGAGTGAGGAGAGGTTGACAAGGAGGATATATATATATATATATATATATATATATATATATATATATATATATATATATATATATATATGTCAGAGGTGGAGGGAACAATGAGAAGTGGGAGACCAAATTGGAGGTGGAAAGATGGAGTGGAAAAGATTTTGGGTGATCGGGGCCTGAACATGCAGGAGGGTGAAAGACCTGCATGGGATAGAGTGACCTGGAACAATGTGGTATACTGGGGTAGACGTGCTGTCAATGAACAGAACCAGGGCATGTGAAGGCGTCCGGGGTAAACCATGGAAAAAAAAGGGTCTGTGGCGCCTGGATGTGGACAGGAAGCTGTGGTTTCGGTGCACTGCACATGACAGCTTCTAGAAAATGGACGTGAAGCAAATGCAGCCTTTCTTTGTCTCTCCCTGGCGTTACCTCGCAAACATGGGAAACATGGAGAGAGAGAGAGAGAGAGAGAGAGAGAGAGAGAGAGAGAGAGAGAGAGAGAGAGGTATCACATCGTTCTGGCCACACTGTGATGGAACACACATGGTTCGCTAGTTTGGGAAATAAAAGACAGCTCAACTGTAATGTGTGAAAAAAAAAAATCTTTCGCTGCTCAAAACTCACTCTCCCCCTCCTCCCCCACCCTCATCCCTCCCCCACCCCCGACCCTCACTCACACATTCACTCGCACACTAATGGAGGCAGCGAAGTGCAGAGAGAGAGAGAGAGAGAGAGAGAGAGAGAGAGAGAGAGAGAGAAGTGGGATGAAAAGTGAAACGCATTTCGTTCAATATAGAAAAAAAAAAGAGAAAATGTTAGTTGACAGTCCACTGTCCTCGATGATGAGTGATATTGGTGTCATCCTCCCAATGCTGGAAGGTCATAAAAAGGTCATCGATGAATAAGGTCATAAAAAGGTCATCGCCAAATAAGGTCATAAAGGTCATCGATAAATAAGGTCACAAAAAGGTCATCGGATAACCGATAACAACTTGGCTCTTGTTGTGGGTACGGTGTCTTTTTCGAGGGAGAGAAACACACACACACACACACAATATATATATATATATATATATATATATATATATATATATATATATATATATATATATATATATAAAAGAGTATCATCATCATTACTAGTGTAATCATTTTCGTTATAGTTATTATTATCATTACGAAATCAAAGCATCAGCTCCTCGCGCGGTACATAATGATCGTAATGATACAAAATGATGTCACGAAGGACAATTCATTTTCGTCCCGAGTTCAAAAGTAATTAAAGCGAGTGTAGGAAATTCTCGCAGTGTGGTTCATATGAACTAACCAATCAATGAACAGGGAGAAATATTACATCGACGAATCATGGGGAAAAAAGAGAATATTGTCCATACATCTGTTTTCAACGGGAACCTTGGTAGATATACCGTCCATGGTGTATTTACTGCACAGGAGAGAGAGTGAGAGGAAGTGAGAGTGAGGCAATGATAGTGGGAGGAAGTGAGAGAGAGGCAATGGTAGTGAGAGGAAGTGAGAGAGAGAGGCAATGATTGTGGGAGGAAGTGAGAGAGAGAGGCAATGGTAGTGAGAGGAAGTGAGAGAGAGAGAGAGGCAATGATAGTGGGAGGAAGTGAGAGAGAGGCAATGATAGTGGGAGGAAGTGAGAGAGAGAGGCAATGATTGTGGGAGGAAGTGAGAGAGAGAGGCAATGATAGTGGGAGGAAGTGAGAGAGAGAGGCAATGATAGTGGGAGGAAGTGAGAGAGAGAGAGAGGCAATGATAGTGGGAGGAAGTGAGAGAGAGAGAGGCAATGATTGTGGGAGGAAGTGAGAGAGAGAGGCAATGATAGTGGGAGGAAGTGAGAGAGAGGCAATGATAGTGAGAGGAAGTGAGAGAGAGGCAATGATAGTGAGAGGAAGTGAGAGAGAGGCAATGATAGGTGGCTATATCATTCTTTCTATTCTCTACAGGCAGCTGAGGTCCTACACGGCAAAAACAAAACAAAATAACATAAACAAAACAAAAGAAAATAAAAAAATGCATAGATCAAAACTAAAAGAAAAGAACATTTATAGTCACCAAAATTAACAGCGTGATTAAAGTTTTTAAGAAATTGATCGATGTCTTCAAAGATTTCATCGTATATACTTGGACATCCGATTTGTTTCTTTCTTCATTTGCATGTGTCTTTCTACCATTTGGCTCTTGGGAGTAACTTAAAGGAAAAAAAAAGATCTTTTTTTAAAACGACACTTGGGTTCTGTGACGACAGAATTTTCCATCCAAATCAGATAAAAATTCTCCATCCATTTTTCATTTCCTTCCCTCAAACTCTTGCATCAAACTCTTTTGGAAAGATCAGAATATATATTCTATTCGCCCCAACCCCACCCCCCGTGATCTCTGTAATCTATAGCATCAAAAACACATGAAATACGAACATGATAAATATACAAGTTAATGAGATCATTAAGCATTCTAATTGTAATCATTTCGAAATCTGTTGTGCCGTCATTGGATGATGAAAAGTTTCCATTTCGGTGAATCACATTGGAACAATTGGACCATCGACTCTCGCGCAGGACTTTACATTAGCATTCTCATGCACTGTGACCCCCTTCGGCTATTGTGCAACGGCTGAAGATTAACGGAGTAATATTAATCTTTCTAACAGATGATCAGGTATTGTATCCTTGGCTGCTCGGGGACGATATTAATCTATGTTTGTTCTCCATGACTATATGATGTCATGGTCTTTGTGTCTCAGATTAATCACATTACTCTTGCAGATGCAAGTCTTTTTTAAGCTCCCATGAATATTTCTTTTCCCTTTACCATCAGATACTAAAAAGAAAGAGAAAACGTGTTTGGATTTTAAGCTCCCATGAATATTTCTTTTCCCTTTACCATCAGATACTAAAAAGAAAGAGAAAACGTGTTTGGATTTTAAGCTCCCATGAATATTTCTTTTCCCCTAACATTAGATTATCTTTAAAAAGAAAGTGAAAACGTGTTTGGATTTTAAGCTCCCATGAATATTTCTTTTCCCCTAACATTAGATTATCTTTAAAAAGAAAGAGAAAATGTGTTTGGATTTTAAGCTCCCTTGAATTTTTTTTTCCCCCTTACCATCAGATATCTTTTAAGAAAGAAAAGAAAACGTGTTTGGATATTTTTTATTGACTACTGAATTGGTTCTTTGGGTCGTTATTGTTTAAGGAGATAATTGCATCAGCTTAAGGTCAGATACTTAAAGTAGAACTACTTTAAGTGACATTACTACCCATATGGCTAACTCTCTTGGTGTTAAGTGTCCTTGGAGGCGAAGCACCACACTTTCTCGCCTCACTTATAAAAGGAAATGTTATACCCACACACACACACGCACACACACACACACTTTACCAACCTTACTATAGAAAATCGATAGACATATCCAACCGGACTGCTATCTATCGATGAATCTTCCTGCTCTCAGAAGGCAAGCGCGCCTCCTCCCTCCCCCCTAAACCACCTCCTACCCCCCCAGCAAATGTGTGACCCTTTAGAAAAAAAACAGACAAAAAAAAGGGGAAAAATATGACAAATATATCTTAAGTTACCGCCTCCCTCTACAGATGCCTCCATTTACCTGTGACCAAAGACGGCGTCTGTGGTACACACTTGATTCGATCGGCAAAATAATTTGCCAATCCTTTTTAGATTTCTTTTTGGGCTCACATGACCGGAGTGGACGCCGAATCTGTGTGCAAAAAAAAAAGAGAAAAGAAAAGGAATTCGGGAGGATAACCCATGATCGTCTTGTTGACCACCACGTAAAGAAAGGCATGGAAGTAGGCGACTTAAAAGAGATGATAAGGGACCAAATATAGATGATAAGGGAGCAAATATAGATGATAAGGGAGCAAATATAAATGATAAGGGAGCAAATATAGATGATAAGGGAGCAAATATAGATGATAAGGGAGCAAATGTAGATGATAAGGGAGCAAATATAGATGATAAGGGAGCAAATATAGATGATAAGGGAGCAAATATAGATGATAAGGGAGCAAATATAGATGATAAGGGAGCAAATACAGATGACAAGGGAGCAAATGAAAAATAAGAGGAAGGAGTGATCTTAAAAAGGCTGGGAGTTTGTGACTATATACCGATATATATACCAAACAAGGACTGAAGTGCGAATATTGCTCAAGATTAGGAGCTCTAGTGTGCGAATATTGATCAGGAGAACGAGCGCTAATGTGCGAATATTGCTAAGAAGAACGAGTGCTAATGTGCGAATATTGCTCAGAAGAACGAGTGCTAATATGGGAATATTGCTCAGGAGAATGAGCGCTAATGTGCGAATATTGCTCACGATAACGAGCGCTAATGTGCGAATATTGCTCACGATAATGAGCGCTATTGTGCGAATATTGCTCAGGATAACGAGAGCTAATGAGCGAATATTGTTCACGATAATGAGCGCTAATGTGCGAATATTGCTCAGGATAACGAGCGCTAGTGTGCGAATATTGCTCAGGAGAACGAGCGCTAATGTGCGAATATTGCTCAGGAGAACGAGCGCTAATGTGCGAATGTCGCTCAGGAGAGCGAGTGCTAATATGCGAATATTGCTCAGGATAACGAGCGCTTTTGTGCGAATATTGGTCCAGGAGAACGATCACTGATTTACGAATATTTCTCAGGAGAGAGAGAGAGAGAGAGAGAGAGAGAGAGAGAGAGAGAGAGAGAGAGAGAGAGAGAGAGAGAGAGCAGAAAGACTACTATACGAATATTTCTCGGGACTCTGTGAGCATCCTACGCACAGAAAACTCACCACACGATATATATATATATATATATATATATATATATATATATATATATATATATATATATATATATATATATATATATCCCCCCCCCCTTGCCAATGACAACTGATCCAGACACAGAGCATTGTATATAACAAACCAATTAAATTCACCCCACGTGACTGCACACATACATACATACATACATACATACATACAGACGTACATACATACATACATACATACATACAGACGTACATACACAACGTAAAAAAAAAGTTTATTTGACTGGATTCTGTTCTCGCCAATATTCAAAGTGCAAAAGATAAAAAGAAAAAATGTAGATTGTTGTATTTCACAAAGCAGTCACAAGAGAGAGAGAGAGAGAGAGAGAGAGAGAGAGAGAGAGAGAGAGAGAGAGAGAGAGAGAGAGAAATATATATGTCAGTCACTAGTTTGGAATAGTTACGTGATGGTTAATTAGTTTGGAACAGTTACGTGATAATTAACTAGTTTGGAATAGTCACGCGAGGGTTAACAAGTATGGAATAGTTACGTGAGAGTTAACTAGTCTGGAGTAGTTATATGAGAGGTTAGTTAATTAGTTTCTTTGTCCAAGGCATGACATTATATAACCGAATTAAATTTGCATATTTATTCCATTTCATTTTTCCTCTCCCTCTCTCTGTACTTATAGACACAAATACTTTTAGAATTAATCGACAAAGTGTTGAATGTGAAGTCTGTCTTTGGCATAATCTCCGAAATGTAAGGTTAAAAGAAAATGAGATGTGGTGTGTGTGTGTGTGTGTGTGTGTGTCTTTGCGTGTATGTGTGAGTGTGTGTGTGTGTCTTTGCGTGTATGTATGTGTGTGTGTGTGTGTGTGTGTGTGTGTGTGTGTCTTTGTGTTTGTGTGTGTGTGTGTGTCTTTGTGTTTGTGTGTGTGTGTGTCTTTGTGTGTGTGTGTGTTGAAAATGAGGGTGTAATACGAAAAGATGAACTGTAAATTTCACACA
>NC_092286.1:10845735-10863235 GCF_036320965.1 Panulirus ornatus
CCCCCCCTAGCCCCCCCAGCCCCCCATCCAATCATGTACAGAGACGTTCATTAACCAGGGATTAACCAGCGGGCCTCCCGCAGCCTGTGTTTACCGACGACGAAGACGACGAAGACGAAGACGACGACGACCTGGACACGCTCACTAGGGTCAGGGTTGTGAGAGAGAGAGAGAGAGAGAGAGAGAGAGAGAGAGAGAGAGAGAGAGAGAGAGAGAGCCACACACCACAAGGAGCGATCGTGGCTATCCTCTTTCATCCACATCGGCGCGCGCGTGCGCGCGCGGGGGGGAGAGGGGGGATTACCCTCCCTCCTCCCCTTCCTCTAACCCTCCCACACCCTACACACACACACACACACACACACACACACACACACACACACGGTGTTTGGCCCATCGGTCGTGGTGGGCGGTGGTGGGTGGGTGGTGAGTGGGTGGTGAGTGGGCGGGTGGGTGGTGAGTGGGTGGTGAGTGGGTGGGTGGGTGGGTGAGGGAGGGAGAGAGGAGGTGGTTAAGGAGGAAGCCCCCGACCGCCTCTGAATCGACGCTGGCGTCATAATATTTGGAGATGATTAGACGGGATTAGCTGTTCCTGACGCTGCTCTCTCTCTCTCTCTCTCTCTCTCTCTCTCTCTCTCTCTCTCTCTCTCTCTCTCTCTCTCTCTCTCTCTCTCTCTTATCTACCTATCTATCCATCTTTCTATCTATCTATCTCTGCTCGTTAGGTGATAACGATTCGAATATATATATATATATTTTTTTTTTTTTTTTTTTTTTTTTTTTTATACTTTGTCGCTGTCTCCCGCGTTTGCGAGGTAGCGCAAGGAAACAGACGAAAGAAATGGCCCAACCCCCCCCCCCCATACACATGTACATACACACGTCCACACACGCAAATATACATACCTACACAGCTTTCCATGGTTTACCCCAGACGCTTCACATGCCTTGCTTCAATCCACTGACAGCACGTCAACCCCTGTATACCACATGACTCCAATTCACTCTATTTCTTGCCCTCCTTTCACCCTCCTGCATGTTCAGGCCCCGATCACACAAAATCTTTTTCACTCCATCTTTCCACCTCCAATTTGGTCTCCCTCTTCTCCTCGTTCCCTCCACCTCCGACACATATATCCTCTTGGTCAATCTCTCCTCACTCATTCTCTCCATGTGCCCAAACCATTTCAAAACACCCTCTTCTGCTCTCTCAACCACGCTCTTTTTATTTCCACACATCTCTCTTACCCTTACGTTACTTACTCGATCAAACCACCTCACACCACACATTGTCCTCAAACATCTCATTTCCAGCACATCCATCCTCCTGCGCACATCTCTATCCATAGCCCACGCCTCGCAACCATACAACATTGTTGGAACCACTATTCCCTCAAACATACCCATTTTTGCTTTCCGAGATAATGTTCTCGACTTCCACACATTTTTCAAGGCTCCCAAAATTTTCGCCCCCTCCCCCACCCTATGATCCACTTCCGCTTCCATGGTTCCATCCGCTGACAGATCCACTCCCAGATATCTAAAACACTTCACTTCCTCCAGTTTTTCTCCATTCAAACTCACCTCCCAATTGACTTGACCCTCACCCCTACTGTACCTAATAACCTTGCTCTTATTCACATTTACTCTCAACTTTCTTCTTCCACACACTTTACCAAACTCAGTCACCAGCTTCTGCAGTTTCTCACATGAATCAGCCACCAGCGCTGTATCATCAGCGAACAACAACTGACTCACTTCCCAAGCTCTCTCATCCCCAACAGACTTCATACTTGCCCCTCTTTCCAGGACTCTTGCATTTACCTCCCTTACAACCCCATCCATAAACAAATTAAACAACCATGGAGACATCACACACCCCTGCCGCAAACCTACATTCACTGAGAACCAATCACTTTCCTCTCTTCCTACACGTACACATGCCTTACATCCTCGATAAAAACTTTTCACTGCTTCTAACAACTTGCCTCCCACACCATATATTCTTAATACCTTCCACAGAGCATCTCTATCAACTCTATCATATGCCTTCTCCAGATCCATAAATGCTACATACAAATCCATTTGCTTTTCTAAGTATTTCTCACATACATTCTTCAAAGCAAACACCTGATCCACACATCCTCTACCACTTCTGAAACCGCACTGCTCTTCCCCAATCTGATGCTCTGTACATGCCTTCACCCTCTCAATCAATACCCTCCCATATAATTTACCAGGAATACTCAACAAACTTATACCTCTGTAATTTGAGCACTCACTCTTATCCCCTTTGCCTTTGTACAATGGCACTATGCACGCATTCCGCCAATCCTCAGGCACCTCACCATGAGTCATACATACATTAAATAACCTTACCAACCAGTCAACAATACAGTCACCCCCTTTCTTAATAAATTCCACTGCAATACCATCCAAACCTGCTGCCTTGCCGGCTTTCATCTTCCGCAAAGCTTTTACTACCTCTTCTCTGTTTACCAAATCATTTTCCCTAACCCTCTCACTTTGCACACCACCTCGACCAAAACACCCTATATCTGCCACTCTGTCATCAGACACATTCAACAAACCTTCAAAATACTCATTCCATCTCCTTCTCACATCACCGCTACTTGTTATCACCTCCCCATTTACGCCCTTCACTGAAGTTCCCATTTGCTCCCTTGTCTTACGCACCCTATTTACCTCCTTCCAGAACATCTTTTTATTCTCCCTAAAATTTACTGATAGTCTCTCACCCCAACTCTCATTTGCCCTTTTTTTCACCTCTTGCACCTTTCTCTTGACCTCCTGTCTCTTTCTTTTATACTTCTCCCACTCAATTGCATTTTTTCCCTGCAAAAATCGTCCAAAAGCCTCTCTCTTCTCTTTCACTAATACTCTTACTTCTTCATCCCACCACTCACTACCCTTTCTAAACAGCCCACCTCCCACTCTTCTCATGCCACAAGCATCTTTTGCGCAATCCATCACTGATTCCCTAAATACATCCCATTCCTCCCCCACTCCCCTTACTTCCATATATATATATATATATATATATATATATATATATATATATATATATATATATATATATATATATATATGTGTGTGTGTGTGTGTGTATCTATATATATATATATATATATATATATATATATATATATATATATATATATATATATATATATATATATATATATATATCACTGCACATATACAATACAGACCCTGTAATAATACAGAAAAGTATAAAAGAGAAAAGATCTTATGTATCATAAATGACGTAAGATATTCGAAGACCTCCCCTTCGTTAAACAGAATACCATTACCGGGTCACTACTTTGCAAGAATAGAGCATCCTCTTGTGTTGCACCCACTTGTGTTGCACCCACTTGTGTTGCATTCACTTGTGTTGCATTCACTTGTGTTGCATGATCTTGTGTTGCATGATCTTGTGTTGCATGCTCTTGTGTTGCACCCACTTGTGTTGCGTCCTCTTGTGTTGCATCCTCTTGTGTTGCACCCACTTGTGTTGCATCCTCTTGTGTTGCATTCACTTGTGTTGCATTCACTTGTGTTGCATGATCTTGTGTTGCACCCACTTGTGTTGCACCCACTTGTGTTGCGTCCTCTTGTGTTGCATCCTCTTGTGTTGCATTCACTTGTGTTGCATGCTCTTGTGTTGCATGATCTTGTGTTGCACCCACTTGTGTTGCACCCACTTGTGTTGCGTCCTCTTGTGTTGCATCCTCTTGTGTTGCATTCACTTGTGTTGCATGCTCTTGTGTTGCATGATCTTGTGTTGCACCCACTTGTGTTGCACCCACTTGTGTTGCACCCACTTGTGTTGCACCCACTTGTGTTGCACCCACTTGTGTTGCAACCACTTGTGTTGCATCCTCTTGTGTTGCACCCACTTGTGTTGCACCCATTTGTGTTGCGTCCTCTTGTGTTGCATCCTCTTGTGTTGCACCCACTTGTGTTGCAACCTCTTGTGTTGCACCCACTTGTGTTGCACCCACTTGTGTTGCAACCACTTGTGTTGCATCCTCTTGTGCTGCACCCACTTGTGTTGCACCCATTTGTGTTGCGTCCTCTTGTGTTGCATCCTCTTGTGTTGCACCCACTTGTGTTGCAACCTCTTGTGTTGCACCCACTTGTGTTGCATTCACTTGTGTTGCGCCCACTTGTGTTGCAACCACTTGTGTTGCATTCACTTGTGTTGCACCCACTTGTGTTGCAACCACTTGTGTTGCAACCACTTGTGTTGCAACCACTTGTGTTGCATTCACTTGTGTTGCATCCTCTTGTGTTGCATTCACTTGTGTTGCAACCTCTTGTATTGCATCCCCTTGTGTTGCAATGTCTAACAGACTCCCTTGAATATTAACCCATTACGCTGGGGTGATACACGTCACCTAATCCATTTGGTTTTGAAAGAAAGAATTACAAAAATGTTGGATTGAAAATAGATGCTTGGTAAACTTTAGACTCCTTGAAATAGACAGAAAAGAAATTACATTTAAAAAAAATGGCATTCTTGAAGTAGGTATATTGTCTATTGTCATCAAGGTAATTCTCTGGTCGAGACCCAGATGTACTGAGGACACCAAAAAAAAGATTAGACTGCGCTACTTTCAGTAGCAGGGAAATGATGGACTCCTTTAGAATGGGGAGGTCCACGACGCGAATACACCTACTACTTTCATCAACAGACGATGGTATAGCCTGGACAGAGGTGGCCTATTCGCCTCGCGGTGTAACCACAGGCAGGTGGAGTCCGGTAACACCAGAAGACTAGATAGGTGAGTGTGGTGACAGTTATGGGTATAGGTGAACACAGTGGGAACCCATCACCTGGGCCAATAGAATTCACCTGGCCAATAGACTTCACCTGGGCCATGATATAGCCACTACCCTTCACTTGAGCCATTTCCTTACACATGGCCACTACGCTTCACTCAATCACTAGCCTTCATTAAGGCCACTACACTTAACCTGGTCACTACTCTTCAACCTACCTACTACCCTTCACCTGTGCCACTACCCTACTCCACCTAACTATGACCCTTCATCTGAAGCCACCGGTTTGCACCTGACTACTCCCCTTGACTTGAGCCCCTACCCTCCACCTGACCACTACCCTCCACCTTAACACTACCCTCCATCTAAACCACTATCCTCCACCTAAACCACCACCCTTCACCTGAGCCCTACCTTCCACCTGACCACTACCCTCCACCTGACCATTACTTTCCACCTGACCACTACTCTTCACCTAACCTCCTATCTTAACCTGACCACGACCCTCCACCTGATCACTACCCTTCACCTGAGAATCCACCCCTCACCTGACCACTACCCTTCACCTGATCACTACCTCCCTCCACCTGACCACTACCCTCCACCTGACCACTACCCTCCACCTGGCCAGTAGAGCAGGCTGCCCTCACTTTAATCATATCCAGACGCCGTCCCTCACCTCACGTCTTGCCACATCTACGTTGGCACGAAGTATTTGTTCATCCTTCCTCCTCCTCCTCCTCCTCCTCCTCCTCCTCCTCCTCACCAACACACGCCACGAGGCAAGACAGTGTTAACCAACCCACACAGCACGGGGCAGGACTGCAAGGGTGAAAACTTCCAGCCCTAAAAGTCGTGTAATGTGACATGCATATATATATATATATATATATATATATATATATATATATATATATATATATATATATATATATATATATATATATATATATATATATATCATATATATATATATATCACTGTTCAATTCATCCCGACTATAAGTCCCGCGACTGTAGCGTTATACGTCATGGTTACAACGAATCCCATTTTCTTCTTTCTCGGGTGAAGAAGAAAGAAAAAAAAAAACGAAAAAAAAATATACCCCTGAAACTCATTTTCTATCTGGGGTCGAAAACCAACCAATTTTCTCCCACCAACAACCCGTTTTCTTTCTTTTTCTTTCCTCTCCCATCTCGTGCACCAATCCATGAAGCTGCAGTCTACATTTCTCTCATCGCCAGTGAATGTGAATACGTCCTTGTATATCAAACTGAAACACTCCGGGTAACTATCAAACTCTTGGCCACTGACCGTCTCTACGTACAGCAAGTTCAAGTCATAGAAAACGAGCGATTGAACTTCTAGCAAAGAAAAACGTATCAAAAGAGATCTCATTCTTCCCTCTCTCCCTTCCCCCACCAACGCAATATTTGCCCTCTCATGTGGGTTCCGAATCACTTGAATCTTTTTGGCTTTGAGGATTCGAGACACACACACACACACACACACACACACACACAATTTCGAAGGATAACATCAAACCCGTCAGTCACAAATAACATTGTATAATGTCCTGAGTTCATTTCGATTGAATGTCAAAAAAAAAGAAAACAAAAGACCACAATATATATATAAAAAAAAAAGAGAGAAAGGAGCATAGACTTCGAATATATTCATGATTCATGATCCATAAGGGAGGGGTGGTTCGAACGGTGCTCACATTAATGATTCAAAGCCTCTTGTTCATCGAACTAAAAGGGGAAATCTGCTTCCCGACCCCCAGAAGCTGGCTGACGTTAAAGAGAATATAGCGTCCTCCTTTCCCCCCTGGCACGCCCTCCCTCAGCTACGCGCGGCACGGGTGACGCTCACTGAGGAGGCCCTCAAGTACCACCAGTCTTTTATCATTCCATTTTGACGTTGGAGGCTCCAGGCACGGACCGAAGTCTACATCAAGGTCCGGGGCCCTTAATTGAAATAGAGAGATGGTAATGAAAGACGGGGGGAAAAAGGAAGAGATGAGTATTTGCGAATTTTGGAGGGAGTGAAAAACTTGTTATTGGGAAAGACATGAGAGGGTGGACGAGTTCCAAAGTTTCGAGGTGTAGGGAAAGAAACAGTTCTCAAAGCGGCCCACCCTTGAATTGCTGATGGGCACACAATAATCATGTGACGCAGCAGCTTGCCAAGTATTGTGTGAGGTCTAACTAGCGGTAGGGGGCACACAGGCAGCCAGCTCTCGGGTGCATAAACCAAAGTAATACTTATAGAAGAGGGGAAAGTGAACCAACAACATTCCGGAGTAGGACAAGCGGCTCAAGTTTGCAAGTTAGCCCGGGAGAGTTTATAAGTCGGATCGGTTTCAACTTCAATCTGTCATGGAAGGATGCAGAGCCAGAACCACCCCAGGCGTGAGGGGCGAGAATCCTCCAATAGTCTTAGCCACCGTAGTCCATCCAACTTAATGGCGCACAGAACCTTCTTGCGCTCAACGGTGCGACACCTTAAGTGCGACGGTGGGACGACCTCTCCCTCACCTGAGTACGACGGTGGGATGACCTCTCCCCCCACCTGAGTACGACAGTGGGACGACCTCTCCTCCCACCTGAGTACGACAGTGGGACGACCTCTCCCTCACCTGAGTACGACAGTGGGACGACCTCTCCCTCACCTGAGTACGACGGTGGGACGACCTCTCCTCCCACCTGAGTACGACAGTGGAACGACCTCTCCTCCCACCTGAGTACGAGAGTGGGACGACCTCTCCCCCCACCTGAGTACGACGGTGAGACGACCTCTCCCCACCTGAGTAAGACGGTACGACTCGTGGGTACGGTAGCTTTTGGCAATGACTTGACCTAATGTTATGGGCCGGGTCACAGGCCAGCCCACTGCACGAAAAGGGTCGTACCGTCGTGCATGAGCGTCGTGCCGTCGTGCATGAGGGCCGTACTGTTGCGTTCAAAGGTCGTACACCGTCCTGCTCAAGGGTCGTACCGTCGCTCCCACAGGGTCGTACACCGTCGGGCTATGCGATCGTGCCGTCGCTCCTAATGGGTCAAAGTCGAGACTGAAACATTCACTCACATTTACTAACACTTCGAAAAGGTCTAAAGAAAACATCACTATTGTAATTTCCACTATTCACAGTTGATCATATAAGAAAAAAAAAAAGATCAAAAACCTTCCTGTTTATTGTTGAAAGGGGAATGTAAACAAAAAAAAAAAACATCGCATCGACACACGTGGAAATAGAAACACACAAACCAAAAAAAAAAAGCGAAACACTATGAACTAAAAACACAAAAACCAGGCGAGCGAGAGACACACAAAAGCATGGCCCGCGGTTGCAATACTGTGGTCTAAAGTTACTTACACAACAGAAGCAGGGAGAATGTATGTCGTCTGTCCCTCGCCTGCACGACACTACAGGGTTCGTACTGTTGTTATCTTTTGACTGTTATCAGGTGTAATAAGTAACTTCTAACTACTATCACTGATGAAGACACCTTCTGTAAACAAAAGGCACCGCCATGGTATCTGATTTTCTAAAAAAAGAATGTTTGTGTTGCACTGTTTTATGTTTAATGTATATATATATATATATATATATATATATATATATATATATATATATATATATATATATATATATATATATATATATATATACAGAGAGAGAGAGAGAGAGAGAGAGAGAGAGAGAGAGAGAGAGAGAGAGAGAGAGAGAGAGAGAGAGAGATAGATAGAGAGAGAGAGAGAGAGAGAGAGAGAGAGAGAGAGCTTCTGGTATCTTGTCTCCTGCCCACAAACCATGTTAAGGTCTTTGCCACAACTCATTATACATAGGACCCTCATCTCCAGCAGGCCTCCGACACTCAGTGTCCTGCTGGGCGACTTTAGCTTCCATCTCTCGCTATTCCATTATGGATCCTGTCCACCAAGGGTTGAAGTCTCCCGTGGTCGCCCACAGCTCAGTCGAAACTCCCTTGAGATCTCGAGAGAGAGAGAGAGAGAGAGAGAGAGAGAGAGAGAGAGAGAGAGAGAGAGAGAGAGAGAGAGAGAGAGAGAGAGAGTGGGGGAGAAGGCAAGTAGGTGTTCTAAGGAACTCGCAAGACACTTAGGACCTCAATCTTGAAAAGAATCCTTAAGGAAAACGAGAAGAAGAAGAAGAAGAAGAAGAAGAAGAAGAAGAAGAAGAAGAAGAAGAAGAAGAAGAAGAAGAAGAAAGAAGAAGAAGAAGAAGAAGAAGAAGAAGAAGAAGAAGAAGAAGAAGAAGAAAAAGAAGAAGAAGAAGAAAAAGAAGAAGAAGAAGAAGAAGAAGAAGAAGAAGAAGAAGAAGAAGAAGAAGAAGAAGAAGAAGAAGAAGAAGAAGAAGATCTCCGTGTTAAACGGAAATTGAAAGGTGAGGCGCTGTGAAATGCCAGGTGATATATATATATTGTGGATGTTACGGACGAGGCGAGGTATGTACCTCACACGGAAACGCATCCAGCTGATGTCTAAAGGGATCTCAAGGAACAACGCGGCACACACAAGGTTCTCGAAGTAGTTTTTGACCTCACTCCACACGAGATAAAGTCGATTTCAGTCATTTTCGACATTCTTTAGGGAATCATACGATTTCAGAAGGTGTTGGAAGGTGTTGAAAAGTTTCTTAAGGGGATCATACGATTTCAGAAGGTGTTGGAAGGTGTTGAAGAGTTTCTTAAGGGGATCATACGATTTCAGAAGGTGTTGGAAGGTGTTGAAGAGTTTCTTAAGGGGATCATACGATTTCAGAAGGTGTTGGAAGGTGTTGAAAAGTCTCTTAAGTGGATGATACGATGTCAGAAGGTGTTGGAAGGTGTTGGAAAGTTTCTTAAGTGGATCATATGATTTCAGAAGGTGTTGGAAGGTGTTGAAAAGTGATTTTTAGGTGTTGGATGGGGGATGGTTCAGACGATGTTCAGCATAGGGAAAAGAGTTCAGATGGTACGAGAGAACATCATGGTGATGAAGTGCCACAAAGGGGGCTCCTTTGTCTGGCGGGGTATGATAAGAAGATGATGTTTTATATTCATTTTTAAGGCAATGCCATCGCCTTCGCTCCAATGTGATGCTGGGGGGGGGGGGGGGGGGTTCGTCCGGCCCCGGTTTCGCCCTCGTGTTATCATACCGAGAAATAAACATAACTCTTTTTTTTTTTCTTCTTTTCCGATGTGGGACGTCCCCTGCTATGACCCACTTTCTTCATACACGTTTCAACACACACACACACACACACACACACACACACACACACACACACACACACCCAGAGGGGTTAATTATCGGTCAGTATAAAGTACTTTTAGGGGTGGGTCGGGTCACTGCGACCTGTGTGCTGTGTCAGAGAGAGAGAGAGAGAGAGAGAGAGAGAGAGAGAGAGAGAGAGAGAGAGAGAGAGAGAGAGAGAGAGAGAGAGAGAGAGAGAGAATGAGCGCTAAAACCACTGGTCCCTGGCAGGTCAGCCGGCAATATTACGTCTTTGTGACGCAATATTGCCGGCAGAGGTATTTACTCTATTGTGTTTGGGTGGAGGGAGGGAGGGAGGAGAGGGAGGGAGGGAGAGTGGGAGGGAGGGAGGGAAGGGAGGGTAGGAGGAAACCAGACCATACGCCCGGCCAATGTATTAGCTACCTGGCTGGCCACATCGCTTCTTCTCCCGGGTAGAGGAGAACGCACACCTCCAGTGTGGTACAGCTGTGACCTACTGGGTCCTGCTCAAGCACAAGAAGACGACGATTGTAGACAAAATAAAAAAGAAAAAGAAAAAAATTGTCTGTGGAACTCATCCCTCTTCGTTCAACATGTCGAGGAGACATTTCAAATGGCTTTTACCCAACTCCATTTCCACCAGAATATAACCCATCTAAAGACTTCACCAGACTATATCTCACAGATGCAACCAAAAGTCTGAGGTCCTAGAAAAAAAAATTTGCTTCACCCTCACACACAAAATGAGAATATAGAGAACCTCCACATATTCATCTATCCTTATATCAAGAGAATGTATAGAATCCTGAACCTATGATTCACATCAAATTAGCATAGAAATACTATAGATACTATACGCTATCCCACACTTCACACAGAGCTATTTACTCTAGGCATAATAACACACGTTTCACTAACACGACAGCACAGACGTCTACTGCCACGCATATTCACGTTTCAGTAACTCTACATAAATTCAACGGACCCCACAACCCAATTTCAGTAACATTACCAATTCTTAAAAAATCTAAGACGTATCCAACCTACGACAAAAAACAAAAACAAAGAATCTAAGACATACCAATACACGACAACAAGAAAACAAGGCCAAAAGTGTCTCCCTGCACTGGGTCGAGTGTGGCTGAAGGAAGAGAAAAAAATATATATACAAATATCAGTTTTGATTCTTGATTCGGAGGACGAGTTTTTTTTTTTTAAATAAAAGCCTGGAGAATCTGGAGAAGAGGTTTTGTTGGAGGGTTCTAGCAGTGGTGAAGCTTAGAGAGAGAGAGAGAGAGAGAGAGAGAGAGAGAGAGAGAGAGAGAGAGAGAGAGAGAGAGAGAGAGGTGAGGGGGGAACAGTCAGGTCCCTGGGAAAGAGAGAGAGAGAGAGAGAGAGAGAGAGAGAGAGAGAGAGAGAGAGAGAGAGAGAGAGAGAGAGAGAGAGAGAGAGAGAGAGAGAGAGAGGTGAGGGGGAACAGTCAGGTCCCTGGGAGAGAGAGAGAGAGAGAGAGAGAGAGAGAGAGAGAGAGAGAGAGAGAGAGAGAGAGAGAGAGAGAGAGAGAGAGAGAGAGAGAGAGAGGTGAGGGGGGAACAGTCAGGTCCCTGGAGAGAGAGAGAGAGAGAGAGAGAGAGAGAGAGAGAGAGAGAGAGAGAGAGAGAGAGAGAGAGAGAGAGAGAGAGAGAGAGAGAGAGAGAGAGAGAGAGAGAGAGAAACAATACGAATCTAGGAGATTTAAAGTAGGAATGACTGATTGAAACCAGCCATATATATATCTCTGACCCGATAAACACGTTCATGTCCTCCATTATGGGAAAATATAAATGCATTATCAAGAATGGACTTACATAGACGACATGTCTCAATTTTTGAAGGATACAATACGCTTTTTTTTTCCCTGATTTCTACCCAAAAGTCGAAAATTACTCCCTCATACAGTAAAATTACTCCCTCATACAGTAAAATTACTCCCTCATACAGTAAAATTACTCCCTCATACAGTAAAATTACTCCCTCATACAGTAAAATTACTCCCTCATACAGTAAAATTACTCCCTCATACAGTAAAATTACTCCCTCATACAGTAAAATTACTCCCTCATACAGTAAAATTACTCCCTCATACAGTAAAATTACTCCCTCATACAGTAAAATTACTCCCTCATACAGTGAGTCATATACACAACACTGCATTGCAGTTTATATACATTGGGAAATATGAAATAATTGATCATGATAAACATGATGTAATTTAGCATCATTAAAACCCTTAATTAGCGTCTCGTTTAGCGTCGTGTGTGTGTGTGTGTGTGTGTGTGTGTGTGTGTGTGTGTGTGTGTGTGTGTGTAAGCATTGGCAAGACCAGAGATTAATGGCTTTAGCACCCATTAGTCTGGTGGCTCCTCCGGTGCCCAATGGGTCGTCCACACTCCCCCCTCCAGTGACATCAGCTCCAACAACAAAAGTCCCATTGGAGGTGGAGGTAGTGGTGGTGTTGGTGGTGGTGAAAGAGGGGCAGTGGTGGTGGAGGAGGAAGAGGGGTAGTGGTGGTGGTGATGGAGGAAGAGGGGTGGTGGTGATGGTGATGGAGGAAGAGGGGTAGTGGTGATGGTGGTGGTGGTGGTGGAGGAAGAGGGGTAGTGGTGATGGAGGAAGAGGGGTAGTGGTGGTGGAGGAAGAGGGGTAGTGGTGATGGAGGAAGAGGGGTAGTGGTGGTGGAGGAGGAAGAGGGGTAGTGGTGACGGTGATGGAGGATGAAGGGTAGTGGTGATGGTGGTGGTGGTGGTGGAGGAAGAGGGGTAGTGGTGATGGAGGAAGAGGGGTAGTGGTGGTGGTGGAGGAAGAGAGGTAGTGGTGGTGGAGGAAGAGAGGTAGTGGTGGTGGAGGAAGAGGGGTAGTGGTGGTGATGGAGGAAGAGGGGTAGTGGTGGTGGTGGAGGAAGAGAGGTAGTGGTGGTGGAGGAAGAGGGGTAGTGGTGGTGGTGGTGGTGATGGGTTTGCGCTGCCTCAACCTTATTAATCACCCCCCCCCCCCAAATTGGGTGATAGATTTTCCTCGTCGCTGGTGAGAACTTGATTGTCCAGGGCAGGGAGAGAGAGAGAGAGAGAGAGAGAGAGAGAGAGAGAGAGAGAGAGAGAGAGAGAGAGAGAGAGAGAGAGAGAGAGAGAGAGAGAGAGAGAGAGATTAGGGGAGGCTCTGTTAGGTCATGGGTG
Source organism: Panulirus ornatus (assembly GCF_036320965.1). Taxonomy (NCBI): domain Eukaryota; kingdom Metazoa; phylum Arthropoda; class Malacostraca; order Decapoda; family Palinuridae; genus Panulirus; species Panulirus ornatus. The sequence goes on from NC_092286.1 coordinate 10,858,998, forward strand.
GGTTAGGGAGAGGTTAGGTTAGGTCAATATCTATGACGTAAATGATGGGTCCTGGTGTATATGAGGGCGGGGGGTCTAGATGTACATGAATGGTCTTTGCTGGTGTGTATGATGTACATGAATGGTCTTTGCTGGTGTGTATGATGTACATGAATGGTCTTTGCTGGTGTGTATGATGTACATGAATGGTCTTTGCTGGTGTGTATGATGTACATGAATGGTCTTTGCTGGTGTGTATGATGTACATGAATGGTCTTTGCTGGTGTGTATGATGTACATGAATGGTCTTTGCTGGTGTGTATGATGTACATGAATGGTCTTTGCCGGTGTGTATGATGAAATGGGATGATCCTATAGCCGGATTAACCTTAATCATAGAGCGATAAACAGATCGAACATAAAACTTCAGAAATACTCATCACATCTCCTTGAACCGTGAAACGACTTGGCCCAAGTGGTTCGTAAATGCTGAGAGCCATGAGGAAAACCTGATTGGGCCTCAAGTATAATCACCTCGCAAGCGAAATCATCGCGACAATAGGCCAATTGGTGTCTTTCTCTCACAGATGGGTAGAGATACAATGGCGGTCGGTGAGAGAGAACCATTGCTTCGCCCATTCCTACTTGCTTTTAAGGGGACTGAGGCTGCTGTCCAGTCGTGTTAAGGCCAGACTCACCTCGCCTGGACCTTAGGGAGGGAAACCTGTGATTCTCTCTCTCTCTCTCTCTCTCTCTCTCTCTCTCTCTCTCTCTCTCTCTCTCTCTCTCTCTCTAACCCCCTGATATCAGAACGGCTTGGGAAGCCAGCAGGAGCTGAGAATGAGAGATGATGTCTGCAGGTCCTACGCGGATAATTGGATTTTCCGCATGTTTGTGAAGGGCTTAGATCTTTTTTTTCTCCCTTTTTCTTCTCTTTTCCATGACGCGCAGTTAAAGAAATCAAGGTTAATTCGGCTCAGAGGGTAATTGAATGTATGTCTCATACTCATTTCTTTTCACTTTTGGCTAAATCTTTGATCTTTGATATATATATATATATATATATATATATATATATATATATATATATATATATATATATATATATATATATATATATATATATATATATATATAAGGGCGTGTCAGTGATAAGAAAGGATGTCTTCCGTTACGAATTTGAGCATATGCGCACCTTTGTTGAAAAAGGGCTATGGACAGGAAGACGGAGTATTACAGGAGCCCGGTTGAGAGAGAGAGAGAGAGAGAGAGAGAGAGAGAGAGAGAGAGAGAGAGAGAGAGAGAGAGAGAGAGAGAGAGAGAGAGAGAGAGAGAGAGAGAGGAGTATTAATATCACCTTCTCGGCGTATTAAAGGCAGCGGACACGACAGTTAGTCGGGTCCGACACTCACCCCACACAACGTCTTGGAGAACCTTGAAGCCGGTTCGTTCAACACACCTTCAAAGTCTCGGACGATTATGACGGAGAACCCCTTGGCGGTTGGCTTAGGGGGTTAAGGGGGGGCCCCCCCAGACCTCATCCACCTAGTTTTCTGACATGAGTTAGGATGCTGAAGGTATACATGTATACATGTATCTGTTGATAGACCCCCAAGGTGTACTACGGAAGCATTTCAGACGAACGTGGAAAGGAAAGTGACTATACGCAACTGTGGGTCAGATACGACCTCTCGCTAGTGTCAAGGGGGAAGAGGGCTTTGCTGCAGTGAAAAAGGGAGGCTCCAGATTGAGCCCGGAAGATGAACGGATGGGTGTCCGCAGCATCTGGGGAGGAGGCTGGAGGCTATATCAAAAGACTTGAGAGGCAACGCCAGGTGTGGGCCAGGCTAGGGAAAGGGGAGGATGTTCACACAGTATCACTGGACTATTGTCGCAAGGGTTCAGTCGGCTCCAGATGGCTGACGTGAGGGGTCCCAGTCATTCCCAGTTAGCTGAAGTGAGGTCATGTGGTTTCAGGTGGCACCTGAAGGCTTCTAAGGTTACAGGGGAACTTCAGACACTTGTAGATGAACTGAGAGTTTAATCAGTTTTTAGAAAGCGACAGGGAGTACCAGATGGTTCAACTAATGCCAAAAGGTATTTCAGGCAGTATCTTTAATACTTAAAACTTCCAAATATACTTCCAAAAGGCTTCAGGTTTAACCTGAAGTCCTTAACCAGCTCCTGATAGCTTCACACCCTACCAGAAGGCTTCATGCAGCACCTAAAGGCTTCAAACAGTACCTGAAAGCTTCAGACACGTAAACCTGAAGGAAGTGGCCAATTTTGGTGTGAGGCAGAGGAGTATTCAAATCAACCGTACCAGAGCGGTACCAGTAAGAGGACTCCTCCTCCTCCTCCTCCTCCTCCTTCTTGGTGAGGGGGCAGACATCCCTCCCCCACCGTAGTCTTGTGGCGGCATACCTAGTGACCTCCATCACCCAGGCGTTGCCTCCTTCCCCACGACGTTACCCTCAAGCCACAGGTCACCACCGGGGTTGAACGCGGTAAATCACGGTGGGATAAAGGGAGAGTGGCAGAGCCGCCACCAGCTCAGCATGCCATGGCGAGTCCTCGCTGGTCATATTTCCATAGGTTTATGGTATTTGCGTTACTATGATGAGTTGATATATTTCCACCTCCTCCTGTACCATTAACGTTTCCTTGGGGGGAACCAACTGCCCCTGCTACTTTTCGAGGAAACACTTGTACACCTGTCTAGCTCATGTCTGAGAGGCACTTGTCGAAGGACACCTGTCCTCCTACCCCTATTCTGGACACCTGTTCCATTCTCCTAAGGAAACAGGTGTCCTGTTAACCTCGTTGTGTGTGTGTGTGTGTGTGTGTGGTGTGTGTGTGTGTGGTGTGTGTGTGTGTGTGTAGGGTCGCCGTCATAGGCCCATAGATTAAAAGGGCGTAGAGGGATGTAGTCCCTGGGCCGAATGGATACACCAGCTATCTTCCTCCTTCTCCTCCTCCTCCTCCTCCTCCCGACGCTCGTAAAGAGGGTTCGATCCTCTTTACCTCCAACACCTCCCTCCTTCCCCACCCCACACCTCACCTCCTATAAGGTGGACGTCGATGGGTTCACCGTGTACGTATGGGGAAGTGAATAGGGAGGAGGAGGAGGAGGAGGAGGGGGAGTAAGAAGGATTGAGGGATGAGGGGGGGAAGAGGAGGAGGAGGAGGAGGGAGGAGGAGGAGGAGGAGGAGGAGGAGGAGGAGGGGGGTCAGTCACAATCAGTGCTGTTGACGGAGCCACACATGCGTCCCCCCCCTCCTCCCCCACCCCAGTGCCTCCGGAAGGAGTGGGGAGGGAGGGAGGGAGGGAGGGAGGGGATGGGAAGGGGGGAGGAGAGGCGTGAGGGGGAAGGGGAGGATTTTACTTAGTCAGTGTCGCAAGGTTTAATAAGGAAGGGGGGAGGGAGGCAGGCTGTAAAGGGCAAGATTTTCGTCACCAGAGGTAATATAGTGTGTGTGTGTGTGTGTGTGTGTGTGTGTGTGTGTGTGTGTGTGTGTGTGTGTGTATGTATGAGAGAGAGAGATGTGTGTGAGAGAGGTCTTAGTTTCTCTACAACAATGGTAAGCACTGATGAAGAGAGATGTGCTATTATGTTCAGTGGTGTAGGTTGTGGTGGGTTCTGGTGCAGGTTGTGGTGGGTTATGTTGCAGGGTGGTGGTGGGTTCTGGTGCAGGTTGTGGTGGGTTCTGGTGTAGGTTGCGGTAGGTTCTGGTGCAGACTGTGGTGGGCTCTGGCGCAGGTGGTGGGCCCTAGTGTAGATGGCTGGTTGTGGTGTAAACAGCTGGTTTTAATACAAATGGCTGGCGTAACAGAAAAGTCGCGTTAAGTACTGCTATAAGTAATCTTTAAGTACTGTTATAAGTAACCCGTGTTTAACTACTGCTATACGTAATCCGTGTTTAATACTAATATAAGTAATCCGAGTTTAAGTACCGCTATAAGTAATCCGTCTTTAAGTACTGTTATAAGTAATCCGTCTTTAAGTACTGTTATAAGTAATCCGTCTTTAAGTACTGCTATAAGTAATCCGTCTTTAAGTACTGCTATAAGTAATCCGTCTTTAAGTACAGGCTAAAAGTAATCCGTCTTTAAGTACAAGCTGAAAGTAATCCGTCTTTAAGTACTGCTATAAGTAATCCATGTTTAAGTATCGCTATAAGTAATCCGTCTTTAAGTACAGGCTAAAAGTAATCCGTCTTTAAGTACAAGCTGAAAGTAATCCGTCTTTAAGTACTGC
>NC_092286.1:10868235-10908235 GCF_036320965.1 Panulirus ornatus
AACCTCCGATAGGGTACTTTGTCTTGCGCATCTCTACCTCTCTAGGACATGAACTGAACATCTACACAGACGAACTCTTTCAATCCCCATCCCCTTCCCCTCTCCGTTGGGGCCAGCATGTAACGCGCTTACTTCCAAGAGACGGTTGCATGTCTCAGCATCACCACAAGAATGGTTGGAGGTTTTGGGATGGTTTCAGCGGCGTTTTTTTTATTTCTCCATTTTAGATCCGTCATCTCAGATAACCTATCGTTCCGTCGCATTCCCACGACTTCTGCGGGAGGAGGATCTCTTAGTATAACGTTGCTGCTGTACTGAAATGCCACTACAACGGCACAGTGCATTTACCTATTATCATATACATATATATATCTATATATATATACCTTTAGCGCCAGGGTGACCCCAGATTGTCCTTCCCATACATACATATTGGCCGTTTTATTTTTTTTATTCATCATCTCGTATTATTTTTTTTTTTTCATCATTTCGTATGAGCTCGATATTATCAAGAGTACCTCCCTACAGCCAAGGACACTTAGATAACTATGCAAACTATGACTACAGCCAAATAAAATCTATGAAGTTACCTCAACGCAACAACAACAAGAAAGAAAAAAAAGATCTACTTTGATAGATGGATGGAAAAAGAAGTACGACAATTCATCTTGATAATGTGACTGCATGGGCGAGACTTGAAAGTGAGGGCAATATGTCAAGGTTTTCATTTAGAGTTTCCCGAAACGTATCGATTTTCGGGGAATAAAACGCAACATTTTTCTTTAGCTTTTTTTTTTTTTGGTGCATATGACTAAATGACTCGCCATGTAATCCATATCTTGTTGATAGAGTATAAGGAACGGGACTTCCTATCACACATTTTACCAAAGATAACCCAAGTCTATGACACTAGCCAATGACGCGTTCCAGTCATGGAAGGGACGGTACACACATTCGAAGTTTGTACCGATTTCAGCAACATCTTCACTTGCGAACTTACCATTACTCAACTATTTTGCCATAAAAAAACAAGAAAAAAAAACACACACGCAAAACAAATTCACCACGCTTGCCAATGCTGGTTTCGCTTTGTCTTCGGCACCTCGATTATCTTATTTGGTAAGTCTAAATCAAAATTAAAAGATATGATCAAGAAATTCATATTACTGTGCGTTTCTATTCTCCTCGGACTTGGAGTCACGCGCCTGTACCTTCTAAGCCTTCAGGGCCAACTGGCCAGTAAGGTCGAGCTCCTGGAGAAGCTCCTGGTCAGAGAGTATTTCGTCAGGGACCTCCTCCACCGTCTGCCTCTGGTGGGCAGGTTCGTCCGCGGGCCCCTGCAGCTCCGGTTGGACGATGGCATCGACCTGGAATCCGTGTTCTTCAAGGTGCCGGTGGTGAGGGACGCCCTGACCTTCGTCCACACCTACCACTGGTACAACCGCCTGAAGATGCAGCTGTGCTCCCCGTTCTCGGAGTTCTCCTCCCGGGTGCTCCTGTCCATCTTGGGCGTGTACTACGTGGCTGTCGTGGTATTCATCTTCACGATTTCTTCCTGGGCTTGTAAGTTCGCGCAGGACCACGCCTCCGGCGGCCTCCCAACGCTGAAGCTCCGCCGGCAGGAAGGGGATCCCACTAGCAACGACGTGCCTTCCGAGGAGAGCTCGCTGGAGACAGCCTCCGAGAGTCCAGCTTGCGTCGAAAACCGCCGTTCCCGCGACAACACCCGTCAGGAGGATGGCACCCTCCGGGAGGGTCTTACCCAGGTCGAAGAGCCCTCGGTAATCCGAACCTACGCCAACTTCTTCCTTCGGCTGGGGTATGATCCCGAAAAGTCAGAGGGGCGAGACCTGTTCCTCATCATCAACACCAACGTGCCTCTGTGCCATAAGACTCTGTATGAACTGTATTCACAGGCTTTATCGAGAGTCGACATCATGTCCTCAGGGGTAAATAACGTGAAAGACTACTTACAGACGATATTGCGCGATTACATGATGATACATGGGACTAACGCACCGTTGAACGACAAACAAGTCATCATACCCTTAATGTAGGTGTGAGATGGCTAGTGGCGTTGGTACATTGATTGATTTTGTCTTCTTATTGATATCTTATTGAAAACTTCCTTTTTCAGGGTTTTCCCCCTCTATAGTTGATATATAATATAATATATATATATATAATTAAATAACCTTACCAACCAGTCAACAACACAGTCACCCCCCTTTTTTTCTATAAATTCCGCTGCAATACCATCCAAACCCGCTGCCTTGCCGGCTTTCATCTTCCGCAAAGCTATTACTACCTCTTCTCTGTTTACCAAATCATTTTCCCTAACCCTCTCACTTTGCATACCACCTCGACCAAAACACCCTATATCTGTCACTCTATCATCAACCACATTTAACAAACCTTCAGAATACTCACTCCACCTCCTTCTCACATCACCACTACTTGTTATCACCTCCCCATTAGCCCCCTTCACTGAAGTTCCCATTTGTTCCCTTGTCTTACGCACTTTATTTACCTCCTTCCAAAACATCTTTTTATTCTCCTTAAAATTTAATGATACTCTCTCACCCTAACTCTCATTTGCCCTCTTTTTCACCTCTTGCACCTTTCTCTTGACCTCCTACCTCTTTCTTTTATACATCTCCCACTCATTTGCATTACTTCCCTGCAAAAATCGTCCAAATGCCTCTCTCTTCTCTTTCACTAATAATCTTACTTCTTCATCCCACCACTCACTAACCTTTCTAATCTGCCCACCTCCCACGCTTCTCATGCCACAAGCACCTTTTGCGCAAGCTATCACTGATTCCCTAAATACATCCCATTCCTCCCCCACTCCCCTTACCTCCCTTGTTCTCACCTTTTTCCATTCTGTACTCAGTCTCTGCTGGTACTTCCTCACACAAGTCTCCTTCCCAAGCTCACTTACTCTCACCACTCTCTTCACCCCAACATTCTCCCTTCTTTTCTGGAAACCTCTACAAAACTTCACCTTCGCCTCCGCAAGATAATGATCAGACATCCCTCCAGTTGCACCTCTCAGCACATTAACATCCAAAAGTCTCTCTTTTGCGCGCCTATCAATTAACACGTAATCCAATAACGCTCTCTGGCCATCTCTCCTACTTACATACGTATACTTATGTATATCTCGCTTTTTAAACCAGGTATTCCCAATCACCAGTCCTTTTTCAGCACATAAATCTACAAGCTCTTCACCATTTCCATTTACAACGCTGAACACCCCATGTATACCAATTATTCCCTCAACTGCAACATTACTCACCTTTGCATTCAAATCACCCATCATTATAAACCGGTCTCGTGCATCAAAACCACTAACACACTCACTCAGCTGCTCCCAAAACACTTGCCTCTTATGATCTTTCTTCTCATGCCCAGGTGCATATGCACCAATAATCACCCATCTCTCTCCATCAACTTTCAGTTTTACCCATATCAATCTAGAGCTTACTTTCTTACACTCTATCACATACTCCCACCACTCCTGTTTCAGGAGTAGTGCTACTCCTTCCCTTGCTCTTGTCCTCTCACTAACCCCTGACTTTACTCCCAAGACATTCCCAAACCACTCTTCCCCTTTACCCTTGAGCTTCGTTTCACTGAGAGCCAAAACATCCAGGTTCCTTTCCTCAAGCATACTACCTATATCTCCTTTTTTCTCATCTCTTTCTCACATTAGTTTAGACACCCAAATCTGAGCCTTCGAGGAGGATGAGCACTCCCCGCGTGACTCCTTCTTCTGTTTCCCCTTTTAGAAAGTTAAAATACAAGGAGGGGAGGGTTTCTAGCTCCCCGCTCCCGTCCCCTTTAGTCGCCTTCTACGACACGTGAGGAATGCGTGGGAAGTATTCTTTCTCCCCTATCCCATATGTATATATATATATATATATATATATATATTTTTTTTTTTTTTTTTTATACTTTGTCGCTGTCTCCCGCGTTTGCGAGGTAGCGCAAGGAAACAGACGAAAGAAATGGCCCAACCCCCCCCCCCCCATACACATGTACATACACACGTCCACACACGCAAATATACATACCTACACAGCTTTCCATGGTTTACCCCAGACGCTTCACATGCCTTGCTTCAATCCACTGACAGCACGTCAACCCCTGTATACCACATGACTCCAATTCACTCTATTTCTTGCCCTCCTTTCACCCTCCTGCATGTTCAGGCCCCGATCACACAAAATCTTTTTCACTCCATCTTTCCACCTCCAATTTGGTCTCCCTCTTCTCCTCGTTCCCTCCACCTCCGACACATATATCCTCTTGGTCAATCTCTCCTCACTCATTCTCTCCATGTGCCCAAACCATTTCAAAACACCCTCTTCTGCTCTCTCAACCACGCTCTTTTTATTTCCACACATCTCTCTTACCCTTACGTTACTTACTCGATCAAACCACCTCACACCACACATTGTCCTCAAACATCTCATTTCCAGCACATCCATCCTCCTGCGCACATCTCTATCCATAGCCCACGCCTCGCAACCATACAACATTGTTGGAACCACTATTCCCTCAAACATACCCATTTTTGCTTTCCGAGATAGTGTTCTCGACTTCCACACATTTTTCAAGGCTCCCAAAATTTTCGCCCCCTCCCCCACCCTATGATCCACTTCCGCTTCCATGGTTCCATCCGCTGACAGATCCACTCCCAGATATCTAAAACACTTCACTTCCTCCAGTTTTTCTCCATTCAAACTCACCTCCCAATTGACTTGACCCTCACCCCTACTGTACCTAATAACCTTGCTCTTATTCACATTTACTCTCAACTTTCTTCTTCCACACACTTTACCAAACTCAGTCACCAGCTTCTGCAGTTTCTCACATGAATCAGCCACCAGCGCTGTATCATCAGCGAACAACAACTGACTCACTTCCCAAGCTCTCTCATCCCCAACAGACTTCATACTTGCCCCTCTTTCCAGGACTCTTGCATTTACCTCCCTTACAACCCCATCCATAAACAAATTAAACAACCATGGAGACATCACACACCCCTGCCGCAAACCTACATTCACTGAGAACCAATCACTTTCCTCTCTTCCTACACGTACACATGCCTTACATCCTCGATAAAAACTTTTCACTGCTTCTAACAACTTGCCTCCCACACCATATATTCTTAATACCTTCCACAGAGCATCTCTATCAACTCTATCATATGCCTTCTCCAGATCCATATATATAAATATATATATATATATATATATATATATATATATATATATTATTATTATTATTATTTTGCTTAGTCGCTGTCTCCCGCGTTTGCGAGGTAGCGCAAGGAAACAGACGAAAAAATGGCCCAACCCACCCACATACACATGTATATACATAAGCGTCCACACACGCAAATATACATACCTATACATCTCAATGTACACATATATATACACACACAGACATATACATATATACACATGTACATAATTCATACTGTCTGCCTTTATTTATTCCCATCGCCACCTCGCCACACATGGAATACCATCCCCCTCCCCCCTCATGTGTGCGAGGTAGCGCTAGGAAAAGACAACGAAGGCCCCATTCGTTCACACCGTCTCTAGCTGTCATGTAATAATGCCCGAAACCACAGCTCCCTTTCCACATCCAGGCCCCACACAACTTTCCATGGTTTACCCCAGACGCTTCACATGCCCTGATTCAATCCATTGACAGCACGTCGACCCCGGTATACCATATCGATCCAATTTACTCTATTCCTTGCCCGCCTTTCACCCTCCTGCATGTTCAGGCCCCGATCACTCAAAATCTTTTTCACTCCATCTTTCCACCTCCAATTTGGTCTCCCACTTCTCCTCGTTCTCTCCACCTCCGACACATATACCCTCTTGGTCAATCTTTCCTCACTCATTCTCTCCATGTGACCAAACTATTTCAAAACACCCTCTTCTGCTCTCTCAACCACGCTCTTTTTATTTCCACACATCTCTCTTACCCTTACATTACTTACTCGATCAAACCACCTCACACCACATATTGTCCTCAAACATCTCATTTCCAGCACATCCATCCTCTTGCGCACAACTCTATACATAGCCCACGCCTCGCAACCATACAACATTGTTGGAACCACTATTCCTTCAAACATACCCATTTTTGCTTCCCGAGATAATGTTCTCGACTTCCAAACATTCTTCAAGGCTCCCAGGATTTCCGCCCCTTCCCCCACCCTATGATTCACTTCCGCTTCCATGGTTCCATCCGCTGCCAGATCCACTCCCAGATATCTAAAACACTTTACTTCCTCCAGTTTTTCTCCATTCAAACTTACCTCCCAAATGACTTGACCCTCAACCCTACTGTACCTAATAACCTTGCTCTTATTCACATTTACTCTTAACTTTCTTCTTTCACACACTTTACCAAACTCAGTCACCAGCTTCTGCAGTTTCTCACATGAGTCAGCCACCAGCGCTGTATCTTCAGCGAACAGCAACTGACTCACTTCCCAAGCTCTCTCATCCACAACAGACTGCATACTTGCCCCTCTTTCCAAAACTCTTGCATTCACCTCCCTAATAACCCCATCCATAAACAAATTAAACAACCATAGAGACATCACATACCCCTGCCGCAAACCTACATTCACTGAGAACCAATCACTTTCCTCTCTTCCTACACGTACACATGCCTTACATCCTCGATAAAAACTTTTCACTGCTTCTAACAACTTGCCGCCCACACTATATATTCTTAGTACCTTCCACAGAGCATCTCTATCAACTCTATCATGTGCCTTCTCCAGATCCATAAATGCTACATACAAATCCTTCAAAATACTTACTCCATCTCCTTCTCACATCACCACTACTTGTTATCACCTCCCCATTAGCCCCCTTCATTGAAGTTCCCATTTGCTCCCTTGTCTTACGCACTTTATTTACGTCCTTCCAAAACATCTTTATATATATATGTATATGTATATATATATATATATATATATATATATATATATATATATATATATATATATATATATATATATATATATATACATACGATGTATGTCGTATTGACAACGCACAAGCCCACCAACTTACACAAAACTACGTTTTATCAAACACTCTACTGTCTACCGACCTAGAAACCCATGTCGTACAAACACTTCGATGTCTGAAGACTTACAGAATCATGTTTTCTTACCAAAGAATCTACGGACTTATGATCGTACGTGTTACGAACATTTGAATGGACTTTCAAGCTAACATATCTAAGTTTTACCGACACTTGACAGAGTCTCCGGACTTACCAAGTCAGATTTCACATGCTGTAATATAAGAAAGAAAGACCGTAAGGTCTACGGGCACAGCTACCCATGGTTCATTAACTCAACCCAAAATATATATATATATATATATATATATATATATATATATATATATATATATATTGTATATGGTTGTATATATGTTGTATGGTTGCGAGGCGTGGGCTATGGATAGAGTTGTGCGCAGGAGGATGGATGTGCTGGTAATGAGATGTTTGAGGACAATGTGTGGTGTGAGGTGGTTTGATCGAGTAAGTAACGTAAGGGTAAGAGAGATGTGTGGAAATAAAAAGAGCGTGGTTGAGAGAGCAGAAGAGGGGGTTTTGAAATGGTTTGGGCACATGGAGAGAATGAGTGAGGAAAGATTAACCAAGAGGATATATGTGTCGGAGGTGGAGGGAACGAGGAGAAGTGGGAGACCAAATTGGAGGTGGAAAGATGGAGTGAAAAAGATTTTGTGTGATCGGGGCCTGAACATGCAGGAGGGTGAAAGGAGGGCAAGGAATAGAGTGAATTGGATCGATGTGGTATACCGGGGTTGACGTGCTGTCAGTGGATTGAATCAAGGCATGTGAAGCGTCTGGGGTAAACCATGGAAAGCTGTGTAGGTATGTATATTTGCGTGTGTGGACGTATGTATATACATGTGTATGGGGGTGGGTTGGGCCATTTCTTTCGTCTGTTTCCTTGCGCTACCTCGCAAACGCGGGAGACAGCGGAATATATATATATATATATATATATATATATATATATATATATATATATATATATATATATATATATATATATATATATTCTTTTTTTTTCTTTTTTTTTTTTCTTTTATGCTATTAGTCATTTCCCGCGTTAGCGAGGTAGTGTTAAGAACAGAGAACTGGGCCTTTGAGGCAATATCTTCATCTGGCCCCCTTCTCTGTTCCTTCTTTGGGAAAATCAAAAAAAAAGAAAAAAAAAAAGCAAGAGTCGTAGAAGGCAGCTAAAAGGGGAGGGAGGAGGTGGCTGGAAACCCTCCTATCTCATTTTTTCTTATATATATATATATATATATATATATATATATATATATATATATATATATATATATATATATATATATATATATATCCCTCCTTTTCATTGCCACACACACACGCACACACACACACACACACACACACTAGCCTCCCTCACCACTAGTCTGGGTTTGTAAACAAGCACTGAAGCGGAGGATTTCTGTCGTCTGACGGAGCTACTCACTGTCATACGACGAAGGTAGTGAGTCATCGCAACGATGACAAGGAGGAGGGGAGAGGGAGGGTGGAGTTGGGGTTGGGGGGCGGGGGGGGGGGGATTAGTTATCTCCTTAGCACCACACTTCACAACCCACCTCTGGTAACAGCCCCAACCAAACAGCTCCCCCCCCCCCCCCAACCCCCAAACTGGAGTTGAGCCCCAGTCCGCGCCCACTTGCACCAAAACGCCCTCCTGTCCTCTGTCTTGTCCTTTTCCTGTGGATTCGGTGCCGTCCACCTTACCCAGATCCCCAGTTCGAACACCAACCTCAGGTGGACACCACCACCACCACCCACCACCCTCCTCCTCTCTACAACCCCAGCCAGACCTCGAACCCCCACCTAAATAATATAGAAAAATGCAGAGACTTCCTCCAATATTTTTTTTTCTCGGTCATGGTTTTACGATGTAAATATATAAAAATGAAATAGAATACAATAAAACCCAAAGCCCACTCGAGGCCCACTTGGGGTACATTGGTTCTAGGGAACTTCACACAGTCGACCTGGTCTAAGCTGAACATCGAGAGGTCAAGTGAACTCTTTTATCAAACAATGGAGCTGACCTGACAATACCGAGTGTTTGAAAAGTCCTTTTCGAACTCCCCTTGAATTAAAGGATCCATTGTGAATACCCCTTTATGTGTGTTTTGGTCTTTATCAACCCCACCTCCTCTTCCGCAAAGTATTTGCTAATTTTTAGCAATGTTTTTTCTTTTTTTTTAAGTTTCCTCTTAGTGCTAACTAAGGTTATGGAACGAGACTTTCATGCTTATGTATTACCCTATACCATTTATATGTTTTATAAATGCCACCCTTAGGTTTCTGGACGAATATGATTAGCATCATTGACGTCTATACATTCCTTGCAATATAGTTTGTCAAAACCTTTTTTCTTTTTTTTATTTCTTACGTAGTCCCAGAACCACGTCCTTTGGCAATAGAATCTCTTTTTTTTCTTCTTCTTTTTGGTAGGTTAAGGATCCTAGACACATTATTCTTGGAGTAAGATCGTGTTAAATTTTACAAGCGTTTCCTCCTCTCACACCTTTTCTGTATACATTATCTTCAAAAGCCGTAAGACAGTGGCACTATGAAATGGCGTTGAAAATGAATATTTCTTTTTTAGGTTGGTAACGATCTTTTACACTAAATGCATATATATATATATATATATATATATATATATATATATATATATATATATATATATATATATATATATATATATATATATACACATATACGATTCGTATAGTATAGTATAGTATTCGTGGACTAACAGGGTGTGAGAGTCAGTGGGCGTTGAATGGATGATGTGTTCACTGGAAGGTGTGCAAAAGGAGAGGGGGTGTCGAGTGTCGAGCGTGTTGAGTGAGACAAGGTGGCAGGAGAAATGTCTGTGATCATTTCTTGGTGGAAGCGAGAACGAGAGGCGTGTGGAGTCCATGGAGAGAGAAGAAAGTGTGGGTGGAGTCCATGGAGAGAGAAGAAAGTGTGGGTGGAGTCCATGGAGAGAGAAGAAAGTGTGGGTGGAGTCCATGGAGGGAGAAGAAAGTGTGGGTGGAGTCCATGGAGGGAGAAGAAAGTGTGGGTGGAGTCCATGGAGGGAGAAGAAAGTGTGGGTGGAGTCCATGGAGAGAGAAGAAAGTGTGGGTGGAGTCCATGGAGGGGGAAGAAAGTGTGGGTGGAGTCCATGGAGAGAGAAGAAAGTGTGGCGGAAGGGGTGAAAGCGACCGAGCTTAGTTAAGACGTCCACGTACAAATGTGGTGGAAGAAATCAACAGTAAAACAGGAAGAGAATAGATGGACGGAGGACTCTCGTGGTGTGGCGGTTAGCGTCGCTGGCCGTCGTTGGTTCGAACTCTGGTTGTGGCAGCCGCTCCCGCAGTCAACCCAGCTCTTCATCCAACAGAATGAATAATGAGAGCGGATGGGGAAGTCTGTGGCAGACGAAAGACACACGTGAGAAGTAAGGAGTCGAACTCAGGTTCACTTGGGTTGAGGTGGGACGCGAGGATAGGGAAGGTGCGCGTGCGCAACATGTCCCCCGAAGCACTCAAAGCTCTTAGTAGTGACGTTATGTCCGGGGATCAAGACTATACTGGTAGCAAGACCGCCCATCCTCTCAATTTCACATCGCCGTGTTTACAACGGATGGTCGAAAAGCTGGCGCGCGGGTGTGTGGGTTTATGGAGGCAAACACGACGAGCTCACTCACACACCCCCCCACGTCTGGTCGAGTGTTATGGTTATAGACATGGGTAAAGGGGGCCACCACCCCGCGTTGTTGTTATGTTTCACGTTGGAGAGGAACGTTTGAATATTCATCGGTCAAGCGATGGGAACCCCCCCCCCCCCCACCACCACCAAGAACGCCCGCCACTACGTCATCGAGGACCACCGGTGCGAACTCTAACCCCTCGAGGACGATGGTGTACGTTCCTTGAGTATTATGTTGTACGTTCCTTGAGTATGATGGTGTACGTTCCTTGAGTATGATGGTGTACGTTCCTTGAGTACGATGGTGTACGTTCCTTGAGTATGATGGTGTACGTTCCTTGAGTATTATGCTGTACGTTCCTTGAGTACGATGGTGTACGTTCCTTGAGTATGATGGTGTACGTTCCTTGAGTACGATGGTGTACGTTCCTTGAGTATGATGGCGTACGTTCCTTGAGTATGATGGTGTACGTTCCTTGAGTACGATGGTGTACGTTCCTTGAGCACGATGGTGTACGTTCCTTGAGTACGATGGTGTACGTTCCTTGAGTATGATGGCGTACGTTCCTTGAGCACGATGTTGTACGTTCCTTGAGTATGATGGCGTACGTTCCTTGAGCACGATGTTGTACGTTCCTTGAGTATGATGGTGTACGTTCCTTGAGCACGATGGTGCACGTTCCTTGAGCACGATGGTGTACGTTCCTTGAGCACGATGGTATACGTTCCTTGAATATGATGGTATACGTTCCTTGAGGACGATGGTATACGTTCCTTGAGCACTATGGTGTATGTTCCTTCAGTACAATGGTGTACGTTCCTTGAGTATGATTATGTACGTTCCTTGAGTACGATGGTGTACGTTCCTTGAGTACGACGGTGTACGTTCCTTAAGTATGATGGTGTACGTTCCTTGAGTACGATGGTGTACGTTCCTTGAGTATGATGGTGTAAGTTCCCTGAGTACGATGGTGTACGTTCCTTGAGCACGATGGTGTACGTTCCTTGAATATGATGGTATACGTTCCTTGAGCACGATGGTATACGTTCCTTGAGCACTATGGTGTGTGTTCCTTCAGTACAATGGTGTACGTTCCTTGAGTATGATTGTGTACGTTCCTTGAGCACTATGGTGTATGCTCCTTCAGTACAATGGTGTACGTTCCTTGAGTATGATGGCGTACGTTCCTTGAGCACGATGTTGTACGTTCCTTGAGTATGATGGCGTACGTTCCTTGAGCACGATGTTGTACGTTCCTTGAGTATGATGGTGTACGTTCCTTGAGCACGATGGTGCACGTTCCTTGAGCACGATGGTGTACGTTCCTTGAGCACGATGGTATACGTTCCTTGAATATGATGGTATACGTTCCTTGAGGACGATGGTATACGTTCCTTGAGCACTATGGTGTATGTTCCTTCAGTACAATGGTGTACGTTCCTTGAGTATGATTATGTACGTTCCTTGAGTACGATGGTGTACGTTCCTTGAGTACGACGGTGTACGTTCCTTAAGTATGATGGTGTACGTTCCTTGAGTACGATGGTGTACGTTCCTTGAGTATGATGGTGTAAGTTCCCTGAGTACGATGGTGTACGTTCCTTGAGCACGATGGTGTACGTTCCTTGAATATGATGGTATACGTTCCTTGAGCACGATGGTATACGTTCCTTGAGCACTATGGTGTGTGTTCCTTCAGTACAATGGTGTACGTTCCTTGAGTATGATTGTGTACGTTCCTTGAGCACTATGGTGTATGCTCCTTCAGTACAATGGTGTACGTTCCTTGAGTATGATTGTGTACGTTCCTTGAGTATGATAGTGTACGTTCCTTGAGTACGATGGTGTACGTTCCTTAAGTATGATGGTGTACGTTCCTTGAGTACGATGAAATTAAGTCAGAGGACTTAAAGCTTAAGAATTATATCACAGGACTTAAAAGCTTGGGGACAACATGACCAAGTAAGATTAGGAATGATGTCGTAGGACCTAAGCTAAGGTTTTGAATTTCAACGCTACACCTTCCTTCATTGCACAGAATTAGAAAAAAGATCTCTCAGCTTTCTAACTCAGCTTTCTAACTCAGCTTTCTAACTCAGCTTTCTAACTCAAGACTTCACATTCATATAGACAAGATGTGTATGTGTATGTGTGTATGTATATATACGACAAGATGTGTATGTGTAGGTGTGTATGTATATATACGACAAGATGTGTATGTGTATGTGTGTATGTATATATGCGACAAGATGTGTATGTGTATGTGTATGTGTGTATGTATATATACGACAAGATGTGTATGTGTGTATGTATATATACGACAAGATGTGTATGTGTGTATGTATATATACGACAAGATGTGTATGTGTGTATGTATATATACGACACGGAGAGGGTGTTCAACACTTGTGGGGATCCAACTCCTTCTTAAACTTCCGTGTGTGTGTGTGTGTGTGTGTGTGTGTGTGTGTGTGTGCTCCATTAATGGATAAATAGCAGCATTCGACGTTAACTACCCATTCATCGGGATACCTAACGGTACATGAATAACGAGCCTTTTTTTTTGACCACGATCTATTCAGCTCTATATAGATCTATATGGCCTTCTATTCAATTCAAATGCTATGGGGTGTCTATTCATCCTCTCTCTCTCTCTCTCTCTCTCTCTCTCTCTCTCTCTCTCTCTCTCTCTCTCTCTCTCTCTCTCTCTCTCTCTCATCTCAAAAGCAGCAGATCCTTTGACATAATCTCAAATATCGATTAATATACATTAATCCAACATACGAAAAACAGACTGGAACATCGAGTTATGCTCAAGTGAGAGTCAAAATATAGGCGACCTCTTCCCGTAATGGACTGGGATTAATCCATTTCAAACCTCCCACGACCACAAATGGAGGCTGAAATTAATCATGAATGACTACAGCTCCTGATCAATTCAGACATCAAAAAGGTGACGTAATTCGTAACGTAATGGAAGTTATCACGGGTATCATAATTCCGGGCCACTACGGTTTCATAAGACACGTTGGTAATATCTTTTTTTTTTTTTTTTTCGCAATAATGCTATTTGCTTAGAAGAAAATCAAATTAATACAAAATTATTCAAAAATAATCATTTTTGGAAGTAATTACAATAACACCAGTAATAATCACACACACACACACACACACACACACACACTGTGGTGTAGTCATTAGCGTTACTGACCATAAGCTGGCACAGGGTAGCCCGGGGTCATACTTGTAAGGGTTCGAATCCTGAGCGTTGAAGTCGGCCTTCAACCAACCCAGGTGTTCATCCTCCCCTCAGAGATGATCGATAAATGGATACCTGGCTCAAACTGGTGTGTGTGTTATATATATATATATATATATATATATATATATATATATATATATATATATATATATATATATATATATTTAAGAAACAGGAGAACACTAGTGTGAAACCCTCTTCCCGTAACACACAAATTGTGATCAAACAGACGCGCGCGCGCTCTCACACACACACACACACACACACACACACACACACACAGCTCATGCTGAAGTATTTCCCGAGTTCTGCCCCCATAATTTAGGCCTACTTTATGTCTTGCCTTTAGGGGGCCAACTGCCCTACAATTCTCCGGATTACCCTCGGGGACTTTTAAAGTCCACTCACATAGATGTGAGGTTGTGGGCAAGAGAGAGAGAGAGAGAGAGAGAGAGAGAGAGAGAGAGAGAGAGAGAGAGAGAGAGAGAGAGAGAGAGAGAGAGAGAGAGAGGCTTGTGGTGCCTCGGGACCTTCACCATTCTTTGCCACAGTACGTAAGTGATATTGTACGTGGCACAGAAATGTGTTTCACTTGAGAGAGAGAGAGAGAGAGAGAGAGAGAGAGAGAGAGAGAGAGAGAGAGAGAGAGAGAGAGAGAGAGAGAGAGAGAGAGAGAGAGAGAGAGAGAGAGAGAGAGAGAGAGAGAGAGAGAGAGAGTGTGTGTGTGTCTGTGTGTGTTGTAAACCACTTCTGACTCCCTTACCTTCTTAAAGCCTCCTGCACACTCAGTCAGCAGCAATGGTGGGAGGAAAGAAAAAGGTAATCAATCAATCGACTTCTGAAAAAAAAAGAGAAAATAAAAATAATAGAATATTTTTTTGAGAGGAATTAAAACAAGTCTTTTTTTCTTCTTCCCAAGTCATTTTATTACATGTTAACATCATAGCCATACGAGGATAGAAAGCTAACATCGGCCACACCACAAACCCCCAAGTCCTGCGTTAGCTGATTAATAATATTAGGTGTCGTGTGTGGCAGGAACTGGTTGGAATTGGAAAAAAAAAGAAAAAACACCAACAGCAGAAGTCGGGGTTGGTTGTGGGCCATTTCTTTTTTTTTTTGCACACACATCCAGACATTCTTACTGTTTTACATGATAAAGGAAAAAAATATATATATATGTATATATATATTCACACCTGCTGAAGGATTGGACTGCAGACATGTCAAGATAGATTACATATAATCTGCACCCAGTTCTTGGCAGAGTTGCCCACATCAAGGTCAATATACAGGTTTGTTCACATCAGGTTTGGGACAAGCAGTCCTACTCATTGGTTTCATATGTCCTAACAAGAGACAGGTATGTACATATATATGGGCCTGAGAGACAGATATGTAGACATCTGATGAGTAACATGTAGGTCGTAAGATGTACTAACATGTGACTCATGACAAGCAACTGGCATTGATGTCCACGACTGTAAAGATATATTGATACATCCACACCTGACTCATCAAAGTTGTGTTCACATCTGCTAACACCTTGTCACTCGTAGTCATACCCACACTTGAATAGAGAAGAATATGTCCATAGCTGGCCACTAACAGGTATATTCAACACCTGGTCAGCGACAAGTTAGTTTACATCTGGCTTGGTATATACCCACACCTGACCGGTGACAGTTGTATCTACATCTGTTCAGCATCATAAAGCATCAATCCTGCCTAATGACAGGTATGTTCACACCTGGCTAGCGACAGGAATATACTCACTTCTTTTTTTTTTAGGATGTAAATCCACACATGGCACGTGACAAATATGTCCACACCTGTCTAGGGGGCCAGTGAGCCCACACCTGCCCTCTGACAAGTATGTATACATTTGTATTGTGAGAATAATGCACACACCTGACAACTTGCAGGTTTGCAGAGTGGTTCGGTAAGACCACACCTGGTACATCCGTCCACACCTGGAGCTATACACGTACGTCTATACCTGAACATGCTACAGACGCTGTCCACCACTGGTCAAAGGCAGGTGTACATCCGTCTACCCCAAGGTATGCACACACCTGACCACTGACGAACGTGTCCACACCTGCCAAGTGATAAACTTCAGCTTTCACCCCAAAAGTCTGACAGCTTGAGCGAAACAAACACCGCTCAACCGATCGGAGATTAATCACATCTCACTTTGGTTACAAGACACCCCCAATTGATCGATATTGATCGATGATTCGCCCGAGTGATCGATCAGACGCGATCCAATTAATCGATGAACCAGGGGGTGGGTATCTCAGTTGATCCGTTGATCGGAGACGATGCGATGTGATTGATCGATGATAACCCGATATAAATTGATCCATCAGAGACGACTCTGCTGACGAAGGCAGATAACGCGATTGATCGACGGCAGATAACGCCACTGATCGACGGCAGATAACGCCATTGATCGACGACAGATAACGCGATTGATCAACGGCAGATAACGCCACTGATCAACGGCAGATAACGCCACTGATCGACGGCAGATAACGCGGTGGATCGACGGCAGATAGCGCCACTGATCGACGGCAGATAGCGCCACTGATCGACGGCAGATAACGCGATTGATCGACCTACAAGAAACAATGCAGATGATTAATTTGAGGAGACACGGGGCGCGCACTCTCGTGTCTGACGACCGATCATCATCATCATCATCATCATCACCAAAACAACAACCAAAAAAAAAAAAAGAAGAAGAAGAAGAAGAAGAAGAAGAAGAAGAAGAAGAAGAAGAAGAAGAAGAAGAAGAAGAAGACCCCCCCCCCCCGGTAAATGGATCAACGCCGGATGATTAACCGATCGATCAATTGAATGTGTAGACCCCGGTCCAGCTGCTTACGGACGAATTTTGTGAGGACAAGCATATGGTACGTGGAGCAAGGAAGGATACATTTCACTGTCAGTGGGTATGTATATGCATGGTATTCTTTGATAAGGGGTGGGTGGGTGGGTGGGTGGGGTGGTGAGTGGGTGGGTGGGTGGGGTGGTGAGTGGGTGGGTGGGTGGTGGGTGGTGAGAGGGTTGCAGATGAAAGTCGAGAAGAGCGAGAGATGAGCGTTCCTGACGAAGGTGTGCGAGAACTGGAGAGAGAGAGAGAGAGAGAGAGAGAGAGAGAGAGAGAGAGAGAGAGAGAGAGAGAGAGAGAGAGAGAGAGAGAGAGAGAGAGAGAATCATCGATAAAGATGGTTAGTATCCGTAAAACCACATTAGATCATACGACATTAATCAATACACGAAAAATCATTTTTTTTTTCAATCTCGATATGCATTTCAAAACGCACATCTTTATTTTACACAGACATATCTTAAAACTGAATAAAAACAACCAAAAAAAAAAGAAAAAAAAATCTTGAAGGGGACCCTATGGATTAATGAATATCCATCCATTAAAAAAAATATAGACGAGTGAATATGATGAAAAAAAAATGGCAATGGAAAAAAATGAAATATTGACAAGTGACATTATTGAGGTGTGACGTAAGTGAGCCATTTCTTTTCGTGTCTACGAAACTGTTACTCACGTTACGTTACGTTACAGTCCACCAAGCTATCATCCGTAACGACAACCTCAGTGCCTATCTTCCCACCGCTCTGTTACGTGGTAGGCTACTGGTAATGGGTGATTCGGTCATTAGACAAAACGAGTGTGATGTGTTTATATATATCATATATATATATATATATATATATATATATATATATATATATATATATATATATATATATATATATATATATATATATATATATATATATGTACATGTATGTCTCCCCTGATGATGTGATTATAACACGAAAGTGCACTTGGGAACTTATCGTGTTTCATTTTCCCCGTGGACTCATAGGAATATATATATATATATATATATATATATATATATATATATATATATATATATATATATATATATATATATATATATATATGTATATATATATATATATATATATATATATATATATATATATATATATATATATATATATATATATATATATATATATATATATATATATATATATAAGGCTCTGGCTCTTTCAAATAGATTTATGCTCAGCCAATCAATCTATCGCAAGACAATTAAGCAATCTGACTCCACCATAAAGGTCCCCTTAAGATGAATAGTCTGTGAGACACAACCACTTCTCTATCATGATGTCAGAGTTAAGCAAGTACCAGAGATGCATGATGGGGAAGAAAGCAAGAAGACGTGAGGCTTTAGGTAAAGAAGATGGGTTGATGATGTTCATCTTTTCAGGGTCGTGACTGCGAAGGCTCTGGGGTATATTTACTTTCTTGGAGAACATTATATATATATATATATATATATATATATATATATATATATATATATATATATATATATATATATATATATATATATATATACATATATATATATATATATATATATATATATATATATATATATATATATATATATATATATATATATATATATATATATATATACATATATAAATATAAACATATATATATATATATATATATATATATATATATATATATATATATATATATATATATATATATATATATATCGACATGAATAAATGAAGTCATACGACCAACACCAAATGCACGAGGATGCCTGTGTGAGAACGAATGACGCGAGCACACCACATACATGCACTCAAAACATATCTACATATGGACCAATGTGTGGGATGACGAGCTACTGTACTGACACAGTTGCGTTGTGGCTATGAGGGACGCACGCGGATGTAATAAACCATATGTTGAACATATCAACTTAAGATTGAGAACTGAACTCTGAAAGCTCCTCCCACACTGCCTACGGTATGGAAATTAGTCGTCTTGTCAGTGATGTGAAAACACTGAGAATAATTATCTCGGTGTTAATAAATAACCCATTTACTTCATTATTCATCAACCAAAATGAAATAATGATGAATATAGAGAATAATTAGATGAGCCCCCGAGCTGTTTGTATAATATATATATATATATATATATATATATATATATATATATATATATATATATATATATATATATCTCATATGTGCATTTACAAAAATATATCCTACGCACACCTGACTAGTGTTAGCAATGCTATCCAGGTATGGACTTCACACACATGCACGTATATGTATATACACACACACACACACACACACACACACACACACAACAACACACACACGCACGTGCGTACACGACATATCTACCACCGAGATAATGTTTTATCTTATCTACACAAAAATTCAGTTCAGGACGACGTGGTAGAGGGAAGTCCCCAGGCAAGCATGCTCCCCCTACCCATGCCTCATAGGAACCTCCCTCCTACCATAGTGAGAAGGGAAGGGAGGGAGGGCGAGTGTGTGTGTGTGTGTGTTCCTGTACACAGAAATCTAATTTGGGTAGATTCAACAAAAGAGAAACGTTTCTCTCATTATGGAGCTTTCCCTATATATATATATATATATATATATATATATATATATATATATATATATATATATATATATATATATATATACCAAGGTGCCAATAATGAAAAAAACGTGCTGCCAATAATATCTAAAAAAAAAAAAAATATGTGTGGCATGAAAAAGGAAAAAAGTAACATATTGATTCATGAACTCATGAGTGGGAGTTGTGTGTGTGTGTGTGTGTGTGTGTGTGTGTGTGTGTGTGTGTGTGTGTGTGTGTCTGTGTGTGTGTCTTGAAGTCGACTGTCCCTATATAAAAATTCAGACAGACTCGGCTACACCATCTACTGGTTGTCTTGGCTATGTAATGGAGACTACGAGGAGGAGGAGGAGGAGGAGGAGACATCATCTTCATCCTATCCTACTCTACAAGCAACATCATCAGTCATCATCATCATCATCGTTATCATTCATTTTCTTCTTCTTCTTCTTCTTTCTCTTCATATTCGGGAAAATCAATGGAGAAATGGATGACAACGGGACCCCAATATCCCCCATATGGGTCCGCAGGTTGCGACATGGAACCTAAGACATTTCGAGGAAAAGGTCGACCTCGAAAACGAGGCGCCGTTGCCCGTTTCTTTAAGGCTCCTATTTTCTTTCTTTTTTCCCCCCTCCTCACCCTGGGAGCGAATCACGGCAGGACGAGCCTTAGCGAAGGGGGCGACGGGATGGTCGGGAAAAACGAGGGTTTATATCTGAGCACACAGTAGCCTATATATATATATGTATTTTACGATATGCACACCATTAAAACACTGATGCATTGACTTATGACTAGTGAAGGAAGTAGGAGTCAATGAATGAATCTAGTGTGTGTGTGTGTGTGTGTGTGTGTGTGTGTGTGTGTGTGTGTGTGTGTGTGTAAAATTGTGTTTATATATGTACATAGTATTCATGTATATATATATACCTAGGATGGTTATGTATGACAGATATCACATTTTTATGGTAAACTTTTACGAGTACACATACCACTGTATACTTGGTATTATATGTATATATATATATGTATATATATATGTATATATATATATGTACAGAATTACATTATGTATATAATCAAGAGCGACGTTCGTAGAGATATGATCATAGAGGAGTGAGGATGTGGTGGCATGAGGAATAAATGAGAGTGTGAGGAAGGCAGCCAGCTAAGCTCCCTCCCTCCTTCCTCACCACAATGGACACCGAGTGTGAGTATGATCAGGAGAAAACATGTAGGACTATGGCTGGTGGTGGTGATGGTGATGGCTGGTGGTGATGGCTGGTGATGGTGGATGGTGGTGATGGTGGTGATGGTGGTGGTGATGGATGTGTCCCAGTGGACACTGGTGATAGCCACGGTGATCCCCCTGTGGCACACTGATGACACTACAAGCCATGACTCACACATAGAACATCTTCCAAAGGAATGATGAAATATTAGCTGATCTTCAGCGCAGAAATGATAATAAAGAGAAAATAAATAATGGTGCTATAAAGAATAAATTATAAGACGAAAATAACTACCCATGATCTATAGATATAGATACAGAATTCAAGGCAGGACGAACGATATGAAGTGAAATTTGGCTAGAGTGATACGAAGAAGGAAGATGACCCATATTGTTCATTCACGACAGACAACACAACGACACCCAAGTTTAAGTGATAGATGCCTCGATAGATCGAAATAAAAAACTACCCCACTGGTGATTGGAAGCGAAGGCTGAGAATGGAGGAAACCATACATATATAAAAAAAAGTAATAAAACTTGATAGTGAGCAAAAGCGACGATGGTTCCTATATTCAGAGGAAAAAAAAGAAAATTAGATGGGGTCTTCGAGCCACCATCGCCCTGTGGTTGTCGACGTAGGCAAGAGCCTCGCGAGAAGATGCCACGTTAACGCGAGGCCAGGTCTCCTCACTTCGACTACCCCTCCGGCAGGAGATAGTGTGCAGCTCCAGGATATATATATATATATATATATATATATATATATATATATATATATATATATATATATATATATATATGATGGAGACCGTCTTCGCTCTTCCTCTCCCCTTCTCCACCAACCTGCCAAAAGCGACCCATCAACCACAAAAAGATAAAAAAAAGAAAAGAAAAAAAGAGAAAATTTCAATTGCCATAGTATATAATGCGGTTCGTGAATAAATTCTATATGGTTTATACAAATTTATACACAGACACACACCCACAGACACACACACACACACACACACACACACACACACACACACACACACACACATACGCACACATAACTGTAGCTTCCATTTATTTCTTAATGTATGAGGATATGAACTCTTAAGACTTAGACGTTACTGGATAACTCTATGAACGCGCGAGATAGAAAAATAGAACGCTCTGCTAACCCTCTGGGAGCCATGGAACTTGGAAATGTTATAGACGTAACTAACTGTTCTCAACAGGGGGCCAAAATAGAAAAAAAACAAACAAAAAACCCCCGAAGACCCACCAATTTGCTTTCTTGGAAATATAAATAAGTTATCGTCTGACAAGTTCACACTACTGGATTGTCTTTTGGGCCTGTTTTCTGTTATTGTCTACATACACACACACACACACACTGGGAAAATATGAAAGTCCTGTCGCCCCAGACGAGGGTTAGTCGCAAATGACTGGTGGGTTCCACACCACACTTGCTGATGTAGTGATACCACGGAGGAAGATTACAGCGTCTTACACTAAGCGACGTCTATAAAACACCGAGTGGTTTCCGGAACATCACGAGGCAGTACATAGATGCAAGTACAAATGAATAAATGAATAAACGAATAAATAGAAAAATATCAATAAAAAAGATGTATTTTCCATAGTTCTTTTTTTATTTCTTTTTTCCCCTCCCCCTATGGCTACGGAAATGGCTTCCTATTCTTTTTTCTTCCCCCGTTATGACTGAAACTTCCACAGAAGGAGGAGGACGAGGAAGAAGAGGAGGAGGAGGAGGAGGAGGAGGAAGAAGAGGAGGAGGAGGGGGAAGAAGAGGTTATCGGCAATCACGCATACCTGGCTGAAGGTATCTACCTCTCTCCCTCTCTCTCTCACACACACACACACACTCTCTCTCTCTCTCTCTCTCTCTCTCTCTCTCTCTCTCTCTCTCTCTCTCTCTCTCTCTCTCTCTCACTAGGTTCCATCTTACACCTCGAGATTTCAAGAAACTGGGACCTCCGCCTGTGGACTGTACACCGCTAGAAACGCAGGCCAAAGCGATGCATCATTACTCGTCTGCTGATGCAGGACGTTCCAGTCATCTTCTCCTTTGCCTCCCACACACACACAGTGCTGGAACGCCGCGGAGCGCTCTCGCCTCGTGGAACGCCTCGTGCTGCAACACCACAAAGGCTCTCGTATCTCGTGGAACGCACGAGACACGGCCGAGGAGAGGACTCCGTGGCACGAGGACAGCGACTTGCCTTCAAGATTCTCGAAGTTACGTCAGCGCTTACGTCTGCGGTGGCGGTGGTGGTGGTGGAGGGCGTGTGTCGTCGAGATGAACTCGCACTTACGTCGGAGATGACGCAAAGTGAGAGAGAGAGAGAGAGAGAGAGAGAGAGAGAGAGAGAGAGAGAGAGAGAGAGAGAGAGAGAGAGAGAGAGAGAGAGAGAGAGAGAGAATATGAACACACTCAATCCGTTGATGAAAAATATATATATTTACACACACACACACACACACACACACACACACACACACAGACACACACAGATCTTAATTACCTACATCTCTCATCTTTCCTCATCACAATTACCCTTCACGGTAGCGCCCACAACGTCAAGTACTACCGACAGATGATGAGAAATGGGATAATGATGACGACCTCTCCCTCCATTCCCTCCCTCCCTCAACACTTACGACAATACTGCTCCCTCCTTCCCCTCCCCATTGTACCACCGTATTCAGCACCGTGTTCAACTGCGACTGAGTCTAGAAAAATACTTATAGTGGTATTCCTCCCCAATGGATGGGTCGAAATTCATACCCTCCCCTCCTTCTCCCCCATTCTTTAAACATGAGTGGCAAGAATCGACCCACTCCCCTAAAAAGCGTATAATAATGATAATTATAATCAACGCTGTTTCAGCCTTTATCTCGAGACCTATTGGGTCCTCTCGTGTGTATATATATATATATATATATATATATATATATATATATATATATATATATATATATATATATATATATATATATATATAATTCTAATTGGCACCACGTCACAACTATGGATTTCGGCACTGTTGTACGAGAAATGTACATGACACACATACATCGTTACAGCCTAAGATATGGATGATCTAGATAACGTATCCCCAAGTTTCGTATGCTTAGACGACACCCCCGACACCGCGATCACGAAGCTCTGCAGATGGGAGAGCCTCTCACGATTACACACACACACACACAAAAAAAAAGAGGAAAACAAAGAAGAGGAGACAGACGGGCGGAAGATAACATTAGCATTATCACCAAACGTCCCCTTAACTTCCCTATGACCCCGCGCCTCGCCACCCCATGTCCACTCAGGAGTGGGTGGGTGAGGGTCGGGTGGTTAGGTACACCCCCTCCCATCATGACCTGCCGAACTCCTCTCGTTATGACGACGCTGAGCACTAGCCCTCCTCTCCCCCGAACCTCAGGCCATGGTCGCACACCGTCCTCTGGCACGGCTCGCTGTTCTGAAGTGGACATGATAGGGTGTGGTACCTCAGGGAACGCCTTTCCCAACGTAGCGGTTGACAAGGGGTTAAAAACAAAGAGAGAAAGAGAGAGAGAGAAAAAAAGAGATTTCTATCACCTGAATTAGTCCTTCTCCCCCTCAATAAAAATGAAAAAAAAAAAAGGACTTCTACTCTGGTGACCAAATTTATGGTTGGAATTAAGTTGCTATGTTCGGAAGGGGATAAACCTGAGCCTAGGTTCTTTTATTTACAATACGACAAGTAATATGATTACATTATTTTTTGTTGTTGTTGTTGTTGTGGTGGTGGTTGGTAGAAGTAGTCAGCAGCAGCTGCAGATGACCCGAGACGTGTTGAAAAGTCTGGGAACTTCTTGTCATTGTCAAAAAGACCTTTGGGAAGAAGCTGACAGTTGTGGCGTGGATGGTCTAGCGTTGTCGACCGATTGACTCCGGGTGCAAGGCAACTGTCGGCCCGAACCCGGTAACACGCACCACGACACCAAGCTGTAACTGCTACTGAGGAGGAGGAGGAGGAGGAGGAGCAACAGGAGAAGACCTGTTTGTCCACCTCACATGTCCTGTTTTCTGTCTCACAACCCTTTAGGAGCCAGTCCATCAACCATCCTCTTCGTAAAAGACGATTCATTATCATCATCATCGGTGGTTGCTGCTTCCGATGCCTTGCATTGCCATAGTTCGTGTCGGAGGTGGCAAGCTGCTCCGGTACACTCCACACACTCACTCACTCTCTCTCACACACACACACACATATATAAGCCGAGACAGACCAACAGTATTGTATGCTCAGAGTTATATGAACCACCCCTAAGTCGCTCCTTTAAGCAGCTTCGATAAGACCATCTCAGGGACTGTGGTGGTCCTCCTCTTCCTCCAGATAGCTTGGCTGAACACGTTCGACTTTCACCACCCGTTTCGCGCGGCAACCAATTTGACTGTTTTTCTTCTTTCCTCTGTGCTCTGTCTGTCTGTCTGTCTGTCTCTCTTTGGAGAGCACCTGCGCCGAGCGAGCACCCCAGCGAGCGAGCGCGCGCGGGGGGGGTTGGTGGTGCGGTGTGTGTGTGTGTGTGTGTGCTGCCGGCGGTTCACACGTACTGGTAGGAGACGCCGGAGAACTTGGTGCTCTTGGGAGTGGTGAGGGTGCCCCCGTAGTTTCTGGCGTTGGTGATGGCTCCGTTCGTGGCTTTCCGGAGGTTGGCGCCGTTGCAGAGCCTCACCGGCTGCGGCCGGCCGCCGTTGCTGCCCCCGCCGCCACCCGCGTCAGACATGTATGTCTTCATGGAGATGTGTGTGGAACCTGTGGGAGGAGAAGGAGACACAAGGGCCATCAGGGGTTGATCCGCTCATCTGTATAGGGAGGAAGAAAAAAAAATAAGCTTATATACATATGTGCTACTGGAAAGTACATACACGTGTGCTACTGGAAAGTACCTACATATGTGCTACTAGAAAGTACATACATATGTGCTACTGGAAAGCAGATCTTAGTCATCTCACAGCAGGGAATAAAGGGGATTATAAAACACGTAAAATATGGATGTGGTGTTTGTGTGGAGAGTCTTATTGTATTGTGTGTAAATCACTTGTTCTACTGGTCTGTACTATGTGCAAGAGCAGGTCATTACGTATTGGTATTGATATGTTGTTGCTGTAGTGGAGATATACGTTTGGAAATACTCTTAAAATGTCAGATTTACCAACTATTCATATATATATATATATATATATATATATATCGAAGTTGAAGAACGCAGGTGTTACCGAACTCTGCCTGCACGAGGTCGCACCGCGAGTGGAAAGTCACCTCTAGCGAGGCATTATCACTGGGACTACTCAGTCTCATCGAAAATAACTTCTCACCTCAAAGGAGTCCACCATTACCCTGCTACTGGAGATAGCGCAGCCCTGAAGCCGCTGGCGGGTCCTGGAAAGAGGTCGTGGGTAACACCAAGACCCCCTTTTTTTTTTTGGAAGGGAATGTTGAGGTGATCATAGACGACAGAGAGTCAATAAGGCGCGCATATCTAAGCACTCCCTGTAGGTGTATCCAACACGCTTCAGTGGAGCTTATAGACAATAGAGACTATGATTACTGGACAAAGTGCGCGATCTCCCTACAGGATCAAGTGTCACTGCGAGTAAGCAAGATCACTGTGGTGCCATGGTTCTCTTCCACATTGTATGAGAAAACTTTTGACTTGGCTGACCACCAAATGCATTTTCGTTAAGCTCTTTGATATTGTCATCGATTCTACTTTTCCACCGAGACAGTTCAAGTCCAGTAACGACTTCAAGCAATTCACATCTCGAGAAATACGCAAGGTGAGAACGAGTATATGACCTGACGATTCGTAAATCACTTCTTGCGAAAGTCGTCTATCCTGAATCACTTATTCGTGAGATTCGTCTTTACATACGTGTATTCCGGATGAGCACAGTACTGGAAAGACTTTCGATTCGTACTGGAAAGGCCTTATCATATGTCCCTCTTTGGTCGCCTCATGTACTGAAGGACCTGTTACCGAACTGACATCATTACGACCTACAGAAACGTGAGCGTCTTCGGAAGCGATTACCATCCACGTCTTTGGTTCTTCTCCCATCCTCCAACCCACCCACCCGACGCGTCCCGTAAGCCACCGAGGCGCGAGCGAGTTAGTTCTTGTGTCGTGGGAAAAAAATCAAGACGGGTCACTGCATCATGGAGGCTCGTGGGTAACCAGTGTGCTTGCGATGATGACCCTCCTTCCAAGAATGACAACTGATATTCCCGACTACTTCAGTGCGCATTAGGCCCGTGAGGACGATGACTTATCCCGCCAATACGAAGAACGTAGTCATCTACTTGCTTCCCCAGTAGCTTCAGGAGGATGGTGTCGTGGGTATGGCAACTGTTGTTCTTATGAACATCTGTTCGATATCTATAAGGGGGATTTCAATCGTCCCTAAGTGGAGTACCTGCTCTTTATATCCACTGTTATTCTTATGAACATCTGTTCGATATCTATCAGGGGGATTTCAATCGTCCCTAAGTGGAGTACCTGCTCTTTATATCTAGGGTGGCTGGTTCCTCTTTTGTTTCTCTTCTTTTTAGCCATTGTGGAATCGAAAGTCTTTCGCCATATTCAGTCTGCTCTCACCGTTCTTCAGCAATACCTATCCACCCTCAGTGACGTTGTTGTTTTCTCTTTCTCTGCCCTCTAGGTCTTATTTTTGGTCACTGCATTCGCAAGCAGTCTACGTACGCCCTGTTCCCCAAGACCTAGCCAGACCCTGCGGCACACGACAGCCTGCTGCTTCTTCCCTTTGTTTTTTTGCGTAGAGATGAGCTACACGAGGATGGGTCGTTATGGCATCTACTTTCCTTACACACTTAAACTGTAGAATTAGCTCCTCTCTTTCGTCAGTCCTTCTTCCACTCACTTTTTTTCAATTTCAAGTATTATGAGTCTCTTAACACCCGAAAGAAGCGCCACACATAGTGTCCTGCAGGTTACACAGTGTCCTGCAGGTTACACAGTGTCCTGCAGGTTACACAGTGTCCTGCAGGTTACACAGTGTCCTGTAGGTTACACATAGTGTCCTGCAGGTTACACATAGTGTCCTGCAGGTTACACAGTGTGTCCTGCAGGTTACACAGTGTGTCCTGCAGGTTACACAGTGTCCTGCAGGTTACACAGTGTCCTGCAGGTTACACAATGTCCTGCAGGTTGCACACTGTAGGTGATTAATCACCGTCTCTTCCAAACAGGTGTGTCTCAGTCAGTCGATAAATGATAAATGACCCACAGGACGCAGTAAGTCGAGGGGGCAATGTTTTCCAGTCAAGCTGGACGATGTCTTAATGGAAGATGGATGCGACTGGACATTTATCCCACGACATTTAAAGACCGTCAGATAACGCGTTCAATGCCCCTTACGGTCGAAAATCCAGTGTAGTACCATGCTGTCGGACCTTCTAAGAAAATAGAGCTTAAAGAATATACATTTTTTTTTTTTCGTTGTTGGCCAGATTTCCACACTGCTGGCAGAGAAGAGTCAATCATAATTGCAAGAGACTTATCTAACCAAAATTTTGACATACATGAACACACACACAAACACACACACACACACACACACACACATATATATATATATATATATATATATATATATATATATATATATATATATATATATATATATATATATATATATATTTATTTATATTTATCTATTTTGCTATGTCGCTGTCTCCCGCGTTAGCGAGGTAGCGCAAGGAAACAGACGAAAGAATGGCCCAACCCACCCATATACACATGTATATAAATACACGTCCACACACGCAAATATACATACCTATACATCTCAACGTATGCAAATATATACACACACAGATATATACATATATACACATGTACACAATTCATACTGTCTGCCTTTATTCATTCCCATCGCCACCTCGCCACACACGAAATAACAACCCCCTCCCTCCTCATGTGTGCGAGGTAGCGCTAGAAAAAGACAACAAAGGCCACATTCGTTTACACTCAGTCTCTAGCTGTCATATAATAATGCACCGAAACCACAGCTCCCTTTCCACAACCAGGCCCCACAGAACTTTCCATGGTTTACCCCAGACGCTTCACATGCCCTGGTTCAATCAATTGACAGCACGTCGACCCCGGTATACAACATCGTTCCAATTCACTCTATTCCTTGCACGCCTTTCACTCTCCTGCATGTCCAGGCCCCGATCACTCAAAATCTTTTTCACGCCATCTTTCCACCTCCAATTTGGTCTCCCACTTATATATATATATATATATATATATATATATATATATATATATATATATATATATATATATATATATATATATATCTTTACTCACCAATGATTTTCATCTATCTTATTTTCTTTTAAACAATTGATAACCGGGAGAGTTTGGATGAGAGAGTAAATTGTGAGGTGTGGGACTGATGTGGCACTGATGTGGTACTGATGTGGCACTGATGTGGTACTGATGTGGTACTGATGTGGCACTGATGTGGTACTGATGTGGTACTGATGTGGCACTGATGTGGTACTGATGTGGTACTGATGTGGTACTGATGTGGCACTGATGTGGTACTGATGTGGTACTGATGTCTGGCTTTTGGTGGAGTACGGTGGTAGTGATGGAGTATGGGTCAGGTGCCACGGCCAGCGAGTAGCTGCATCATTACTGTTGGAGATGATGGTGGCGGAAGGGGTTGCAGCCAAGGGTGAGGGTGTTGGAGATGATGATGGTGATTATTAAGACGGTGGGTTTAGTCTTGGAAGTTAGATGGTGCTGGTGGTGGTGGTACGGTTGGAGATGGCATTGACTTAGGCAAGTTTGGAGTTAGTGGTGGTGATGGTGGTGGTGGTAATGGTGGAGGAGAAGAAAAGGGGGGGTGTGTGTTGGCGTTGGAATTCTCTGCCGATGTGAAGCAGGTCCACTTAGCTAGTTAGGAGGGAGGGAGGGAGAGGGAGGGGGGATTAATTTGATGCTGGGGATGGAGGAGGGGGATGTGGTGGTGGTGGTGGTGGAGATTCTCACGTTAGTACGGTGAAACGGTGTTGGAGATCGGTGTTAAGACAGAGATGATCCAAAAAGGGGGGAGGGTGCGGGCGGGGGTGGGGTTGGAGGGGGCGTTGAAGAAGACAGGTGGCAGTCAGTGTTCTGGTGTTGGAGATGGTGGTGGTCTGGTGTGGGCTAAATGTTGGAGAGACTACACTCAGGTAAATAACTCACGGAAGGCGGTGTTGGGGCAGGTGGCTCATGGAAGGCGACTGATGGTGGCCGTGTTGGAGATGGTGTTCGCCAGGTAATTAGAGGGAGACATATGTTAGTAGTGGTGCTGGAGATGGTGTTGGGGGGCTGCTAGCTCACGGAAGGCGGTGGTTGGTGGTGATTGACTGGTGGTGGTGGTGGTGGTGGTGGTAGTGTGGTAACTTAATCATATGGGGGGGAGGGATTGGGGGGGTGGGGGGCATGAGGTGGTCGCTGATCCTGGTGTCTGGCGATGGTATAAAAGGGCAGTCAACTAAAAGGGAACACGGGTGTTGGAGAGAGTGGTGGTGGTGGTGGTGGTGGGGTACACGGAGGGCGTGGGAGGAGGGAGGGGGGGAATGGTAAAATTACGTCGGGATGGCTGGTGTTGGAGATACTGCTGGTGGTGGTGGTGGTGTTGGAGATACTGCTGGTGGAGGTGGTGGTGGTAGGTAAAGGAAATTCACGACATGCAGGTGGGTTGTGGTAGTGGTGGTGGTTGTGGTGGAGGCGGAGGCGGTGCTGGGGCAGCGCAGGATGAGCGGGGAGGAGGATGGTGTTGGAGGTGGTGGCGGTGTTGGCGGTGGTGGTGGTGGTGGGGCAGGAGGCTCACGGGAGGCGGGAGGAGGTGCGGGTGATGCTCGTACCTGTACAAAAAATACATAAAGCTCATCAGTCAACTTACTGAAACTCTTCATTTTTCTTTTTTTTTTTTTTTTTTGAAGGAGGAGGATTGTACGATAGCTGTGAGGGCTGTATAGCTGATGGAGGAGGAGGAGGAGGAGGAGGAGGAGGAAGAGGAGTATAGCTGATGGAGGAGAAGGAGAAGGAGGAGGAGGAGGAGGAGGAGAAGGAGGAGAAGGAGGAGGAGGAGGAACAGGAAGAGGAGGAGGAGGAGTATAGCTGATGGAGGAGAAGGAGAAGGAGAAGGAGGAGGAGGAGGAGGAGGAGGAGGAGGAGGAGGAACAGGAAGAGGAGGAGTAGGAGTACGAGGAGGAGGAAGTGTATTGTAAGAGACTGTAGTTGTGTTGGGGTAAAGGAGGAAGAGAGAGAGAGAGCGCGGTGAATATACAGGAACTTTAAATTTACATGACAGCACTCAATGGTTGTTAGTGGGTCTAACAGCTGTAGGAGATCGTCCAATCGGGTGACGAGAGAAGCCGTGGTTTGTTTAAGGGGACGCACGGAACTGGGGACTTTAGCTGGGGGCAAAGGTCATGCATAGTAAGCCTTTTCTCTTTTATAATCTGCTGTGGTGTGCTGGAAGGAGCTTTTGTGTGTGTGTGTGTGTATGAGTGTGTGTTTGCCAAACGAGAGGAACCAAGGCTTCCAGGGGGGCCCATGCTGCAGGCGCTGCAGAAGGAGTACCAATCATTTTCCTCATCTCCTTCAACCCTACAGCATGTTCCCCTGGCAGGAGGAGTGATAAAGTAAAGCGCTTGGAGGAAGGAAGGAAGGAGAGAGAGAGAGAGAAAAAAAAAAGAGAGAAAAATAGGGGAGACGATTTAAAAGGAGGGGGGAACTATTTCATCAAGGTTTGGAAGAGATGAGGCGAAGAAGAGGGGAGGTGGTCTTCTTCTTCTTCCCTGCTGTGTTGTTCCGCTAAAGACAGTCCAGTGAGGCAGGTCGGTGTCGGGAGAGAGAGAGAGAGAGAGAGAGAGAGAGAGAGAGAGAGAGAGAGAGAGAGAGAGAGAGAGAGAGAGAGAGAGAGAGAGAGAGAGAGAGAGAGAGAGAGAGAGAGAGAGAGAGAGTCAGTTCTTAGGCTCCATCACAACAACAAGAACAACAAAATAAAGCAAACACATACGACCATAAGTACAAAGGATCATTACCATTATTACTACCTTTATCACTACCTCTTGGTATTGCAACACCACTACCTACTGTCACTGTTGCCTGAGCCCCTGCTACCACCATACTACGACTACCACTACTTTTCTGATCATCACTACAACAACTACTTCGGCTAGAATCAACGAACCAATTCTTACCACAGGATCTTAAAGTGTTCACATCCCTTTCATGAAGATAACTATCATCATTTCTTCTTATCTAACTAGTATTACTACAACTACCACTACAATCACTACTACTACTACTACTACTACTACTACTACTACTACTACTACTACTTGTAGCACTTCCCTTCTGCCGTTTACATGAGTGTCAGTATTACTTACTACTGCCATATCTTTGCTGCTTTCTCCCACTGCCACTCTACATACACACTACGTCAATGTTAGTGAATACTCTTTTCTTTTCTCCGAACATCTGCTCCAACACTATCAAGAACAGTGTTGCAGATTACTTAGAAGTGCTGCAGGAGACCCACAAAGATAGATGGGACTCCTGAGGCTATGAGCATGTATATATATATATATATATATATATATATATATATATATATATATATATATATATATATATAATGTATGTAATGAGTGTTATTCAACTAGTTTCCCGTTTCTACAGATACACATACATGTTTCTGGTGGTACTCACTTTTCCGAATGCGTAGACACATTTTTCCCCATTTCGTCTTCGTGAATGACGCCACAGTCAGTAATGTCACACGCCTTATATCCTGGTTCTTCTTGCAAATCATCGAATGAATTCCGCGTCGAGCGCTTAGGTTCGAATCCTGGTTTGGGGGGTGCGGTCTGTCCACAATCAACCCAGCTGTTCATCCTCACTTGAGAGAGTCGGTCGATAAATTGGGCACCTGGCTTGGATGCGTGCGTATCACACGACGACGGTTAAAAATGATGGTACGCAACTCAGGTTTATTACGGGGGATACGCTGCTGTGGCCGCCCTTGTGTGTGTTTCATGGGGTCTGATGAAGGGATGGTGAAGACAGGGTGGGGCAAGGACCTCGCCCAGGGTAGTGGGAAATATAAAAAAATATGCCAATAAAGGAGGAGATAATGTACATAAGATGAATCAATTCAGGATAACTGAATTATTTGTAAGTCTTATGGATGATGGTTCGATGGGACGAACTGAAAAAAGGAAAAAAAAAATGCATGACGCAGAAGATGGTGAAGAAAATGATGAATAAATAATGAAAGGAAAGGTTAGGAAAAATAAGGAAAAGAAAAACTTTGATGATCAGAGAATGCTGAAAGAGACACACGGTAATGAGAAGATGGTGAAGAGACAGAATATAATCGCAATGGCTCGGCTGAAGAAATGAGACGAGAGAAAAGAGACCACAACTGAGCCGGAGAGAGAGAGAGAGAGAGAGAGAGAGAGAGAGAGAGAGAGAGAGAGAGAGAGAGAGAGAGAGAGAAGAGAGAGAGAGACAAACCCCAGAGATAGACTCCAGAGAGAGAGAGACGGACAGACAGACCCCAGAGACACAATCCCCAGAGAGACAGACCCCAGAGGCACAGACGGACGGACGAATGGCCACATCCAAGGAGCATTTCCGGATACATGAATAAAAATCTGGGAGAAGAAGAAGAAGAAGAAAAAAAGGGCGAAGCATCTCTGTGTCTATCCCTTCCCTCGCACGGTGTATAGAAAGAAGAACAACAAGTAGGTAGCAATCAAGCCCATGTGTGGAACCCTGAGCCTTCCATATATATATATATATATATATATATATATATATATATATATATATATATATATATGTATATATATATATATATATATATATATATATATATATATATATATATATATATATATATATATATATATATATATATAGTGGGAAACAGAGTCAGGAGGACATAGAAGAGATATTCTATGTTTCTATTAGTCTCTGAAGGGATTTAGGAAGCTAGCGGGATAATGTGGATTATAATCGGTTAATCACTACCATTACTCGCGAAAATTAATCTTCGCGTAATTAATCATCGCCACACTAGTCGTATAATAATCTTCTTAGATCATTTTTCTTATCATTATTCCCCCCCACAGCCCCCCCCAAACTAAGATCTTGACCTTAATGAGAACTTTTAATTAGACTCATATATTCATTTTTTTTTCTTTTTTTTATTCCTAACGTTCCCTTTCTTTCCTTGAATGAATACGGGTAATATATATGACATGGTAATTATCACGTCTGGCGAGTCGAGGGAAAACCACACACGACGCTCTGTCGTCGGCGTAGAGAGAGCCAAAGGAAAGAGAGGGTGGGGGGGGATGGAGACGTGACGCAATGGGATACGAACTCACGTGCCCGAGAAACTACCGTGGTAATCTTCGATGTTTTTTTTCCACGCACATGAAAGTGGCAAAAGATAGACCCTCCATCCACAGAGGTAATTCACGAGAATCTAAATTGTCATCTTCCTCTCTCTCTCTCTCTCTCTCTCTCTCTCTCTCTCTCTCTCTCTCTCTCTCTCTCTTACTCTCTCTCCTACGGTAAAATGACACCCGTTTCCTCACCATCACCTTCCCTCTTACCCATTACTACTCTCCCTCCCCCCTTTTCACCCACCAGCCCCAATAGGAAAATGACTTGAAGTTTCACCTTCGCCCTGCCTGACATGCTGCTCCCACAGCACTGAACATCTTCATCATCATCATCATCATCATCATCATCATCATCATCATCATCATCAACATCACCATCATCATCATCACCATCATCATCATCATCATCATCATCATCATCATCACCATCATCATCATCATCATCATCACCATCATCATCATCACCATCATCATCATCATCATCATCATCATCATCATCATCACCATCATCATCATCATCATCATCATCATCATCATCATCGTCATCATCATCATCATCATCATCATCATCATCATCATCATCATCATCATCATCATCATCATCATCATCATCATCATCATCATCATCATCATCATCATCATCATCATCATCATCATCACATCATCATCATCATCATCATCATCATCATCATCATCATCATCATCATCATCATCATCATCATCATCATCATCATCATCATCATCATCATCATCACCATCATCATCATCATCATCATCATCATCACCATCATCATCATCATCATCATCATCATCATCATCATCATCATCATCATCATCACCATCATCATCATCACCATCATCATCATCATCATCATCACCATCATCATCATCATCATCATCATCATCATCATCATCATCATCATCATCATCATCATCATCACCATCATCATCATCACCATCATCATCATCATCATCATCACCATCATCATCATCATCATCATCATCATCATCATCATCCATCATCACCATCATCATCATCATCATCATCAACATCATCATCATCATCATCATCATCATCATCATTCCTCCCGCTTGAAAACTTCCCCAAAATACATAACTTCCCCAAAATTCATAACCTCCTCAAAATACATATCCTCCCCAAAATACATAACCTCCCCAAAGTACATAACCTCCCAAAAGGAGTGTATAACATTCTTCAACATCTCTCTCACACTCTTGTTACATTCTCCCTCACACCATCGTACCTGCTCCTCCCTCCCTCACTCACATCAGTTCTGTATCCTCCTCTTGATCCACAGTCTTGAGTAGAGATATAGACGACACACGAACACATGCTAGACCCTGGCTTCGTGCAGTATACGCATCACGCATTCATCAGTTAATACACGAACGAATTCAGGCTCTTCAGAAGGCATCATTTCAGCGTTGGACGCCTCCTTTAAGACACGCCGGGGGTGTACGTCGAGAGGGGGAAAAAAAATATATGGACGTTTTCTGCATTTTTTTTTTGGACGTGTCCTTCACATGCGCATTTTCCTTCGCCACGGCCACAGCAGTCATGCAAATCAGAGACCATTTCTTTTTTTTCTCTCTTTCTTCCTTCCCCCCCAACACCACCGACTGAACTGACTGACCTTTTCACCTTTTGCAAAGTATTTTGCATATTGCCAATAACCTTATTCTTTTTTTTTTCTTTTCCTTTCCTTCCTTGCATTCAGGATCGAGAAAAGGGAAAGGGGGACAGGGTCCAGGAGAACGAGGAACGGAAATCGAATAATACTCAAGAGTTGGTTGGTAAGATGAAGAAGAAGAAGAAGAAGAAGAAGAAGAAGAAGAAGAAGAAGAAGAAGAAGAAGAAGAAGAAAATGAAGAAGAAGATGAAGATGATGATGATGATGATATGATGATGATGATGAAAGAAGAAGAAGGTGAAGGAAAGAAGAGAAAGATTTAAAAGAAGAATAGGAAGAAGAAGAAGAAGAAGAAGAAGAAGAAGAAGAAGAAGAAGAAGAAGAAGAAGAAGAAGAAGAAGAGAAGAAGAAGAAGAAGAAGAAGAAGAAGAAGAAGAAGAAGAAGAAGAAGATGATGATGATGATGATGATGATGATGAAAGAAGAAGAAAAAGAAGAAGAAGAAGAAGGTGAAGGAAAGAAGAGAAAGATTTAAAAGAAGAAGAAGAAGAAGATGATGATGATGATGATGATGATGATGATGATGAAAGAAGAAGAAGAAGAAGAAGAAGAAGAAGAAGAAGAAGAAGAAGAAGAAGAAGAAGAAGAAGAAGAAGAGTTGGAGTAAGAAGAAGAAGAAAAGGAGGAGGAAGAAGAAGAGTGCCTACATAGATAGAAACACACACACACACACAGACACAGACACAGACACACACACACACACACACAGACACACACACACAGACACACACACACACACACGGTGTTTGGTCTGCTCCACCAGGAGGCGCGGTGATGGCGACCAGCGGGTTCAGCCGGCCTTAATATAGAGCGTCCTCCTCGCTGCTGCACCTCCCCTGCTCCCTGCGCTCATCGAAAATTGAGTGCATCCCTGATGGCACAGTGGCCGCCAGGCCTTCAAGCTGTGGTTGCGTAACTTCGGCCAGGGCGATCCGACACGACGGCAAACCACGCCATCAGCTGTGGTTGGCACACGCCACGCCATCAGCTGTGGTATTGCTGTGCAGCAGATGTGGTTGGCACACGCCACGCCATCAGCTGTGGGGTTGCTGTGCAGAAGCTGTGGTTGGCTCACGCCACGCCATCAGCTGTGGTATTGCTGTGCAGCAGATGTGGTTGGCACACGCCACGCCATCAGCTGTGGGGTTGCTGTGCAGAAGCTGTGGTTGGCTCACGCCACGCCATCAACTGTGGGGTTGCTGTGCAGCAGCTGTGGGGGTTGCTGTGCAGCAGCTGTGCAAGCAGCCGAGGTTGCCGCACGCCACGCCATCAGCTGTGGGGTTGCTGTGCAGCAGATGTGGTTGGCACACGCCACACCATCAGCTGTGGGGTTGCTGTGCAGCAGCTGTGGTTGGCTCACGCCACGCCATCAGCTGTGTGGGTGCTGTG
Organism: Panulirus ornatus; assembly: GCF_036320965.1. Taxonomy (NCBI): domain Eukaryota; kingdom Metazoa; phylum Arthropoda; class Malacostraca; order Decapoda; family Palinuridae; genus Panulirus; species Panulirus ornatus. Next base: position 10,905,690 of record NC_092286.1, read on the forward strand.
CAGCAGCTGTGGCACACGCCCTACCATCAGCTATAGAGTCCAGACAGCTATAGCGGTACATAGTCGCGTTCAGCGCGGCACAGCCACCGACAAAATACGACACTAAGGAAGGAGGGGATTGGTAGAGGTGGGGGGGAGGGGGTTATAGAAGAAGAAGAAGAGGAGGAGGAGGAGGAGGAGGAGGAGGAGGAGGAGGAGGAGGCCTGCTTTGCTATGCATGAGTCAGTACCCAGCGAAGGAGGGGTGAGAGAGAGAGAGAGAGAGAGAGAGAGAGAGAGAGAGAGAGAGAGAGAGAGAGAGAGAGAGAGAGAGAGAGAGAGAGATTCCAACACTGGAATCCACAATACAGGGGACTATTCTTCATCTTTTTTTTCCTGTGGGGGAGGGTCCCCCCCCCCCCCCCCCCGGGAAAAAAACTTGGGTCCCTATGTGGGAAGAAAAGAAATATGTCGGATATTCCTTTGACCGTAAATACTTTTGTTTATGTGCGTCTCTCTCTCTCTCTCTCTCTCTCTCTCTCTCTCTCTCTCTCTCTCTCTCTCTCTGTTCGTTTATCTTTTTCCTTTCTGTTGGTGTACTTTGCCTATCTGTATGAAAGTGTGTTGCGTAGATCACGCGCGCGCGTCACCCTGACAATACTGCATATGTATGTCTTTATGCATGTATGTATATATATGTGTGTGTGACTCTCTGTGCTCGTATGTTACAGGTACACTTACATGCGTGTTTCTGTATGTAGATGCGCTTGGCTTTGTGTGTGTGTGTGTGTGTGTGTGTGTGTGTGTGTGTGTGTGTGTGTGTCTGTGTCTGTGTCTGTGTGCTTATATCTCCCACACCCAAATTTAGCATCAGTATGTTGAACCTGCAGCTGAAGCTGCCGTATTTACCACTCCCAGAGTGAAAAGAAAGAGGAAAAAACAGACTTAGGAAGAGAAGGAAGAGGAGGAGTAAGAGGAGGAGGAGGAAGAGGAGGAGGAGGAGGAGAAGGAACAGGATGAGAAACAGGAAGAAGTGAGGAGGCTTCAACACATACCTCAGGGCTTCCCTCATTTGTGTTATTCCCTCCCTACATTTCTCTGAGCGATTCCTCTCACGTGGGAAACCTCCTCGAGGATCTCCTTTACCCTGACGCCTTCCTGACCATGCTCAAGGAACTCCTCCTCCTCCTCCTCATACGACAGGAGGAGGAGGAGGGGAAAAATCCTACAAAAATTATTCAAGGGTCAATTTTCATATTGTCATATATACACAGTCGTTTATATTACTTCCAATTCACCTTTTCAATACTATCCTTTATTTGTTCTTATCATTCATTCACTGGCTCAGTGTATATATATACATATATATATATATATATATATATACATATATATATATATATATATATATATATATATATATATATATATATATATATATATATATATATTATATCCCTGGGGACAGGGTTGAAAGAACACTTCCCACGTATTCCCTGCATGTCGTGAAAGGCGACTAAAAGGGGAGGGAGCGAGAGGCTGGAAATCCTCCCCTCTCGTTTTGAATTTTCCAGAAGGAACAGAGAAAGGGGCCAAGTGATTATATTCCCTCTAAGGCTCAGTCCTCTGTTTTTAACGCTACTTCGCCATATGAATTATAAGAAATAAATATATATATATATATATATATATATATATATATATATATATATATATATATATATATATATATATATATATACATATATATATGGTTTCTGTTGTCATATTTCAGCATCCTGACTCTGCCATTTTCTCCTTTCTCTTATCCTACCCCATTAAGAGAGGAGAATGGCCAGTCTGCTAAAAAAAAAAAAAAAAAAATGTGGAGCGAAATGTGTTAGCTAAATGCGTTTTCCTCTCTCTCTCTCTCTCTCTCTCTCTCTCTCTCTCTCTCTCTCTCTCTCTCTCTCTCTCTCTCTCTCTCTCTCAGAGCAAATTGGACAACAACCACCTGGAGTGGCAGCCATCTTTTATAATTACGTTCGAGGCCCGTCTGCTCCCCTGATGGCTAAGTGTCTCACCTGTGCAGGTGAGCATTGACTATGCTTCATCACGCATAATGAAAACAACAACAACAACAACAACAACAACAACAACAACAACAACAATAATAATAATAATAATAATAATAATAACAATAATAACAATAATAATAACAAAATCACATTTGTATCATTGCTATGGCTAGTGGAAAATGGGATGAACACACACACACACACACACACACACACACACACACACACATATACATTAAATACACTATACATATATATCAATATGGCAGTAGGGTTTTTGACCTTGAGTCTACCAGTAACTTGAAAATGGGAGTCATAAGCTCCGAGGGCATGTGGGAGAGGCAGCAGCAGTAGGGGATTCCTGGCCACACGAACTGAGTGAGGCTGCTCCTTGAAGGCTAAACAGTGACGGTAGTTGTGGGAGGCAGAAGGGGGAATGGGAAAGGGGAGGGATATGGGGGAAAGGGGGAAACGGGGGAGGTTGGTAGGTGAGAGGGGTGTTGAGGGCTGG